>NC_037671.1:57554238-57877986 GCF_003255815.1 Theropithecus gelada
CCCTCCCCTCCCCTCCCCTGCCTTCCCCTCCCTTATCCTCCCCTCCCTTTTTCTTTTTCATCTTTTTCTTTTTCTTTTTTTCTTTTCTTTTTTGAGGTGAAGTTTTGCTCTTGTTGCCCAGGCTGGAGAGCAATGGCTCAATCTTTGCTCACTGCAACCTCCGTCTCCCAGATTCAAGCGATTTTCCTGCCTCATCCTCCTGAGTAACTGGGATTATAGGCACCCACCACCATGCCCAGCTAATTTTTTGTATTTTTAGTAGAGATGGGGTTTCGCCAAATTGGCCAGGATGGTCTCAAACTTCTGACCTCAGGTGATCCACCTGCCTCAGCCTCCCAAAGTGCTGAGATTACAGGCGTGAGCAACCACATCGAGCCAACAATCACTTTCTTTAAAGCAAATCCTACAGCTGGTCAACACACTATTCCATCTGTCATCGAGAAAGAAAATGTTAAAATAGACTGAAAAATATTGCTTTAAGTATAATAATATGGCATGATGATGTTATTTTTTTCTTAATACTCAAGAAAAAATATACAGTGGTATATTTTACAACACTGGAATAGAAATAAAGTTTCCCTTTAAGGCAAAAAATGTTATCCCAAGTCACATTTTGCAGAATTTGCTTTATGATGAATATAAACCCATATAATATTAATTATTTGCATCATAATATGACATAGCAGGTTTTCTAATCAATTAAGTTCTCATTAACTTTCCAAGAAAAAAGTTAATACATATATCCAGTGTCTGTGTTATTTGTATATTTTCAACCATTTTGAAATCAGTCACTAATGTATTAGCATTGACTTTAAGTTCCTATATATATTTGATTAAATGAAATCCTTAAAAAAGTTGGAAGTGACATTGTCAGTTTGAATTTTGTAATTTGAATACCACTGAATTTTACTTTTTCACCTTGATATCTTCATTTTACTCCCATAAAATGTAAAACAACTACACTGGCTTAAAAAGTCAATATGCGCTTCAATAATGATAGATTCTTGTGAATTAAATCTTTCTAGGCTAATTAGGAGGAACTTCTGCAATAATAAAGTAACATCATAATTGTTACTTTTTATAATGTTCCTATACTGTGACTTTTGGCCTAGTTTGACATCAGAGTATAATTGTGATTAGAAAATTGTAGAAAATACGTTTATTAGTTAGAATTTTAATACATATTTGCTTTTCAACTGCCTGCAATTATACTAGCACTTATTACTCAGAATAACCATGAGGTTGTATTATCTTTAGTGGAACAGAAGCACAAATATTCAATAACCTGAGGATATCATACTAACCATGGCATATTTACAATTAAAATTCAAATATTTTCTGCTCATTTGGTCTCATTTCTATTGCTATTCACTACACTTCAGATTAAACTGTCTACATTAAGTTAAATTTGAAGTTAACATTTGGCTGTGTTTACTCAAAGTAATTGAGAAGCCATCGTTTATCTTTTAGAACAGAGAAGAATAAATCGATAAGTTAAAGATTTTTCTCAAGGAGTTCTATATATTCCAGTGGCTAATGCAGAGTATTAACGTGAAGAGAATGCAGGGATTTCCTTCTCCAAATCACTGACATTTAATTTAGGCTTGGTAATGTCTGGGAAAATGCAAACTGTTCTCTGGAAAACTGAGAAAAGAAGTCAATTGCTTCTAGAAACATGCTTGTGTTGAGCAGAGAAGGGGAGAACAGAGTGTAAAATGGATGGCTTCCCTAAGAAACAGAATTTTGTCTCTTAGGACAGCAGGAATAAGTAGGCAAAACCACAGAAGGGGGAATCAGCATGAAGCATTTAGGGAACACTAAATAGTCACATGTCTCTAGAGCAGAGAGTCCAAATTGAGAAAGTGTAGGACATACAGCTAGTAAACATCAGGACTAAGACACTGAGATACTAGGCTAAGGAGACACTATAAACGTGGAGTGTGGGCCTTTTAGAACATGGTCCCCATCTTCATTGTCTTCTTTTATTCTTCAGTCCTCTGGGAAGCCTTTCCTAACATTTCCTTTCCTGTAGGTCAAGGATTCTTGTTCAGTGCTTCCCAGCACCTGGTCCTCCCCCATCTTAGACTACTACACTTCACTGACACAGCTTCATTTATTATTTTTGCTTAGCAAGTTGTAAGCACCCTGATTGAGTCTGTAGGCTCATCTTTGTTTTCTATTCCTTAGCACATAGTGTATGCTCAATAAATAAGTGTTTAGTGACAGAATTGCTTCATTTGGAATCCTGCAAAGTGCTGCAAAATAATTTTAAGGAGATTTTTGAATAAAAAAAGTTATGCTAGCAGACATAGAAATGGTGAACTATAAAGGACTAAAACGGATGCTGAAGAGGCGCTTTAAAGTGTACTAAAATAGCTGATAAATATTGGAAGCCTGCACTAATTTATTCATTCAATACTTACTTATCAAGCATATATTATGTATCAGCCACTGTACTAGGAACTGGAGATACAATCCTGAGGACAGTGTTCCAGTAAATTTGAAAAACAAAGTAAACAAGGTAATTTTTGAAAGTGATAGATGCCATAAAGAAGTGAACAGGCTGGAGTGATGGTAGAGTGATGTGAAGAGAAAAGTTAGCAATGATGTGAGAGAATGGAAGGCACTTCATAAATCTCACAATTCAGAATCAATGGAAACTTGGAGTCAGATATTTGTATGAGTTGAGATTGTAAGGATCATGGTAGGAATGAGTGTTGAGTATATTCTGATTTGTGCCATTAGGTAAACCCTGTTGCCCATACAATTGGAACTTGGAATGGGAAAGGGGAATATGCTAGTTATTTTAGGGTCTGTTCCAATCTTCCTCCACCTGTCATACACCCCTAGGAGGCTGACATTTATGCAACATAGGCCCCTTTGTCCACTGGCTTCCATTTGGTTCAGTCAATAGTGAGATATGGTAGAAAATGGGGGAGAAATTCTCCTGGACTCCTCGCCGAGATGTCCCCACAGGCTGGCTGTTTCCTTCAAGTGTTTTTATCAGTGTGGCCTTTTCTACACACATCTCTCCCGGATGGCAATAAACCTTTCCAGGCCTTCTCCCTGCAGGCTTAGTGGTGTTGACAGCTCAGTTGTTGCCATACCTGAGTTACTGGACTATGCCTTGAGGTTTTTCAACTACCTACACCTGTATAAAGAATATCTAAATCAAGCATTCTTAAGAGCCAACCAATTTCAGATAACTTGCAGTTTGTTCTAATTGGAGTATGCCATCTGCTTCCTGTTGGTTCCCTGACTGACACTGGTAAATATTTCAAGTTTAGATCAATTGACTTCCTAACAGTGACATATCCATGTGAAATCACCTAATAGTCAACTGGAAAATATGATTCTGGCACTGGTAAGTGGGATCAAGCTAGAACCATTAAATTTCAAGGTGTCCAATATCTTCCTTACATCTCTCTCATCCCAGATGAGAAAGCAAGTTTACCCTTGTGATTTCTGCAGGGGGGAAGTGATGTAGGAAAGGACAGCCAGATCACCAGGTGGCACAGATCACAGACCTCCCTGCAGAATAATTTGACCACTGATGAAATTCCTTCCAGAGTAGTCTCTTTCCTAATAAGATTTTGTACCCCTAGCTGCTTCTGCATATTTACCCACAGCCTCTTTCCCTTCACAGAATCCTTCCATAAAACCCACAGGTGTTCCTGGGACCCGAGAGTCAGCAGATCAGTACCAGCTGAAATTCCGCAAGGTGAGTCAGAAAGGTCTGTCTGGAAAGGGCTTTAGGGCAGTAGGAAAACAGGGACTTTGTGATTACTCCAAAGCTGAGGCTTGCGTCTGTTCCTACTTTTGAATTCCCTGTGAGAGTCCTGAGAAACAGATCTTGAGGTTATCAAAACATGCATCCCTTTTCATTGCCATGTACAGTGAAATGAATACAAATGACTTGAGTGAATAGAATATTTCTTTTTTATTTTTTAGAATAAAAATGTTCTAAATTTTTCAGGTTGTGAGCTCAACAAATGCAACAATCAAATCTGAGTGACTAATGGTCAAACGATGGCACCACTGCTTTAAAGGCAGTGCCAGGTTGGCATGTACCCTGTGTGAACCAACACTGCAATTTTTACGTATCCCTGTTTGCTTGCTTTGTTCTTTCACAACTTGTTTCCCCTCAGAACTCTGAGATGAATACCATCTGGGCTGCAATGATTTACTGCACTTGAGTTTCTCAAGTTGTTCCCAAAGTGCCTTTTTGAGGCTTCAGTGTCTATTCAGACCACACTGATTGCACCCCAAAATTTAGGGTAGTAGAATTGGTGTTTCCAAAACCTCAGACAAGTCAATTGCAATAAATGTAACTTTAATAAGAGTTTCCATAACACGGTTGTTTATAATCTTGGTTCTACTAAGAAGGAAACGTGCCCTTAAAACACAGTGGTTTAAAATTTTATTTTGGCAATATTGTCAGATTTAAATATAGATAACAGAGTCATAAAACTTCATAAAACTATAGAGCTTCTCCATCTAGTGCATATAATTACGTTAATGTTTCTATGAATTATATAACTATCTTGGGTATAATGGACTACTTAATATTTGCATATAATTTTAAAATTATACCAGTGGCAATAGAGACATAATTAGGTAAAATATTTTCTAAATATTTTATGTCTAGGTAAAAACAATTATAAAACAGACATCTTTCAGGTAAAATTTTCATTTGTAAACCCAGTTTGCTTTGGATATATGTATATAGTACATATTAAGCACAGTTTTTGATTCACAGCTTAGTGCTTTTTAACGTAAAACTTACATGTTTTATTTTCTATGGTTATACATGCTTAAAAGAAGTTAAGGAGAACATATTCTCCTGGTTACCCAAAAGCTGTCTATTACTTTCCATAAAATAATATTGGAAGACAGAATAATTCTATATATTTATTTAGGGTGGCAATCAAACAAAATTACGTTAAAATATTTTTGAGATTTCACTTGATTTTTCTAATGTAAGTTACATTGCTGGTTTTGCAGAAATTACATGACTGGTTTTGCAGAAGGTTATTTTTATAAGGTCAATATAATTAAATGCTTAATTACATGTGTTACATTCTTTTAATACTTGGAAACAAATGCAACTTTTACTCTTCTGCCTGAAAATTCTAATTTAGTGAATATTGAAGATAATATGCCTCTTAAGAGTAGCAGAAGGTATTAAAAAGGAAACGTAAACATAAGAAAAGGAGTAGTCATAAATTCAAAGGTGGAACACATATCTACAAACATCACAGACTCATTACAATATAATTATTTTAATCAATGGGATTACAGAAAATAGTAAAAGCAACTAAACTATGTAAGATTATTCTACATGTTTTACATACATTATGTAGTTTAATCCTGACATTATGTAGTTTAAACTCTCTGCCAATTGTCGATTTACAGAATTAAAATAAAAAACAAAAACCCTGGTAATTAAAGAAGTTAAGCAGTTTCCCAAGCTACAGAGCAGAAAAGTGGTAACTGAGCACAGATATATCAGATTTCAGAATCTTCCATCTTAATATTCTAAGCTTTATCACCAGTCATCGCCAGCTGTAATTATGTGATTTCTTATACTTTAAAAAAGGACCAGGAAATACCTATTTTCAATAGTCTTCTATAAAGTATTAACTTGCATGTCTGAATCACATGTATGAGTTGGAATACTTTTACCTGTAATTAAAAATCTTAATAAAAAATACATAATTCCTATAACATAAATTCCAGACCAAAGCATCTGTAGGGTTGGTGAACTTAATGGCTCAATGATATCTTCAAGGACTTGAATTTTTCTTTTCTGCCATGCTTACAGTTGCTGAGTGGATGGTACAGTTCAGAATTTATTTGAAGATATAGAAACATAGGAATTCAAATTAATTGACTTAGTCTAGTCAGAATTGACCCTGAATTACCTAGGAGAAGGGTGGCCTTCCAAACAAAATCTATTAGCAAGGATGAACAGGAGAGGGCTTTTGGGTAGGCAGCCAATAGTTTATGCTACCAAAGTCTAGATTAACTTCATCAATTAGATATGAAGTAAAATGGCTTCAAACAAATAAATCAGACTAGTTGCGTTTAAGTTCTACTTTTCATTTTGTTATTTGGAACTAAATAGTCCACACCTAAGACAGTGTTTCTCTATGTTGACATCTATGGAAGAGTTCAAGTTCTACCAATTCAGAATTTTCTATTTACTAATGAATAAAATTTGTCTATTAGGAAAAAAAAAGTTGATTGTTTTGTATTAGCAAAATAAATATCACTTTTTAATGAACACTTTTCCAGAAAGTTAGGGATCATTCATTCATTGAGAAGGAAAGAGATTAAAGGCTATGCAGCTGACAGTTGAGTTGCAGAATACAGTGAGTAGTGGAGCAATCACCACTGCCTGGGTTTCTCCTTGATGTGGTTTGGCTGTGTCCCCACTCAATCGCATCTTGAATTATAGCTCCCATAATCCCCATGTGACATGGGAGGCACCTAGTGGGAGGTAATTAAATCATGGGAGGTGGGATTTTCCCATGATAATGAATAAGTCTCACAAGATTTGATGGTTTTATAAAGAGGAGTTCCCCTGCACACACTCTTGTACCTGCTGCCATGTAAGACATGCCTTTGCTCCTCCTTCACCTTCAACCATGATTGTGATGCCTCCCCAGCCATGTGGAACTGTGAGTCTGTTAAATCTCTCTTTCTTTATAAATTACCAGTCTCAGGTATCCTCATAGCAGCAAGAAAATGGACTAATACACTCCTCTTTTCTGAAAATTCCATTCCACATAAAAGTACTCTTTAGACTACTTACGTGTTGGTTAGACACCTTTGCCTTAGTAGCTCAGAAAGGGTAAAGGAATAAATGCTTCCTAGGTAGTAAAAAAGATATGTCAAATCAGTGTACCATAAAGAACAGGAGGGGAGTGTTTAGAAGCCAAAGGTGAGATACAATATATAAAAGGAAACAATGGGAAATAAACTTCTAAAAAGTGGAAACTTAAAATAGTTGTTTGTTAGGCACAGTCATCACAGATACCGTATTCTCTTGGATGAATCAAAATTAGTCTCTGCAAATAAAAAGTGATAGGAATAAAATATTAGAATTGAAAGATATGTAGTAGGAAAGGAAAACAGAATGTGTTACTGCCCCTAACATCTCAATAATAGAGAAAGAACATGGAGATAAATTTTGAGGAGTTTGACAGAATGAAATGATAGATTGGAAGATAAATATTTATCTAACATTTTCATGATTGCATTGAAACTTGATGGAACTGGGGATGGGGTATAGGGTAGTGGTGAATAGAACTGGGAGTCCTTATGGGCAGCAATATTGAAATACAGGTGTATTGTTTATTGTATAATGAAGTATTTTTCATATGAAGTAATCTGTTCTATTGTACTTGTTCTTATTTTAACCATGCAACTAGGTAATAAACAAAATGTTGTTCTATATAATTATTCATTTACCTTATCAGCTTAGAAATATTGCAAATTTCTTTCATCATAGTATTAATCTTTTTCTATTTTTCTTCTTCCTTTTCTCTCATCTTGTTTTCCTTTTTTCATAACAGGGAACAAGCTCAAGAAAGTTAGCAACAGGCGATAAATAGAATGCTCTGAAAATAGCTTACAAATTTAGCTCAACTTTTTTTTATTTTTTATTTTTATTTTTTGATATGGAGTCTTGCTCTGTCCCCCAGTCTGGAGTACAATGGCTTGATCTTGTCTCACTACAGCCTCTGCCTCCTGGGTTCTAGCAATTCTCCTGCCTCAGACTCCTGAGTAGTTGGGATTATAGGCACCCGCCACCCCATAGGGCTAATTTTTGTATTTTCAGTAGAGATGAGGCTTCACCATGTTGGTCAGACTGGTCTTGACCTTCTGACCTCAGGTGCTGGGATTACAGGCATGGGTCACTGTGCCTGGCTTAGCTCAACTCTATTAGTCATTTAATACCCAATTATCTTTCACAAATACATTTTGACGGAAATAAACCTAGTGATGCTTATTGATGTAACAGATACAGGAAATGGGGAAAACCTAGGATACACAAGATTTTATTTTATCTTTATTTTTATTTATTTATTTATTTATTTTTGAGATAGTCTCGCTCTGTCACTCAGGCTGGTGTGCAGTGGCGCGATCTCAGCTCACTGCAAGCTCCACCTCCTGGGTTCAAGTCATTCTCCCACCTCAGCCTCCCGAGTAGCTGGGACTACAGGTGCCCACCACCAGGTCCAGCAATTTTTTTTTTTTTTTGTATTTTTAGTAGAGACGGAGTTTCACCGCATTAGCCAGGATGGTCTCTATCTCCTGACCTCCTGATCTGCCCGCCTCAACCTCCCAAAGTGCTGGGATTACAGGCATGAGCCACCGTGCCTGGCTTTTAGAGTGTGATTAGCTGAAAAGGAAAATATGTGTTTGATCTTTTTGTTTTTGTTTGTATCCAGCTGCATTTTAAAGTAGATGTAATTGTTCAAATATTTTTAATTGGCAGTTTTTATATGAAAGTAGAGACCCATAATAAAGTCTGCCTCAAATTAGTGTATGAATGTTATTTAAAATCATGACAATAGAAGAAACCACTTAACAAAAAAATGTGATAAAAGATGGAAAATGACCAAAAAATAACTTGGATGATTACAACATTTAGTGGTCTGGAAGAGGAAGATGAGAAAGTGAGAAAGCAAGGCTACTATAAATGGGTGGCTAATGAGAAATGAAAGCTAGCAGAAACAAGCCAAAAGTGTAGGTTTCCAAGATGGAGGGCATGTTCAACAATGTCGGATATTGGCAAGAGACTGAATAAAATGAGGTCTAGAATTTAATTTTGGCTTTGGTAGAAGCAAAGTCATTGAGATCTTAAACAGATCTTAAAGATGTGGTGGAGACAGAGGCCCAGTTGCAGTAGATTGAAGAGAGACTGAGGAATGAGGAAATGAAGGCAATGAATACTTACAACACTTGTGAGAAGTTTTGCACTCAAGAGGAGCATTACAATGGGTGTTTATGTGGAGTTTCTGTAAAGTATGAGGTCATCAACAGAATTGAGAGGAAGATGTTAGAGATGTGAGAAGAGATAGAATGTGAAATGGTTATCTTGGGAAATAAATTTACTAGGGATATAGAAGAAGCACTATTGCTAAGCCTGCCTGCATTCAAATCCTCACTGACTCATTTGTTTTATGATTTGGGTCAACTTACCTAACTTCTCTGAACCTCAGTCTTCTCAACTAAAAGGGATATGTCCTGCTAATTTCCCTAACAAATAAATTAATTGCACTCACTGTTCAGGGTTTGAAAGGAATAACTTTGTTAATATGTATGAAGCCTTTAGTAAGAGGTATATGAATTTTCTACTAGGTAATGATTACAATTTCTCAAATCACCTGACATTTTTGAGACTTTTGGTCAAAAACACAAAATATGTCAGTATAGTTGAGTGATTTTTCTCCATTAGATACAGAGCGCTAGATTTTACCATAGCTGGAGTTTTTTGAAGTAATTTCGAGGGAGAGAAGAAGATGCAGCAGCAGAAGTTATCTACAAATGCATGGTTTAATACTGAGCCCTTCTGGTGGATGATGGGAATACAGTAAACGGTTCATGGACAGTTAAAGATAGTTGAGGCAGCAAGGCATGGTGGTCTCACTGGAAATCAAGAGTTGTTGAAAGAAAAATGCTGGATTTGGTACAGGTAGTTATTAGGCATGAGCGCGGCAGGAGAGGGCTCTACTGCCACCCACTAAAAATCTCTGTCTCTCTAAAATGATAATTTGGCAGCACCACGGAGAGGCCATTTCCTGATGGTCCACACCTGTTAACATCAGAATGTTAATTAAACGCAGGCCCTAAGGAGAAGCACACTCCCTGGGCATGCGCGTCAAGAGATAAAACTGGTGCAGTATATTCTTTCAGGGATACGCTCCACAGGAAGAAGGCCTCAGATGGGCCTGCATGTAACTTCCTAAACACAAGGCGCCTGCTCAGTCCCAAAGGACAAGGAAAGTACTGGGCATGCAGAAAGCCCACCCTATGGAAAGAATCATGGGAAAGAGGTGAGTCTGTAAGTCCCAAGATCAAGGTTAAAGGTCCTTTTTTGCTGTCCTCTTTTGCTCTCTTTTCTTTCTTCCAACTTCAGGTGCCTGATTGGGTCTCTTTCAAGAGAATTTTCCTTTCTTTCCTGTTCTAAAGCCTTTCTAGATTTCCATTCATGCTCTGAAACTTGCCTTGGTTTCTTTTTCTGCTGTATGCCTCTCAATTGAATTGTTTCTTCTGAGGAGGCAAGGACTGAAGTTGTGGAATTGGTATGGATTCACCGCCAGTAACTCATGGTAACTCAAATCTCTTCCACTGCTAACAGTCTGAGAAAGCTGGTAAAAATGGGGGATGGAATAAAATCAATTTCAGAAGTTATAGTCACTAGAAGTGTTAGAATGGTCACCTGAGTTGGAGGGGGCATCAAGAGAAAATATAAATGAAATGGACAAGAACTAAGAGGTCAGGGTATGTATGGAAATATTAAAGCCACCAAGGATAAGAGTAGTGATATAAGCCAGGCACAGAAAGACAAATTCTGCACAATCCTACATGTGGAGTGTGGGGAAAAAAAAAAAAAAGTCAAACTTAGAAATAGTAAAATGGTGGTTACCAGATACAGGAGGTTGAAGGGAATAAAGAGATGTCAATCCTCAGATTAAAAAATTGACAATGCTTCAGACCATGACACATCAATTAAATCAGAACTTCTAGGAAGAAGCATGGGTATCAATGACTCTAAAAGTTTCTCAGGTGATTATAATGGGCAGACGGAGTTGAAAGCCACTAAATGGTACTCAAAGCTTGACCTCCAGATCAGCAGGGTCAGTATCATGTGGAAGCTGTTAAAAATGCAAATTCTCACCCCACCAGAACAATTAAATTAGAAACTCTGGAAGTGGAACCCAGAAAGCTGTCTTTAACAAGCCCCCTAGGTGATTTTGATGAGGACTAACGTTTAAGAACTATACCACTGGGCCAACTGCAATATGGCTGGTGCCTGGACACTCTACCCCGTAGTCCCATTAATTTTTGGCAGTTTCCTCCCACAGCTCATGTATGTCATGACCTTGAGGCGGGTTTTATATTCGTCTTGATTCCCTTTTCTGCTTCCAAAATGTGTCTCCTTATTTCTGCTTCAGAATACCCCAAATCATTGAAGAGAATGTCATTAAACTTGGTTAGCTATTTTTTTTCCTTATTATCTACTTCACTTACTGTATTAGCCTGTTCTCATTCTGCTAATAGACATACCTAAGACTGGGTAATTTATAAAGGAAAGAGGTTTAATTGACTTGCAGTTCCACAGTTCAGTCATGGTGGAAGGGGAATGAGGAGCAAAGTCACATCTTACATGGTGTCAGGCAAGAGAGAGTGTGTAGGGGAAGTCCCCTTTATAAAACCATCAGATCTCGTGAGACTTATTCACTGTCACGAGAACAGCATGAGAAAGACCCACTCCCATGATTCAGTTACTTCTCACTGGGTCGCTCCTACAGCATGTGAGAATTATGGGGGCTATAATTCAAGATGAGATTTAGATGGGGACACAGCAAAACCATATCACTTACTGTGCTTCCTATAATCCCCTCTCATTCATGAGTCCAGTGTTTGACTCAGTCCACCCCCTAATTCTTGCTTTTCTTGTGTAAAAATTGTATACATTGATGATGTATAATGTCTTGATATGCATACATGGTATGGAAAGGCTAAATCAAGCTATTTTACATATACGTTACCTCACATGCTTTGTGTGTGTGTGTGTGTGTGTGTAGCAAGAACACTTAGACTACTCCCAACTATTTTCAGTATTCAACATATTGTTAACTGTAGTCGCCATATTTAAAATAAATCTCTTGAACTTATTTCCCTTGTATAACTGAAATTTAATGAGAGCAAGGAGAAAGTAGCATGAAGAGGTTAAAGATGTAAGGAAGTTTGCCAATAACCAGGAGTGAATTCCTGAAACCAGTGGAAGGATCTGAAAGGGCAAAGAGGAATGGAAGACAGGATCCTACTGAGAAACAAAGAGTGAAGAAATAAGCACACAGAAGTGGCTGGTCTGGAAAGCTGGGCCTTCCCATAGCATTTGAGGCTCTCTTGGATTTGTCCTGGAAATCACCATGATTAAAGGATCTTGGAATAATTGATGTAACGTAAGCTGGAATGTTGTGGCCGTCTGAAGAATTCAGAGTGGCCGGTCTTGCCCCTCGCTGGAGAGATCATTAGACATGAATTCTTGTTTCCTCATGGGGAGGAGAAAGGAAGTTGTCAAGGGAGGAGGAGAAACAAGCAGTGTCCCAAGCCCCTGCAAACTGTGACCTTGTAGATGTTGCACAATTATATGGTTTGAAGTACTATTCTTAGTAAGTACTAAAAGAAAATCTGCAAGTGATACTCATATTCAAACATAAATACAAAATCCTTTTTCAAAGACAATAGAAATGGATGAACAATTGTCTGATTCCCTGATGCCCTGTGGTTGGCTATAATGGATTTGTTCAGTTGAAAATAGGCAACTGAAGGACAGCTAGGTATAAATAGGCGCAGTTTACTAAGCATTTCTAAAGCCTGCTACTACAGGAAGAAAACCATTTTCTTTGGGTCTGATGATTGGTACTTGTTTCTACATGAAAAAAAAAGTTTTAGTTAAAATAGGAACTTAGGTCATGTTTTCATCATTTCTTATTTAGAGTAATATAATAGCTCCCTAACTTTTGTGCCCATTTGCACGCATGTCCCTCCAATCTGACAACTTTTTTTTTTGTTTGTTTTTTGTTTTTTTGTTTTTTTGAGATGGAGTTTCGTTCTTGTTGCCTAGGCTGGAGTGCAATGGCAGGACCTCGGCTCACTGCAACCTCCACCTCCTGGGTTCGAGCAGTTCGCCTGCCTCAGCCTCCCGAGTAGCTGAGATTATAGGTGCACACCACCACTTCTGGTTATTTATTTATTTTTTTTCTGTATTTTTAGTAGAGACGGGGTTTCACCATGTTGGCCAGACTGGTCTCAAACCCCTGATTTCAGGCTATCCGCCCGCCTTGGCCTTCCAAATTTCTGGGATTACAGGCATGAGCCACTGCACCTGGCCGACAATTTGATTCTCACCTGTCCACGTATTATTTAAAATGTTTCAGTGGCTAGTCAGTGCTTTCAGGTTGCTGAGTAAATTACTTACCATAGCTCTAAAGCTACAATTAGCATAACTTAGTGATTGAAAGCACAGTCCTCAGAGCAAGACTTCATGGGGTTGAAGTTAATTATTTCATAATGATTAGCTGGGTGATTTGGGGCAAGTTAAACTGTGCCTTTGTTGCTTATGTATAGTGAAGAAATATAGTATAGTACCTCTTTCATAAAGTTGTGAAGATTAAATTGGAACGTACAAAATGCATAGAACAGTGTTGGTGTGGAGCAAGAGCTCTATAAATTCTCACCATTATTAATGTTCTTCAGGCAGTTTCTATGTGATTATCCCTGTCTGTCTCCCCCAGACTCCTCTCCCATGAGGCTACCACTCACTCACTGGGTTCTAGCCATAAAGCACTTGTTTTCATTCATTAGAACAAATAGGATTCTTTTACCAGTGAACCCTCATATTAGCTTTACCATCCATTTGGAATCCTTATTTCTCTCTTCCACAAGTTAATTCCTATGTATCACTCAATTTAGATGGTCACTTCCTTGGAGAAATTGTCACTGGCCTCTGTGACGAGTTTAGTAGCCCTTCTTCTAGCACCATGTACCTCTAATTTAAAACAATTATTACATATGTGATCATATATTTGTGTGGTCACTTGATTAAGCTCTTTCCCCCTCTACATCCTCAAGCTACATGAGGCCAGAGACCTATTCAGCTTTGCTCACCGGTATATCAGCAATACCTGGTGCAGTTCCTGTTGGAGAAATGCATGGGTTTTGAACAAACAAGAAACAATATTTAGAAATTATTATAAATTTGCAACTGCTAAATTGGGTGAACATGGGTTAAGTTCATAAGTATATAACAGTAAGTTTTGCTAAGAATTAACTTTGCTTTTCAGTCACATCCAAAATGGATTCGATTCTATGTTTGGATATTTGAATCATTCAGCAGGAAAGAATAAGAAACAGAACTATTAAAACTAATTTACATATTTGTGTATAAACATTCATAAAATTGCTAACTGTAACCCGATTTTGGTTATAGATTATCATAATCATTAGGGACTAAGCATTAAAGTATAGGAATACCACCATTCATCTGAGTTATTTGATGTAATGCCTATTTGGACAGGCAGCACTTGGAGAAGTTGGCTTTTGCTACTGGTTTCAACTTTAGTTTTCCATCTTCCTTGAGTGACTTGGAGGTGAAAGTATACAAAGAATAAAAAATTTTTAAGTAAATATTTTAGGAAAAGAAGCATAATTTTACAAATGGATCTTTCCGTCTGTAAGGTCATCATTTTATAATGCCAAATTCTCATCTTCTGCTTTGCAATATGTTACTTACTTACTACAGTGGCACCTCTAATAATTCAATAACTTGCCGAACACAGGAACATCTGAGACAGTGTAATCAAAGAAACATACAAAATAAGGATCAAAACATTATACTATTACTTTATAATATATTACATGATGTACCCAAAGATAGTAAATATTTTTCGGTATATTTATTCATAATCTGATCTCAGAAGACTGTTGCTCCTGATAAGAAACATATCTTAAAATTACCAAGAAAGGTAACCCGAATGTTTATGCATATTAACTAAATCCCTGTAGAATAATTAACTGTTTTAACTTTGAATTCTCAATTCAAAGTTTTACTCTTTTTTTTTTTTTTTTTTACTCATCTCTTTTACTCTTCTCCCTCCCCAAGAGGTTGTCTTTGTGAAAGGAGAGAATGCTGAGGTGTGCATGCTACCTTCTGGATCTTTGCTGCTCTCTGCTGTGGGGTGACTGTCTTTTCTGCTCTTTTGTCATACTGCAGCAAAGCCAGCTGAGGAGGGGCTGGTTCATCCTAATAATTGGGGTACCAGGGTTTCTTCTCATGGCTCCCAGTTTTTTGGCTTCTGTATACAATGTCTCCTTGTTCTATGACTCTTCTGGCTCTCTGGAGAGGATCACGATTCTCCTGCATTCCTCTGGAGAATAAAATAGCTACTTTCTCTGCACACTGATATTTATGGTTGAAGCTAATTTCAAACCTCTCTCTCAGCTATGGCTTCTTTCCTGCTGCAGTCTCAGTGCCATGTTGATTTGGCAATATATTCAATATCAATGCACAGCTTTGCTAAGAGGCAAGAAATAAGGCCCTCTTATACTAGAATTTCCCCAAAATTTAGATAGGTTTGAGTATTGTTCTTCATTTCTACACTGACCCCAAGCCCATGGTGGGATCAACAATGGGTGGGTTGGGATAGTGATGGGGGAGGGGGAAGTAATCTTGGAAGGGTTTGGGACAGGCCTACCCTCAGTTTCTCCAATATTGAAAGTTCCTATCTACTGCAGTCTTTTCCTGCAACATATCCTCCATGGTTTTTGCACTATAATTTTAGTATGGTTTTACAACTCAAGTCTGCTAGAGTAGGATCATGATATGTACAAGGAAGTTTTAAAAATACAGAAACACTGCTAACTTGCTCTCAACACAGTGTGGCTCTCAATGCTGCTGTTTTTTAATGTTGTTGAAAAGACTAGCTTTTAAGCTGAAACTGAACAACGACTTCTTCGTTCTAAGACAGTATGCAGCCTATCCTGGGGTAATGAATACTGTTGCTTCACTGGTTTTAGAGTTGTAGAGCATCATAATTTAAGGAAAAATTTTAAATACCAATGGTTTAAGATTATCCATTATTTCCTATAACCTACACACAATGGCTCAATTAAAAGCTAGTTCAAGTGAAAGAAATGAAATGAGAAGAAGTGAGAAGACAGGAAAAAAGAACAGGGTGCTACAAGGTATTAAAAATTGTACCTCTTTTCCTCTCCTGTATTAACTCTATTGCAGGTAGAAGACAAGAGTGTTATGGTAGAGAGAACCTCAAATATAAAACCACTTCTAAGACAACACTTTTAGAGACCTTATAAGCTAGCTGCCTCATTATCATCTTTCAAGTCATTGTTATTATCATTGCCACAGATCAATCAGAGAAGACCCCAAATCAAACATTTCCCCACATTTGATTCTATTGGCTGGTCAAATATAATCCTTTTTGTTAAGATCCATAAGAAGCTAAGATTTCTGAACTACAAGTAGTTGGATTCCCTTTAGTAAATGATTTCTTTGTATATCACAGACACTGAATCCAGTATCTAGATATGTTCTTTTTTATTACATAGCTGCTAGAAACCTTAGAGTTCCGTTTGCATCTAATTTTTAGAAAGTATTCTTGATTGTACAGATTTTTATTTTTATTTTTCAATATCTGTTTGTATTTGCCTTCATTGTCACCATTACTTATAATAATACTGCTACTAGTGGTAAGTGTATAGAGTAGGATAGGTTGGGTTATTCTACAGTAACAAGCAACAATGGAGTATCAGTGGATTGCGATAACAAAGGTTTATTTCTTGCTAACACTCCAAGCCCATTACAGGTCAGCTCAGACTGCTCTATTGCCTTCACTGGGAGGCCAAGGCTGACAAAACAACTTTTCTCTGGGATACTACTAGAAGAAAATTAAAGATTATGACCAAGCACATGTTTCATTTTAAAAATTCTGTCTAGGAGTAACACGTCTTCCCTGATTGCACTTTGACCAAAGCAAGTCATATGGCTGTCTAAATCAGCTAGGCAAAGAACTGTACTCTTCCCCCAGAGAAGCCAAGGGACACCGGGGGATAACAATACAGTCAAACAAAATAGATTGCATTTACTTAAGTAATTATTCAATGCATCATTCATGCAATATTTATATATTAATACTCATCAGACTTCTGTTTGGTATGTACTAGGTTTTTTTTTTCATTTTATACGTGAACAATAATGAGTTTAGAGAAACCAAGACATTTACTCAAAGTTATACAGTTGGTAAGAAACAGAATTGAGATTGGAACTGGATTTTTCTGTTCTAAACCCAGTCTTTACTCCTGCATATGGTACCTCTCCTGGGATAAAGAAGGGGAATACATTTTTAAATATAAGAACCCAATAAGAAGCTGAATGATCCACTTTACCATTGCAGTGTTAAGAAAATCCAGTTTGATGGCAGTGAGTTTTCCCCTAACCCTGCTTGAGGAATCAATTGCCAATGGGTCAAAGTAGCTGCTAATGAGCTAATAACCACTCAGTGGCAGCTAATTAATCTGCAACCTGGGAGCACCTATCAGTTGGTGTTCAGAAGACCAATAAAATAAGGGGTCAACTGGGATGGCTCAAAGAGGTCAAATCCAGATTTTTGAAACAGAAAAATTATGTACATTAAATTATATATATAAGAAAGTACCAAAGGGAGAATTAAGATTAAATATATTGCGTTTGTCTTTTTTAAGATGCCATCCTTTTACACATGAATACAGAACTGTAGTCATTAGATTAAGTCACTGGCATCCTAATTAGCCAATCAAAGACTTAACTCATTTTAGAATTATTGAATAGGCAGCTGTATAGTTTGATAAGTGCCTCTCCTTTTCCCATACACTGTGGTCCTTGGTTTCCCACTGTTATTCTTCAGAGTGATTTCTTATGGCACCACAGAGTGGATAATTAAACAAATTTTGGGACACTGTTATGTGTCAGTTCTTGTGCTGGACCCAGATGTGACAAAAGTCTGGCCTTTATAGAGCTGAAAGCCAAATGGAGGTGACTTAAACACGTAATTACATAAATAACTTTGCAAATCACTATTAATCTATGGCAGCAATGAAGCATTTTGGCAGCACATTCTATTTAAACTCTCTTTACTTGGTATCCTGAATTGGAAAGAAAATCAATATGCAAATCATTCACCTTGACTCTAATATTATGATTATACCATATAGTAAAAGGTAGGTATTTGTTAGTCTTGAATGTAACAATTCATGCCACAACAATTATACAGCAAAGATTTGGAAACACCTTTATCAGAATTGAAAACTTATAAATTGAAGCTTGTCATTTTTGAAGGCTTAAATTTTTAAAAATTTTCTCATAAAATTTCAATAATTCATAAAGCATTTGTCAACATTCAGAAATTATTTTAAATATATTTATAAGTAAACAATAGGAAAATGCCTTTTGTTGATTAAAATTTCTTCCACATTTTCTTATAAGAACTATAATTATGTTACTAATAGACATCTTTTAATGTCTATCTTGAAAATAGTGTATCTATTTAAATTATTGAATAAAAAAATCTTAAAATTTTCTGATTTCCAGAATATATGACCATGTATTAAGCTCATCCTTGAATGTCTTGATACATACTACGCAGCTTAGAGTAAAAGTTACAGGCCCTCAAACAGGTGGATAACATAATTTTCATTTTCCTAATGTATACCAGAATCTAAATTGCATCTTTCCTTCATTTGAAACCCAACCATTCAGTTATGGTAAACTGACTTGATGGGAAGTTTATCTTAAGACTTATGTAATTTTTGCCCCCTTGTGTATCATGGTATTTGGGGAATATATTTTCTGGGTATAACATATGGTGGAACAATCTTTCAGGTTACCTGTTGTGACCCTGAGTTTGCATCATGGGAGTAAAATATGCTTCCAATTAAAATTGTCCTATGGGGATGCTATTTTTTATGAATTCAGGGTAAAGAATAGCAAAGGAGTCTAGGCTGTATTTGACAGCTGGGCTGAAGCACCTTGAATCAATAAAATTCTTATTCCATCCTAAGTACTTGCCATTGTTTCACATTGTCATGATTCTATATAACTAGATTTGGAAACCTCTAATACAGGTGGTTGTCCAGATTAATGCCCAATATTCTTGAAAAAGGCTACATACTGACAAATAACATCAAATAAATAATTGCACACAGAAGTTTATGGGTTCTGTTTTAGGTGCTTTGAGAGAAACTTAAAAACATAATTTATTTTTCTAAATGATGCTCCTAAAAATAAGATATACAATTTTAACTTAAGTCTATATAGACCAGAGCTTACGGAAGTTCTATTCTTAAATGTATGAATTTACTTTCTTACAACAATGATCCAGCCATGCACAAGCTATTTCCTTTGTTGAACTCTGAATAATGCTAAGCCTGCTAAACATTCTACAGAGTCAAGTAAAATCTGATTGAGAGTGATTTATCTTTATTTTTCTTTATTCTTTTCTAAGCACAGTCTTTCAGATTCCTCCATATTCAGTATATCATTCAGTGCAAAGCAGGACATATTAATATGTTACACAAAGTCCTATTAATTATTTAATACAGGCATACCTCAGAGATATTAGGGATTTGGTTCCAGATCACTACAATAATACAAATAACATAATAAAGTCGCATGGATTTTTGGTTTTCCAGTGCTATAAAAGTTACGTTTCTATACCATCATCTATTAAGTGTGCAATAGCATTATATCCAAATAAACAATGTATATAACTTAATTACAATATTTTATTGCTAAAAGTTGCTAATGCTCATCTGACCATTCATGCAGTTATAATCTTATTGTTGGTGCACAGTCTTAGCTTGATGTTGATGACTGCTAACTGATTAAGGTGGTGATTACTGAAAGTTGAAGTGGCTGTGGCAAATTCTTAAAATAAGACAACAAAGTGTGCCACATTGATCTTCCTTTCATAAAAAGAATTCTTTCATAAAAGATTTTTCTATAGCATACTATGCTGTTTGATAGCATTTTACCCACAATAGAACTTCTTTCAAAATTGGAGTTAATTGGCCAGGTGTGGTGGCTCATGCCTGTAATGCCAGCACTTTGGGAGGCTGAGGCGAGTGGATCACCTGAGTTCAGGAGTTCGAGACCAGCCTGGCCAACATGGTGAAACCCCATCTCTACTAAAAATATAAAAAATGCTGGATGTGGTGGTGGGCACCAGTAATGCCAGCTACTTGGAGGCTGAGGCAGAAGAATCACTTGAACCTGGGAGGTGGAGGTTGCAGTGAGTTGAGATCCCACCATTGCACTCCAGCCTGGGCAACAAGAGCAAAACTCGATGTCCAAAAAAAAAAAAAAAAAAAAAAAAAAATCCTCTCAAACCTTGCCCCTGATTTATAAACTAATATTCTAAATACTTTGTTATTTCAACAATATTCAGATATCTTCATCAGATTCAATCTCAACAAACCATTTTCTTTGATCATCCATAAGAAGCAACTTCTCATCAGATCGTTTGATCATGAGATGAGAGTAATTTGGTCACATCTTCTGTCTCCACTTCTAATTCTAGTTATCTTGCTATTTCCACCACATCTGTAGTTACTTTCTCCACTGAAGTCTTGAACTCCTCAGCCATCCATGAGAGCTGGAATCAACCTCTTCCAAACTCCCGGTTAATATTGTTACTTTTGTTTCATTTCATGAGTCACAAATGTTCTTAATCACATCTAGAAGAGATAATCCTTTTCAGGAGATTTTCAATTTTTGTTGCCCAGACCCATCAGGGAAATAACTAGCTATAGAAGCTATAGTCTAACAAAATATATTTCTTAATTAATAAGACTTGAACGTCAAAATTACTTCTTGAGCCATGGGCTGAAGAATGGGTATTTTGTTAGCAGGCGTGAAAACAACATTAATTTCCTTATACATCTCCATCAGAGCCCTTGGGTGATTAGGTACATTGTCAATGGGCAGTAACATTTTGAATTTTTCTCCTGACCAGTATGTCTGAACAGTGTGTTTAAAATATTTGTAAACCGTGCTATAAACAGCTGTTCTGTCATTTAGGCTTTGTTATTGCATTTACAGAGCACAGGCAGAGTAGATTTAGCATAATTCTTAAAGGCCCTAGGATTTTTTGAATGGTCAATGAGCACTGGCTTCAGCTTAAGTCACCAGCTGCATTAGCCCCTAACAGGTCAATCTGTCCTTTGCAGCTTTGAAGCTAGGCATTTACTGTTCCAATCTATGAAAGTCCTAGATATATCTTCTTTTGGTGGAAGGCTGTTTTGTCTACACTGAAAATCTGTTTAGTGTAGCTGCCTTGATCAATGATCTTAGGTAGATCTTCTGAACAACTTGCTGCAGCTTCTCCATCAGCACTTGCTGCTTAGCCTTGCACTTCTATGTTACGAAGATGGCTTCTTTCCCTAAACCTCATTAACCAACCTCTGCTAGCTTCAAGCTTTTCTTCTGCAACTTCCTCAGCTTTCTCAGCCTTCATTGTATTAAGGAAAATCAGGGCCTTGCTCTGGATTAGGCTTTGACTAAGGGGATGTTGTAGCTGGTTTGATCATCTGTTCAGGCCACTCAGACTTTCTCTATATCAGCAATAAGGCTGTTTCACTTTCTTATTATCTGCATGTTCACTGGAGTAGCACTTTTACATTTCGTTTAAGAACTTTTTCTTGGTATTCACAACTTTTCTAACTGGCACAAGGGGCCTAGCTTTCAGCCTATCTGGGCTTTGAACATGCCTTCCTTACTAAGCATAATCATTTCTATCTTTTGATTTAAAGAGAAATATGTGACTCTTCCTTTCACTTGAACATATATAGGCCATTACAGTGTTGTTAATCAGCTTAATTTTAATATTGTTTTGTCTCCGGGAATAGAAAGGCCGAAGGAGAAAGAGAAAACACACAACTAAGTTTGCCATCTTATGCAGGCATGGTTCATAGCTCCCCAAAACAATTACAATTGTAACATGAAAGATGACTGATCGCAGATCACCATAATAGATATGATAATAGTGAAAAAGTTTGAGATATTGTGAGAGTTACTAAAATGTAACAGAGAAACAGTATGCACACAGTTAGAAAAAATGGTGCTGATAGACTTGCTCAACCTCTATGCAGAGTTGCTACAAACCTTTAATTTGTTTAAAAATAAAAGAAAAAAAATCTGCAAGCATAATAAAGGAAAACATAATTAAATGAGGTATGCCTATATATGGTCTTTACTATGCATTTCTAGTTTGTTATTATATCCTATTTTTTTCCTGGATCATATTTTACAGCTTTATCTACCGATTCACATCTCAGTATACATATCCAAATATATAGTAATTTTTCTTTTGCTATACTTGCCATACCCCTCGCCTCCAGTAGAATATCAATTGTATGACCAATAATGGGGAAGGAGTTGGAAATTCATCCCCTTCCTTCCACTACAAGAATCTCAAGGTAATTCAAAAATTAAAAAAGATGGTCATGGCTGGGTGCGGTGGCTCAAGCCTGTAATCCCAGCACTTTGGGAGGCCGAGACGGGCGGATCACGAGGTCAGGAGATCGAGACCATCCTGGCTAACACGGTGAAACCCCGTCTCTATTAAAAATACAAAAAACTAGCCGGGCGAGGTGGCGGGCGCCTGTAGTCCCAGCTACTCGGGAGGCTGAGGCAGGAGAATGGCGTAAACCCAGGAGGCGGAGATGCAGTGAGCTGAGATCCGGCCACTGCACTCCAGCCTGGGCGACAGAGCGAGACTCCGTCTCAAAAAAAACAAAAAAAAAAACAAAAAAAGATGGTCATGAAGATGGTCATCATTCCAAATGCTCCTTAGCAGCCAGACAATTGGAGGAAGGAAACCAATGTCTTTCCTTTATATTTATTCAGCCCTAAAGAATGTAAGTGGTGTTTGAGAAACATTTATTGAACTAATGATATCATACCATATATAGTAAAATTCCTGTTAAGTAATTTGTCTTTTGTAATTTATGACTTATTTTATTAAACAAATACATAAGTGGGTGAGTGATTGTTGTGTCTCAAACACCACAAGATCATAGAAATTTGAAGCTCTAAACATAATGTCCAAGCAGCTGGCTAAATGAATTCTTCGCATATTATAATTTATGAGCTTCTTAATTGGACATCCAGATTCCTCCATTTTCCCCTGTGCTTCAACCACATTAGCCTACTTTCAGTTTCCAGAAATGCATCATGCTTTCTCCTTCCAGAGAGTTCTTCCACATGTGTTCCCTTCACAAGAAATGTTTTCTCCCCTTCCTCTTCTACTATTTAACACCTTGCTCTTTCAGATCTCATCTCATGAATCATGTCCTTTGCATGGACATGTTTGGTTATATACTAGAGAATATGATGAACTTAGAGAAAGATGAACTTCTCCTTCATAGCACTTATTACAAGTGCAATTGTGCTATTTATGTCAATATCTATCTTCCTCAAGATTACTTATCTTGGTTTGACTCACTATTTGTCCTCAAACTCTAGCATCTATGGACAATCATGTACCATTTATAGATTTATTTATAACATCAGTTCTCAGATCTTTGTCACAACACCCAAGTTGGAGAAAAATGAACTTAGAGAAAGATGAACTTACAGAAAGAACTTCTCATTCATAGCACTTATTACAAGTGCAATTGTCATTGTATCATAATTTTTGTGATTCCCCCATTAGACCATTCCATAAAGAATCATTGATAAGTTTATTCACTGTTACATCCCTAGCACATAGCACGTCCTTGCTCCTACTTGGTAAGGTTGACTTAAATAGTTGCTTTACCAGGATTCGGTCTCACGCATGTTAATACATAGAATTATGATTTTGTTTGGTGTGGCAATACACCCAAATACAATTCTTGAAATCCCAGACTCTTTAACAACTAAGTGATTAGTTGTGATGTGACACAGTTAATGGCCAATGAAACTCAGGATTCCTGGGAAACCAATAATTTTAGAGATAGACAGAAAGATTGCTATTGTTCCTTCTTCTGGCCTTGAACATAAATATAAAGTTTGAGTGGCAGCTATCTTGGAACCATTAGGAAATTAGTATGAAGATGAAAGCTAACCTCTTCCCAAGCTAACAAGGATGCTGAAGTTGAAAGATGGTGTTTATTATAGAGTGTTGTAAACACTCACATTGACAGGATGGACTTCCCCACAAAACTGGCTCAGATGTTGAGACTGATAATGCCACACACATTCCAAGAGGGTATGAAGAGGTAAATTACTCATGCATTAAACTTTCTGGAAAGAACATGGTAGAAAGCAAAGCAGAACTAAAAATAGCTTGAGTGAAGGAAGGGGCAAGTGTCCCTGGGCTTTATTGGCTGGGGAATAAAGCCAAGGTGAGGATTCCTGCATAGTTTGAACTTTTCCTGCTGGTGGTCATGTAGTGGTTTGAGCTTCTCACCAGCACCAATGGAGGGAGTACCTGGGCTTTCTTATCTTCTTGATCACATGTAGCACAGAAAGAGAAGGAGACCTGAAAGTTGTCAGTGGTTACCTACGCTTGTTACACAGGGCATTAAGACAGTAACTGAAGTCATGTACTCTGTATTCTTATTACTTGCAGGTAAACACAATCCTAACTGTACAGTAAGTGCTCAATAAATATTTTTTAAATGATGATGAAATGAATGGGAAGTTATAAGGTAGTCAATGGCTTAGACTTTCAGGGTCTCAGTTTGGTGTGTGTGTGTGTGTGCGTGTGCACACACACACATGCCCTTTAACTTTGGTGTTGTGGCAAAGATGTGAGAACTGATATAAATCTATGAATAGTACATGCTTGTCTACAGATGCTAGAATTTGGTGACAAATAGTCAAAACCAAGATAAATAATTTTGACAAATAGTCAAAACCAAAACAAATAATTTTGAGGAAGATAGAGATTGACATAAAAATAGACAAGTACATAGAAGTATATAATTTACTAGAACTATAATTAAACTTAACTAAATTCTTTTAGAAACTCCTTTGTATTTTTCCACTTAAGTACCATTGATCTCCAATAATAGAGGCTGGTTTAGATCTTGGGCTCCATTTAGTCTTATCTGGAAGACACTGTCAAGTACATCAGATATACTTTAGAGTTACCCAGTTGCATCTGTTCATTTGACCTGTGCATCTAAATCTATCAACTTACAGAGTGCACATAAAACTTGCACTGAGTTACCTTCTCAGCATTAGAGTATAATATCCATCAAGACAGGCATTGTGTCTGCCTTGTTTACCATTGAAATATGAGAACTTAGCAAAATGTTTATTTTATACATATGCATGAGAAACATTTCTTAAATTAATAAAATTCTGAATCTTATAGGCAAATAACTCTGATTTGTATTTGTGCTATTTAAATTATTTTTCAGGAGAACTTACAAATTCGTTCACAATTTATTATCTTGTATGTGAGAGTAGTCTAGCAAGAGTTGTTCAAACATCAGCTATATCTTGGCTACTTATGCTTTGCTAGGACTCCCCATCTTCAGGTATTTAAAATAGTAATTAAAATGGAAAATTTCAAGAGCTCCCTTAAGAGGAAGTACACTCCGAAATTAGGAAAATGAAGGCACAGCTTTTCAAAACAGTATAATTTAGGGTATTCAGAACAGGGCTTATATTTTACCATACACATCTGAAGAGCAACTAAAATTGTTAATAAAGCTTATAATAACATTTCCAATTTCTCAAGATAGCAAAGTCATTCCAATTACTTATGAGATGCTCTAATGTGTTAGACATCATGAGGAATACTGGGGACATACAGGTACATATTATATGGTCTCTGCATTTTAGAAGCTCATAGTCAAGTGAGCAAGGCTAACACATAGCAAATAATCACACAAAAGAGTGATCAAATTTGAACAAATTGCCAAGGGAACATGCTGGGTGAGTACAAGATACCTCAGGGAGAAGACTAGTGAAGCCCAAGAAATGAACATGAAAGAAAGGAACTCAAAACTACTGATTTGTTTTGAGGGGGTTTGAACAGAGGTGATGAAAGGGAGGGTGGAAGTAGATACCAGGAAATTATGCTAGATGGTATATAGAATCTACGTTAGGATTGGCCTTGTGTACCACAAGGAGCTTATAAACTGGGGGAAAGTAAGTTATATTTGATTTAAACAAGATAAGTCCGACCACAATGATACTTCCTACAAAAATGTTTATTCTTTAAATAGTTGTGATATAAAGTGGAAACTTCACTTATCTGGGAATCATATTTTTAATAGTTCATCTTTATTTAGATAAAGAACATGGTATTATATATGGTTTATAAGAAATCTAAAAGTAAAAGTAAAATATGATTTTTAAACTAATATAGAAGTGAATGATACCTTTTCAAAATCATTGCCTTGCAACTCTAGACAACTATTCAAACATTCTGCCAGTAAAGCAAATGTGTTTATTTACTACTCACTGAAATTGTCTTAGAAACATTTGACACATCCTTTTGAATTAACTGGAAAGTAAAAATTTGTTTTTTGTCAGCCTGGATTTGATTTTTAGAAATAACTGAATGTCATTTGGACAAAAATCTGGTGAATAAAGTAGACAAATAAATTGATAAATATCATCTTAACTAAATTAACAAGACAAATATGGTTCATACTGTCTTAACAATATTAGCACAATATGAAAACAAAATGACTCTATAGTAGTGACATTTAGTTTCTTTTATGGAAGAGACCCAATGTAATTCCAATTCTAAAAGATAATGTTATTAACATGAATACATAGCTTCCCAAAATGACAACTTTGAAGGACAACCATGACTGCAAACATTAAATACCCAATAAAAATGGTGCACTGTTGTAGAAATCCAGAAGTTTCAGGGAACAGCCTCTAGTCAGTTAATGGTAAAAGAAAATTTCCAGCTGGGTGAGGTGGCTCATGCATGTAATCACAGCACTTTGGGAATCTGATGCGGGAGGATCACTTGAGGTCAGGAGTTCAAGACTAGCCTGGTCAACATGGCAAAACCCTGTCTCTACTAAAAATACAAAAATTATTCAAGTGTGGTGGTACATGCCTGTAATCCCAGCTACTCTGGTGGCCGAGGCATGAGAATCGCTTAAACCCAGGAGGCAGAGGTTGCAGTGAGCCACTTCACTCCAGCCTAGGTGACAGAGTGAGACTGTGTATCACAAAAAAAAAAAAAAAAAGTAAAAAAAAGAAAATGTCCAGGAGGTAGAATACTAACAGGCTTTTAATGTCTGGATGGACGTATCTTCTATACATATGTACAAACCCCTTACAGAAACATATCTATCCCCACTTACGCTCTATTTGTCATCACATGTTTCTCACTTCTTCCTCATGCCCATAATTCTAGCCTGAACTACTTTGGTCCTCAAATTCTTTGAAGATGTTTACAGTTGAGAAAAACAATGACATACTCTTTGATTAAAGGAAGGTCCATAGATATGTTTTCCTTTATACTAATGTGATAGGTACTGAGCATACAGGCTGTTATAAGGAGACAGATATTGGCACTCTACAGCTTCCCTTCACCTCTGGAGTATACACACATTTACAGTATAAATTTTGTGAGCTGACTACTAGATAATTAAATTTTATCTAAACGAAGCTCCTGCAAAAAGCAGGCAGTGATTCCTTGTAATTCTGTGGACCTCTCCGAATGCTGCTGGAATGTCTGCCCAACAATCCAGTATATTGGCATTAGTGTACAGATAGAGGTCACTGTGAAAACCTTCTGACTGAAGGCACCTTTTCAGGATTCATATAATTCAGGATAATGGTCTGGCTGGCTACCTATGATATTTTGCTCTGCTTCACTAATGACAGGGGTCTTAAATAACCAGCTGGAGAAGGAAAGTTTAGATGGAATGATCATCAGAAGTTTTGATTTAGTTCCTCTTAATTCCTAGAGGGGCATAATCCCTTTCATAAGTCATATAAGTTTGATACTATGGCTCAAGTCAAAGGAAAGGTGACCCTCATGGAAGCAAAGTACTCAACTAAGCACATGGTTCTGCTTTATAACGGAACCAGGAAGAACAAGAAGAAAGCGGAAGCTTTCTAGGTAGTAGTCCACCAAATAAATAAAACTCATATGAAAACAGATGTCAAAATCTATCTGCTCACCTGTCCAACTGCCAAAAGACTGAAACAAATTCCTAACGTTCATGAAATTTTTGACTTTAGATGATGCAGGATATAGAGTTCAACCTACTATATTTCTTAGATAAGTGTACTCAGCAAAAGTCTCAAAACAAGTTCCTGTAGCAGACTACTGCCATATGAAATGCAGAAAAGAATTAGCTCAGCATGCATACCTCAGTGGTACAGCATGATAAGGAAAGCATGGGACTCTGGTGCCAATTTAAGACTATGTGGTCCTGGAGTTTGATGACGAGCTGCCTTTTTGAGAATTATTGCAGGCCCTTTAAGACAACATACACTGTACATGGAACAGGATATAGAAAGAGAGCCTCTCTAATTGTTAACTCACAATGGAGGGGAAGTTCCACTCCAGGGCAGTGCTATAGGAAATGATACTAAAAGTTATGATTGTTAACATTTATTGATTACTTTCTAAGTACTAGGCACTTTGCCAAACACTTATAAGCATTACTTCATGAAATCCCTCCAATAGCTGTATAAATAAAGGCTATTATCTGAGTTTTACAGGTGAAGGAAGTGAGGTTTGAAATTAGGTTTAAAGACCTTAGGTAAATTGAATAAGTTTGCATAGCCATTGAGTAATACAGCCAAGACTCAGAACTGGATTGTGTGCTTCCAGAGCCTAAGATCAGATGGTGTCAAAGAAGAATCAGTAGAACCTTGGTGGAATTTTTCTCAGACTCAAGCCTCCTGGAGAAAATCCTAATAATGAGGCTATTCATATGACTCTTTCAACTTATGAAGCTGGGAAACAGAGTCAAGGGAAGGAATGTGGCAGAGGAAATTGGCATCTGTTTCGTATATTTCACTCCTCTCGTAAGCACTGTTCACATTGGAAATGTAGGCTGGAAATGTATGCCTGTTTGGATTATATGAGTGCTAGTTCAAAATGATGCTTTGTTGTGTGGATATAGGGCATACAATAAGCTAAATAGTATCCATTTTTTCCTCTACCAATTACAAGTGTGGTAAATCACTGCCTTAGAAGGTCAGTGATTCTCAAACTTTAGGGCTCCTCAGAATCCCCTGGAGGATCTGTAAAAACAAAGATTATTAGGCCTCAACCCAGAGCTTCTGATTTAGTACATCTGTGCTGGAGTTTGAAAATTTGCATCTCTAGTGAATCCTAATTTGAATTCTAATGTGTTGATTATGTAGTTTGGATATGTATTCCCTCTAAATCTCATGTTGAACTGTAACCCTCAGTGTTGGAGATGAACCCTGGTGGAAGGTGACTGGATCACGAGGGTGGATTTCTAAAGAATGGTTTAATATCCTCTTGGTGCTGTCCTGGTGATAGTTGTTATAAAGTGTGGTACCTCCTCTCTACTCTCTTTCTTGCTCCTGTTTTTGCCATGTAAAGTGCTGGCTCCCACTTCACCTTCCACCATGAGTTAAAACCTTCTGAGGCCTTCCCAGAAGCAGATGGTGGCGCTATGCTTCCTGTACAGCCTGCAGAACCATGAGATTCAACCTCTTTTCTTATAAATTACCTACTCTTAGGTATAGCAAGGCAAGGATGGGCTAATATAGCTGGTGTCCTCTTACTGTCCTTTATCTCTATAGTATACACAGATTCACAAACTGGATTTTATAGCTGACTCTGAGATGATGCCGTTTTCTCTGGATGAAGCTCCTGAGAAAAGCAAGTCATGCTGCTGCTGCTGCTGCTCCTCCTGGGATCACACTTTCAAAACCATTGTTCTAAATTAGAGATTTTCAACTAAACTTGCACATGAGAATTGTTGTATACATTTTTTTTTAAATGCTGATGCTTGAAGTGTACTACTCCAGACCAATGAAATCAAAATATCCAAGGGTGAAGTTCAGGCATCAATATTGCTAAACTCCTCTCCCATCATCCACTGATTAATCTAATGTACAACATGAATTGAGATCACAGAGAATAAGTTTGTTTATGTATCAGCGACAGAAAATTAAGAGTATGTCTCTGCTAAGACTTGACTCTGAAATACCTATAAATTACTAAAGGAATTTAAGGAATACTGAAGTAATGAGGTCTTGATATCAAGTCATTACAAAATTTTTATCTCTTAATAATATAGATGACAGCTGATACAACAGGCTTGCTTTTCTTCGATGACATGTTACAGTGGACTTTTAAATAGGCAATGCAGTTCTTGTTTCTTTGATAGAGAAGAGACAGGTTACAGAAGTTTGATGAATAATCTAAATTGTTCTGGCCATAACTGGAATGGTGTATTATGTATGCATGTGTGTGTGTGCCTGTGTGCATGTGTGTAAAACACATAGAAAGCAATGGCATGCACTTCTTAATGCCCATAGCAAAGCTGATTAGTTGCTTATTATAGCTGTTGCCTCTTTACCTCAGGAAGGTTTCTGTTATTGATATTGTCAATTTGTTGTTATCAATTCCAGCAGTTTCACTTTTACTTTATTCTGCTTAAAAATATATATATTTCCCTTACAATTTTGGTTTACCCAACATTTCTAAACATCCTCTTTGGTATATATATATATGCATTCATTACTTAATTCAATCATTCAACATATAAACTGGAAAAATCCTAAAAATCTATTAAGGGCTCAGGAAATATATGTGTAGAGTTCATGCAGAATAGTTTCCTTCCTTCAATTCCCAAATGTTTGAATTAAACCTTTCATTTATATTCTTGACTCCGACTAACATTTATTGGTATTTAGTGCCAGACCCTAGCACTATGTTCTAGGCAATGTGGAACTAACAGTGAAGAAGATAGCAAAACCCTCACTCTCATGGAGTATATATTCTGTTGAAGAAAGAAAGAATAAACAAATAATAGGTAAAAATTAATAATTAAATGAGTTGATGTGAGAGAGTGTAACAGGACTTACTTTAAACTGAGTTGTCCAGGAAGATTCATTAAGGAGGTAAAATTTATGCTGAGACCTCAATGACAAGAGGGAGCCAGTCATGCCCAGGGAAAAAGCCAGGAAAACAGCTTTACAGGCAGAGAAAAAAACTAAGGTAAAGGAAGGACCTGAGATGGATCTGAGTGTGTCTTGTTCCAAAAACAGAAGACAATGGGGTGGACTACAGAGCACAAAGTGAAAAATGGTACAAGAATTTTGAATATATATGAAGCCTGAGATGCCTGTTGGACACCCAAGAGGAGGTATCAAATAGGCAAGTGCTTCTCAAAGTTAATTTGCATATGAGTCATATGAGGATCTTGTTTAAAATGCAAACTGTGATGCAGTGGATATGGAGTGAAGTCCCAGATTCTGTTTCTCAAAAGGTCCCAGGGGATGATCCTGCTGGTGTTGGACCACCTGTTGAGTTGTAAGGATGGAGGCAACTGTACATTTGTGTCTGCAGTCAAACATAAAGAAGAGAAGGAAGAGGCCAAAAAATAAATAAGGTGGAGAAAAGAAAACCAGAAAAGAAACTTTCTTTAAATTGTCAAAGAGATTTAGGTGGTTTGTGTGGAGAAAGGATATCAAATACCTACAGCAAGCTTTCTCATACTAAATGTGATTCAGTAGCATCAAGGTATTCATGGAAGTGACTCAGTACACTGACATGGAAGATATGTAACTGTGCTCTAGACTGTACTTGGAGTTTCTGACTACTTGCTCTGCCTTTCAAAGTCCATGGTTTCCATTTCAAAACAGCAATGCTTTCCCCTTAGTTGTTACTATAAGCAGTTTGTAACAAGAGACGCTTTTCCAAATATCTCAAATTAAGAACTGCATAGCTTTGTAAGAGATAGGAAGTCAGTCTCCTCAGAATATGGGGTACATATCCAGCTGTACGTGCTAATTGGAGGTGTCCCATTACTGCCAGTGTGCAGGGTCATGTGCTTCATGAAGAGAGATGCACAGGGAGATGTAACTGAAAAAGATTCATAACCAGCTTTGATTTTTGTCTGCTCCCTGCATTTCCCCCAGCCCCCAAACATTAACCCCAAAACAGAAAATTGCTCTTAGTATTCCTGCTCCAGAACCATGCAATATAGTTATAATCAGTACTTCTCTTACTTTCTTGAACTTATTTTTATTTCAATGGTTTTAATGAATATTTCCTAGAAAGTTCACAACACTCATTTTTATGTTTCAATTCATATTCAAACTTACTCAAAGATAATATCACCTGGTATTATTAGAGAAGTCTATATAAATACTAGAACTGACATTTCAGATCCATGTGTAATAATACTACCCCCATAAAATTTGCATAGGTTACAGAAATGTTTATCTTGAATAGTCCTCCTGCTCCTCATCTCTGTCTTTGATATATTACATCTTTCAATTTCTGGCAATCAATTCTAGGACAATAGACAACATTTCAGTCACTTCAACTTTTAAAATAACCACTAAAAATACACCAAAAAATCATGTGATGTAATCAAAGCACCATGAATCAAAGGAAAATAGGTATTTCATTAACCAAAAATTATCTTAATATTCTTAGGATCACAACGATATTTCCTTGGGCAAATTGAAAGTGATCTGAAAATTATAAGGGTAGATGATGATATATGTATCAACCTATTCTTATCATTGCAATTTAGACATCAGGACCAAAATAATAGCCTACAATTTCTCAATAGCTGAGTAACTCCATGCTGGTTTTTACTATAACTGATGATAGGTAAAGTATGGTAAACTGGATGCATGTAACAAACATGGGAGGTCGTAATATGTTTCCAGGATATGGCATCTTGCCATTGGCCACAGCCTCTTGGAACCAGATAAAGTCACTGAAATAGTTAACAGATGTTAGCCATACTCGAAATATAAAAGTTCTATTGCTAAAATTATGTAGGGTCAGATGGAGATTTGGCTTTTGGTCCATAACTTAACTGACTTGGCAAATGAATAGTTGAGATCCAGAGGCATAATGCATAATATTGAGGCCACACACTCTGCATACTATGCAGGAGCTCATAAACTACTGACGGTATGTACACTGTGTTAAGCCTGCCTGATTAAGTATTAACACAGTATTTGATACTTGGGGAAATATGAACTCAATTTTCCCATCTAAATTAAAAAGTTATTTCTACAAGAGCAAAAGAGACTTTTTTCCAAGTTCAAAATAGGACAAGTTGTTTTATTTATCCTCAGCTTGCAATTTACCTGATGACTGATACTGCTTTTTGTTGACTTAATCTATCCAGTTATAATCTTTTTGAAAAGGATCTCTTTTTTTCCCACTCTTGTCTATTACTTCACATATCAGAGCAAGTTGACACTAATGATTTTCAGATGAGTACTGTAGCTGAAATTGATCTTCTCAACCGTAGATCATAAATCCATTCAAGTCAAGCATTGAAGGAGGCTTGTGCTACTTTAGAGTTTGTGGTTTTATTCACAGCTTTGCAAATAAAGTCACCAGCTTCCATCACTTTGTATAGATTCACACCCTGGTGAGGGGGAGAAGGAATATCAGGAAGGCAGAGGGATTAGACAGAAAAAAGATAAAACATAGCCTTTTAAATTTTATTAGTAGTTACTTAACCATTTAAAATTACTAAACAAAGTGGTGGTGGTCATTATCAATTTGGGGGCAACATCTGTTTTCATGAATAATGTTAACATTTTAGATTTTTCTGCTTTATTTCAGCATATCTTGAATCTGACCCTTGTATAATAATATAGGTAGACACACTTGAAAAAGTCGTAATTCAGGCTGGTATCTAGAGTCTAGGAAGGGCAATAATGGAACTACAAAAACAGTCTACAAAGCATCAGTGAAGGACAATCAAAATGATAATGTTTTGGAGCAGTTTATAGATAAGAACTGACTTAGAAAAAAGACTATCCTCTTTATGAAGAAACAAACTTGAAAAAGCCATAAGGATTACGGAAAAGGTGAATGCATATATATACATATATATTTTTTAAACCAAGTTCAGAAACACTAGTATGATATTGAAGGAGGTAGTTGCAAGTGAAATAAAATGAAGTAGTATTTAGTACACATCTGGAATTTATTCGCCTGAGAAGTTGTACTGTCTGAAAGTACAAATAGGATCAACAAAGGCTTAGGTAAATCCATGGATGACAGATATGCAGTTGGGTATAAAGGCCAAATTCAGGGCATGCCTTTGGCTTTGGTGTAATGAAAGCGTCACTATCAATGTCTCCACCCAGCACTTTCATTGTTACAGGAGGAGGCAAAGCATTAGGTGGATTAAGCACAAACTTGTCCTTACATGGCATTTCATAAGCTTCTATGTTCTCCCTCAATATGGACTAGAAACAATGTGGGATTAAAGTTGAAAATACTCAGTTTTCCTTGCTATTATAAAGTACTTTTTAATATCTATGAAAACCTGTGACTTTCATAAAATAGACAAGTATAAAAACTCATAGGGGCTTTTCATAACAATATCATTTTAGAAATTGGAGACATTTCAATAGAGCCAATTACTTATCTCTTTAAGAATTAAAAATATTTTATAAAATGATACTTGTAAATTTCTTTTTTTTTATTATAAAGTTGTTTTCAGGATACTAACATTTGCTTTGGTTTGAGAAATTTGGTTTTCTTGTAGTAATGGCTTTACATGGGTATCTATTTAACATCCTTAATCCAATGATACTTAAATTCTGTAAACAATTAACTTCGGATGCCTTTCACTTATAAATTATATCCAGCAAGTGTTGATAGAAAGATTTTAGCCATTAATGTCTTTCTTCTCTTTTCAGTAATTCCATTTGTAACATACAGTAGAATTTGCTGATATCACACCAAAGAAGAATTTTGTTTTGACTTTTCTCTACCATTTTAGTTAATCAGTAGATACCATTATGAAAACAACACTGTATGCATTCTTAAATCATTTATCAGGTGCTTAATATGTCTCATGTACTATGATAGATTCTGGAGTTTCAAGAACCTCACATAGAATGTGGTTTCTGCCTTTAAGGTCAAGCAAGCAATGTAGACTCACAACAGAAAATTCTGTACCATAGTTAAAGCCACAAATAGAGATATGCCCAGGTTATTATGGAGGCAGAGGTGTGAGGCCACCAACCAACCAAGGAAAAAAAAAAGCAGAAAGGAATGTGTCAGGGAAGAGTGCCAAGAAGGGTGAAGCCTGATTCGAGGTTTATACAAAATGTACAGAAGAGGATGGAGGATGTATGGGTCACTGTATGTAGGCAGACAGACGAGCAGTTCAAGATACCTTAAATATCCATGGTGCATATGGATAAAGGTAAAATATACCATTAACCCTGGAAAAGGTAATAATAGGCCAGATTATGTGATAGAGCACAGGCTTGCTTTCAGGAAATTAGAATCCACTGATCAGTGCTCAAGCAGAAGTAGAGCCTATTCATACTTATATGTTAGGTGTAATCCTTTGATGGTAGCATGGAGGATGGATTTAAAGGCAAGTCTAGAGCCAGCAACCAGTATAGAGGATGAACACCCAGGAAAGAGATGTGCAGACCTGCATCAATGTAGTCATAGCAGAGGTAGTAAGGAAGGGACAAACAACCAAAATATTTTAAAGTCAAATGAGCAGCTTTGGTAACTGATTGGACGTGGAATCCATAGTGAGATTAAATTCTATAGAGAATCTTGGTTTGTTAGCTTGGGTGACTAGTTGAATTGTGGAAGCTGCTCAATGTGGCAATTCTTGGATGGTAAAACTTTTAGGAATAGACTTGACTTATTTGCATTTGGACTCTGGAGTTATGGAACATAACTAGCATATATGAAGCATCAGCTATCAGCTATGGAGTTCAATTCAGTCATCTAAATTTCTAAGAAAGGAGCTATTTATGCTCATTTTATGTCATTAGCTTCTGATATAAATGATTAAGATATGATATAAATGAAATAACATTTATTTCTAACCAGAGAAAATAGGCAATAGCTTTTGGTGTTTATGGGTAACAGCTGTTGGTGTTTAGTGCCAAGTGAAATCAGTCTTTCAATAAATATTTATGGAGCATCTTTATGCCACAGGCACCAAGTATAAAGCATGAATAAGCTGTCATGATTGCTCTGTGGTTGCATGGGAAGCTAGACACATAAACAAGATAATTATATAACCTTGTGGTAAGTTCAGAGGGAATGCAGAGGAAAACATGAAAATACTAAGGAATGGGATCTAACAGTTTGACTTGGGGGATAGACAGGGAGATGCTAGACGGCTTATTTTTAGGATGGTGGTGTCTTACTTTCCAGGCCAAATGGAATACAAGGCATAAGGCCATTTCATGTGGTAGTGAAAACCTGAGCAAGGGGTAGAAGTGAGGAATAAAATGGTATAGAAGCGTAGACCAGAAGCAAGTTCAATGCAGCAGGAGCATCAATGTAAGTAGAGTGAGGAAAAAGGAGGAATAGGAGCAGCAGAGAGTAAAAAAATTTGTTTTACAATACAGGTGATTATTTTACATCGCAGAAAGAAATTCTAAATGACTAATCATCTGTGATTTTTATTTTTTTCCTAAATAAATCTGTTCTATAGACTAACAGGTTGTGTTAACAATCACAGGGCAAAACAAGGTGCTGAATTTGTTGGATGTGGTTACATAGCACGTGACTTTTCAGGTACGACTTGCAAAGAGACTATTCTTGCTATCCAGTGTCTCACATGCTAAGTATTACGAAGCTCCCCGCTTTCACTGATCATTTAAAAAGTGCCCTGGGAGTTCTTCCAGAAGCTGTAGTTGTCACTGTGAGACAATCAAGATCTCAGTTTTCTCCAAGAAAAGCATTCATGCAAAAAACAAAACTGCAAAACTCAACAATCGTAACAGCAAAGACACAGGCTCCAACTCACAAAGTGTACAAAATCAAATCAGATAATACATGAAAAAGTACTTTAGAGGTCATGAAGCACTATAAAAATGTGACTTGGTAGCATTATTGGTGATTGAGCTATAGCAATGAGTTACTTTATAAAGACCCCAAAAGAATTTTTATTGCATTTTCCCACTGTGCATTTTAGCAAATAGCAAAAGTGTAGTAAAACTTTGACCTCAAAATTGCTTCCCACATCTGAGAAGCGTTGCAATTTGGAGCTGCAAGGAATGCATGAATATTAAAATATGTTAAAGTAACTTACTGTATTGAGCCCCAGGCCATTAAGCATATATATCAAATCCTCAGTGGCTACATTCCCAGAAGCACCTTTTGCATAAGGGCAGCCGCCTAATCCGGATACTGCAGAGTCCACCACATTGATTCCCATCTGGAAAACAAAGCAAACCACCTAAAGCTTGTGTGTTTATGGCATGTAAATTGTTGCATTTTGATTTAACCTGTGGTAAAGAGCAAATAAGCAAAATCTGAACTGGTTATTCAAACATATTCACTTACCCACTGTCCTCTAGAACAGTCCCCGGGGTGCTTATTTCTTTTATAGCTAATTTTGTCTTTGAGGCTAACAGAAACTCTGCTAAGGCTCTCTGAAACTAGAATAATCTTTGATCAAAAGTAAAATGGTGTTGTTTGTTGGTAGCAGCTCAACTGTATGTGGTGAAGCTTAGAGTAAGGTTAATTTACTCCAGACTTTCACATATTATCCAGTTCTCTAGCTTTATTCTAAAAGCATTTTATAAGCAACATGAAATATTTTCAACATTCTAATTCAACATCAAAATGCCTTAGATGACTGGTAGGTGTAGGGCGGGGGAGGGAGAAGTCACTGGGTTTGAAGTAGGATTTTGTGGGCTCACTTTACCCGTTCAATTCACCCAGTATTTATTGAGACATTCATTGTTTTGCACACAAAACTCGACTGCTTTGGGAGAAGGAAGAAATATTTAAGAGACAAAACACTTGCCACCAGCAGTAACACCAGCTTACATTTTTTGGTTCCTCATTAAGTGCTGGATGCTGTTATTAACAAATGATGTGTATTAATTAACAGTTCTCCCCAAAATCCATGAAGTAGACACTCTTGTATCATCCATCCCCAGTTCACAGAAAGAAAACTCAGGTACAGAGGGAATAAACAATTTACCCAAGGTCACCATCTGATAGGTGAAGTCTTCTGTCTCCAGGGAATCTACACTCTGCCTTGATTTATATAGCCTCTGGAAACATGAGAGTTGGTACATGATTATGTGCTTGGGGATATCAGAGGTGGAAGAGTTCTCTGTGTGCTGGAGAAGTTATGGAAGACATGAGCACAACAGGGTCTGAGAAGGGCCCCGGAGTTCAAATCTCAATATGAGAAGAACAGAGGCAGACATGTCATTCCTTTGTGAAAGGTAACAATTCAGTAATCAGAAGTTACAGTAAAGCCTAATCTGATTCTTCACTCTTGGGCATTAAAGAAAAAGTAACACGACCACATCTAAAATGAGTAGCACCTGGAAGCAGAGCTCTTGGTCAACCAACTAGATCATGGTTCTCAATCACAGGTTGCTGCTACATCCCCCGAGTTTTTGATTCAGAAGGTCTGGGCTGTGACTTGAGAATTTGAAATTTTGACAAGATTCTGATGGCTGCTGCTCATGTGGGAATCTCTTTCTCCCTTCCTTCCTGCCTTCCTTCCCTTCTTTACTTTTTTTTTGATAAACTTTTAATTTTAAAATAGTTTTTGATTTTCACAAAATTTGTGAAGATAAAACAGAATTCCTGTATATTGCACACTCAGTTTTCTCTATGGTTAACATCTGTTACAGAAAACATTATTCAGTGATACTTATTAAAGCACAGCAAGGATGACTTTATTTAGGAACACTGCAATAGGTACAGGGACCACATGCAATGCAGGAGAGAGAGACTGTGCTCAAATCAAATACAGCATGGGCTAGTGAGAATTTATAGTGGGGGGGTGGGGTGGGGGTCAGTGGATTAAAAATTACTAGGAGAAAACATCAGGAGTGAAAGCAATTCTGGCTAAACTGACCTACCAGGATTTTTGCTGAAGACAGGTCAGAGTAATCAGACATGACCTTCGGGTTGGTGGAGGAAGAGAGACCTAATCAGATTGAGTGTTTAGATATTGAGTATAGGGGTTCTTGCTAAGCTGATGTAGTAGGAATTGCTAAAACTGGATTATCCAAGGAAGTGCAGAGGTGGGCTTAGAAGTTTTAGAAACCTGACTAAAGTTTGGCTTGTCAGACCGTATATTATTATGGCATATTTGTCATAACTAAAGAACATATATTGACATGTTTTTATTAAAATCCATGCAATATTCAGATTTCTTTAGACTTTTAAAATGACATCTATAAAGACATTTTTAAGCATCTGTTCTGGGAGCTCACCGGTATACCACATTAGTAGTAAGGTATCCTTAGCCTCCTATGGGCTGTGACAGTTTCTCCAAACTATTTTGAGTAGTATAAGTCAAGTTTTTGTTTTGTTTTGTTTTGTTTTGTTTGAGATGGAGTCTTGCTCTGTTAGCCAGGCTGGAGTGCAGTGGTGCTATCTTGGCCCACTGCAACCTCTGCCTCATGGGTTCAAGCAATTCTCTTGCCTAAGCCTCTGGAGTAGCTGGGATTATAGGTGTGTGCCACCACACCCTGCTAATTTTTGCATTTTTAATAGAGACAGGGTTTCACTATGTGGGCCAGGCTGGCCTCAAACTCCCGACCTTATGTGATCTGCCCTCCTCAGCCTCCCAAAGTGCTAGTCATGTATTTTTTACAATGTCCTTCAGTATGGGTTAAGTTTTTCTCCTGTTAAGACTGGAGTTATAGAGTTTTGAACCACAGAGGTAAAGTGCCATCCTCAAAGCATTATATCAAGGATACACAATATCAATATGAATTATGATGGCTGATATTAACTTTTATTGTCTGGCTGAGGTAGTGTCTGCCAGGTATCTGCACTATAGTCTCCCCCCAGTCTTTCCATATTGTATGTTTTGGGAAGATGTCATTATGCATAGCTCATGCTTAACGAGTGGGGAGTATCTACACAAAAATTTGAATTCTTCTGTATGGAAAATTTGTCCATTCTCATATTTACTTATTCTAACATGTATTTATATTAGGGAGGACTCATAGCTAATTATAGGTAATTATTTTGCACTTTGGGTTATAACGTAATACCAATTTATGTCTTTTGTTGCTCAAACTGTTCAACATTTGGCCATTGGGAGCTCTCTGTTGGCTCCTGTGTTCTTTAAGCATGCCAAAGGGACTGTGGGTTTTCAACCACTTTCCTAGAGTTTCCTTTGCAAGACTGAAAAGGATACTTACAAAGCCTCACAAAGGAAGAACTACAGTCCTTAAAAAGTCCTAGAATTCTTTGGGACCTAAGGAAAGTTTACAAAGGATAGACTGTTTTCTCTACCTCCATTTCTTCTTCTTACACTCTCCAACATGGGAAGTTCTCCATTGCTTTCTTTCCATTACCACGACGTTTCTCACATAATGATCTGACAAGCTGTCATATTCAGCAGTAAAATACTCGTACCTTTAGGACAATTTTCATTTACTATGAATCAAAGCAGTAAGAATGGGGAATTATACTTTAGAAGTGAAATTTGTGGCATTGTCCACAAATAATATTTGCTTGGAAAAGGCAAATATTAAGATGTTGTCCCATCTCTGGGAGTCTGCCATGATATAAACAGGCAGGGGCATTTCTTATAGGTTAAAACTGATCTATTCAGTGCACCTGAATGTATCAGCTTAGGAGCCAGAATTTTCCATTATTCTCAATCCTGTCAATCCACTGGAATCACCTGGAGCCCTTTTCAAACGACTAATGTCCAAACTTCTCCATAAATTAATTAAATCAGAATCTCTGTCCTAGAATCTCCTCTTAGCCAGTGAATTTCAAACCCCTAGAGTTTCTTATCTATCTCACCCTTTATCAGTCCGGGGTATGGGTCTGCTTTAACTTTAGAGAAGCTTTGTACCCTGGGGCAGCAAACAGTTAACCAGGACTGGTCAGCATTTCAAGAAAAGCAGGTTTTGAAAAAATACCCAAAAAAGTATAAAGTAGCAAAAGTCAGAGGAATCAGCATGATAGGTGAGAAACGGCTTCAGCCCGAAATGTGGATAATTCACTTTTGGGATCTGGAATCCACATATCATGTTCCTTTTCTCACTACTGAGGATCAAGACCCCGCAACTACAGGAGTCCCAGAAGGGAAACTTGTTACCTTGTCAAAAGAACAGTTTTTAGTCTTAATTGGCCTTTTGGGAAAGAGTGAGGAAACAACAGTCATTCTTCTATTTTGTAACTAAAGGCCAATGTAACCTATTGCTTGGACAAAAGTGAAAGATTTATTTACAATAGAGAAACCAGTATTACCACAGAGGAACAATAAATGACCAATGTCACACTAGAGCAAATATAAATAACCAATGAAGCCAAAAAAAAAAAGTTCAACCTCACATTAAATCAAAGATTGTGAGTGAAAACTGTAACACCGTATTTTACACTTTCAGACTGACAACAATTAAAGAATGCTGGCTTTGAAACAATATAGCATAGAGCTCAAATATATAGAACACTCTACAACTTCAACAACATGGACTAATTTCACAAACACAAGGTTGCTTGAAAAAAGTCAGGCTCAAAAGAAGACATACAGTATGATTTCATTTAGATAAATTCCTAAAATAGGCCACACTAATCAAATCAGTGAGAAGTTAATAATTATCCTTTGAAGTGTGAATAAAAATGGACACAAGGAGAGCTTCCAGGGTGCTGGTAATAAATTTCTTGAACTGAGTCGATTACATTGATAGTATCAGTTTGTGAAAATTCATTGAGCTTATAATTTGTACACATTTCCATGTATACATTATAGTTCAGTAAATATCAGTGTCAAAGGGAGTGTTGCTGGAACTGAAGGTAAACAAACTAGTAGGAATATACAGTTAATTGGAATTCTTTGGGTCAGCAATTATTTAGTAATAAATCTTCACTTGTCAATATTCTTTGTCCCAGCAGTTCCTTATCAAAGAGTCCTTTCTAGAAATATTTAACAAATCCTAAGAAAATAACAAGAATAAATGCATGTGGGTGACGTATATTGTATATTTGTTTTCTATAGGATATACAACACACACATATCTATATAAAGACTCATCACAGTATGTTTTTTTAAGAATGAAAATTTGAGAACCATCCAAATGTCTCACAATGAAGAATAACTTTATGGTGTAGCTATAAAACAAAATGATGTATTAAACTGTACAATTAAGGGAAAAAGAGGTTAGAAGATGTTATAACAGTACATAGAGTCATGATACAATTTTCTAAAAACAAAAAGGATTTGGGAGATATATAAAGTGCTAACGGTAGCGATCATGGGTGCTGTGATTATAGATAATTTGACTTTAATTCTATCTCTGTTTTCCAATGCCTCCAAAATGAATGTTAATTACCTACCTAAGCAGAAAAAGTAAAAAAAAAAAAGTTTTTTGGAAATTTTAGCCTGTAGTAAAATGACAGTAAATAAGTGAAAATGAATGTAAATAAATCCAAGACTCTGAATGTATTCGTATTTTGCAATAATGGATCTTTCTAGGATCTAAGACTACAAGACTAATCTGCAAACATACTCTGGTGCAAGCAGACAGAATCTGAGTAAAAGAAGACTTGTAAAATGGTCTTTCTGACTTTTCTAGTATCAGATTAGCTCTAGACACAGATTCTCTTTCAGTAAGCTCTAGTCACAAATTAATTGACTCAATTCTAAAAGCAGTATGTGGATTTAAAGTTTAAGCAATTTTAAAGAGTTTATTCAAGGATATATGACCTGTAAAGGAGAATATTAAGGCATCAGTTCCCTTTAAAGTCTCTCTTTTTTAAAAATCACAGTACTTTAAAAATATATTAATGCAATTTCCCATAAATTCTCTATTTTATTAAGTGTGTAATTTTCTTCTCAGAAATAAAACTTTTCTCAATGATACTGTTATCCTTATACTAAATTATATGCTCGTATTTCTAAACAAGATGCTTTGGAAATTTCTAGTGATAGTCTTCTAAGAAAATTTGATTTCACTGTGTATGTTTTCTTCATATCTACTTCCTTATTTCATCAGAAATAATTTTAATATGTAAACAAGCTCTGGAAAAACTAGGAAGAAAAACATTTCTTTTTATTATTCTTTGTTACAAAGAGTGGGCAGACATTGTTACTCAACCATTAAAATCATATCATTGTGTGTTTGAAAATAATAGGCCACTTAGCTAATTTTCCTATATGAGAGACTTTCGGTATTAAAGGATTACTCTTTGAAAGATGTTCCACTTCTCTACTTTTCAAGCACGATCACTACTTTCAGACTCAGGTTTGTGGTGTGTGTGTGTGTGTGTGTGTGTGTGTGTGTGTATGTGTGTGTAAGAACACAGCACAAACTTATGTTTGCACCATATATCACAAAAGCAAAAACAGTTATTCTTTGTTTTGTCTGTTTTTGATTTTTGTTTTTGAAGAAAAGTCCATTTTTAGATGAGTAACCACAAGGTGGCAATATAGCACCAAAATCCACCAAGTTAAAGTCAAACATTTACAACCCCACTGTGTTGCAGTCCCTCAAAATTGTAAATAAGTAAATAGTTTTATATTTATCAAGCAAACAGGTTTTCTGCATTTAAAATAAGGACACTCTTAACTAATGGTGTAGAACACATGAAAATGTGGTTCAATATATTCAGCATATTTGTAGTTTTCCTTTGACTTTATTAAGCACACTCTTTGTGCCAGGGTCTTGGGATAAATAAAAGTCCTGTAGCTCACGGAATTTAGCATTATAAATTAAAGTGACTATATATTTCGGCTGTTACCGAGAAGTAGCTTATGATTATCTAATGAGAAGCAACTGTTTCTAGTGCTTAGGGAACCAATGCTTTCTAAATTATATACATATTTATTTATATATATTCATATATAACATGTATATTTATATATAACATATTTAAATATTTATATATAACATGTAATATACATAATATATACATATATTTTTATATAACATATATATAAATAAATTTATATAATTATAACTCTAAGGACTGAGATGTCCTTGGCTTCTCCTTTTCTCAAAGTTCACAATTAAAGCTATTAACCCCGTGGCCCAGGATACCATAAACCTTGTGAATTCAGTTATATGTGCTCTGTCTACTTGAGCTCTCTGCATATGTGCTTGGACCTAAGGCCAGAGGGAAATGTACAAAATGCTAGTGGCAACTTTTTCTGGAGGAGAGCAAATCGCCTGTAGATATATCATAAACATATCATGTCTGTACTCTAATCTTAGGTGAGCTCTGGGGAGTATCGATTCTGTGTGACGTTCTAATGCTCAGATGTTGCTGATGTGCTACCTAAAAGTATCATCACTACTTTTTCTTGTTGCTATAAGATCTTATAACCCAAATAAATGAATAAGTATAACAATAAAGGGAGTAAAAAAATCATTTGCAAAATTTCTAATCTATATATTCATGTTTTCAAAATATTTTATGAAACCTAAAATTTTAGTTTTTGAGGTTACCAAAGTCCCAAAAAACAATTAGAGCTGGATTTTTTTTTGAAGTCATCTATATTTTTTAGCCCCTAAGATCAGTATTTTCTTTAATAATCTATAGTAATGGTAGATTTAATTTAAAATAATACAATTTCTGAAAGTGAAAATTATTCATTTTAACATGAATATTCATGTAGAATAAAATATCAAAATATCCTTATTTTCCAATATTTTTATTCTCAACTTGTTTCTCATAGCTAACATTCACTTACCAAAGGATTGAAATTACCCATACATGAAGTATCACTCGTACTCCAGTGGCCAGGCCAAATAATACTAATCTATCAGAGCACCCTTTCCAATAAGCCCAGATCTTGCCTTGAGGTTCTTCTCAACCAAGACACTAAATAGATACTATATGAGCTATTGTACAACCTGAGAGAGAACCCTACTTGCCATTGATGTGTATTGGGAACATAATATATGTAATATGTAAGCCATAGATAATGAACAGTTAGCATACACGAATAATGTCAATGTTTTAGTAAACAGGAGTATATATAAAAATTGGTAAGTAAATAATGAGATTATATATAGATATAAAGAGAGAGAGAGCTATGTTGAGGAATGACTAAGCTAATGTGATTATTAATCAAAATAATTAGACTTCTCATCTTCAAAACTGGCTTTCCTAAATGCTTCCCTCCTCCTTGCCTTCAAAAGGAGATAGATTATATTTCTACCTTCATTGGATACATTCAAATTGAGACAGAAATGGGAGTGTCTACACTGAAGGGAGTAAGAAAAAAAAGCAAGAAAATTTTCAACTTCTTTAAGACTAAAAATAATAAATACTATTAGCGAATATTTGCTGAATTGCTTACTTTTTCACAGGGATTGTACCACGTGCTTCACATATGATAAAGCTCCACAAAGTCAACCTGAAGTGGTCAGTAATGCATTCCCATTTTACTGATGAGTAAACTGAGGTTCATGAAGGGTAAGTGATATGTCCTGCTTCATATGGTTAGTACGAGGCAGGGTAAGAATGCAAATCCAGGTTTAACAACTATGTGCTACTGCACGATATTAATAGTTAACAAAATACTGACTATATGCCACACATATTACTAAACACTTTAGATGCATTGATTCATTGAATCCATATAACAACTCCAGGGGGCAGGGTGTGAATTAGGAAAAGAACATTGACAAATCAAAAAGCTTCCTTTTCTTATGAGACTTTCTGAAAAGTTTCCACACAAGTTAGCAACATTAGCAAACAACTTCAGAAAGTAAATATTTGTTGTCCTAGCGATTGTATTTCTAGGAAGCTAGCCCAAGAAGACAGCCAGAAATACTCAGATAGATTTATGTTCAAGGATGAATTTTTTTGTAATGTTACTCAATATTAACAGTGAAAATAAGTTCATAGGTTAAATGTCCAAAAATAGAGACAGAGTTAATAAATTACATAAGATTGACTATTATGAAATAGTAAAATATTTCTGTATAATACGATATTATATATACAAAAAATATAAAAAATATATAAACAGTACAACCTTATATATACACAAATATATGAAAAAAATGAATAGGAGAAAATGGAATATAAAAGAACATGATACTAACTATAGTTCCATTTATTTGTGTTTCTAGATTTTTTTTTCCAATCCTTTACAATAAATATATACCACACATATATTTAGGACAAATGAACTTTATTAATAAAGGTCTCTCTACTTTTTTTCATAGTCATTTCCTTCTTCTGCCACTATCATACCCCCAAAAGTATGCTGGTCTATCTCAGGCTCACATGACTTCAATTCCATTCATATTCTATAGATGATTCATCTCAGAATCATCTGCTTTTGCCTGTTGTTGATTGGATAATGTTCCTATCACTTTGCTTCTGTAGCCATCCATGTTCTCTAACATCTTGGCATAAAATAATTAGACCAGTGCTCCTCAAACTGTAATGAATATATGGTTTCATTTAATAGGTCTGAGGTGGTACTTGGGATTCTGTGTCACTTACAATCCTGAATTATGCCAATACTACTTGTCCCCAGAACACACTTGAGTGGCGAGAGACAACATATCTTCCTGGAAACATCTCAGATGTTAATATATCCAGCTTCAGTCACAGTGGCTCCCTCCTGCCTCGTGCAGTGTTTCTTAGAATGGTATCATCTGACTATTGGAATCACCTGATGTCCTAGTTAAAAATGCAAAAAGGTAGAACCTAAAAAGGTGCTACCCCCAAAACTGAATTTTTCTTGTAAAGTATATTTGTTGTTTCAAACTCCAAGATGGTTTTTATGGATAAAAAAATTTTGAAAATTTCTAACCTTGTGGCTGAACTGTTTATCTGTGGCAGATAGAGCTAGTTCATTACCAAAAATCTGTTTCTTCTTCCAAGACCCTCAGCTAGCTGACATTACCAAGCTGCCCTGTACTTAGGTATGGATATGTGACTACAGTCTAGCCAATGGCATGCAAGCAAAGTGATACAGGCCATTTCTAAAACAAGTCTTCTTAGAGACTACAAGCATTCTTCTTCTTTAATAGCCAAACGCAGATGACATTGAGGCCTTAGGGCGTGGTGAGCCACAAGGTGGAACTCAGGAAGCCGCCTGAGTTCCTGAATGACCACTTGGAGGAGACAACACACCCATTTACCAGGAACATGTGTGATGGGCTATTAAATCAGTGAGAAACAGACATCTATGTGTTGGAGTCATTATTCATTTTGAGGTGTGTTTTTATATCAGCATGGCCAATTGGAACGGATATGCCAATTGATAAAAGGTTAGATTAAAATCTGCCACTTTGCTAGCTGCTTTCTATTTGTTCCACATTTTTAATTTTTTTCCTCTTATCTGCCTTCTGTTAATTGAATGTTTTATGATTTTAGTTGATCTCTTCTGTTGACTTAATATTTAGATTTCACTAAATTGTTTAGTAGTTGTCCTCTCATTTGCAATACACATCTTTCATTAACCATAATCTATCTTCAAATAACCAGTCACACATAGGGAAGGAGCTTCTAACAGTATATTCTCAATTCCTTCCATGTAGCCTTTGTGCTCTTGTTTCCCTATCTGTTACTTTTACATGGATAAAGTCATAATATATTGCTACTATTTTTTTTTTTTTTTTTTTGAGACGGAGTCTCGCTCTGTCGCCCAGGCTGGAGTGCAGTAGCTGGATCTCAGCTCACAGCAAGCTCCGCCTCCCAGGTTCACGCCATTCTCCCACCTCAGCCTCCCGAGTAACTGGGACTACAGGCGCCCGCCACCTCGCCCGGCTAGTTTTTTGTATTTTTTAGTAGAGACGGGGTTTCACCGTGTTAGCCAGGATGGTCTCGATCTCCTGACCTCGTGATCCACCCGTCTCGGCCTCCCAAAGTGCTGGGATTACAGGCTTGAGCCACCGCGCCCGGCCAATTGCTACTATTTTTTTACTTTAGGTAGTCAGTTATCTCTTAGAGCAATCAAAAATAAGGAAAAAATGATCTAATCTTGACTTATTCCATTTCTGAGTTCCCTGAAGGAACCTGGTTAGAATAAAAATGGCAGAGATTCAAATCCTGGTTTTTGGTGAGCACTCACTTTTTGGATGTGGGAGAAAGAAGATGAGTTAATGAAAGAGACAAGGAGTTCAGGAGGAAGTTCATTGTCACAAGCCAGGGTAGAAAAAGTTTCTCTAAATACATACCACAGTGATGAGTGCAACAGATGGTTAAGGAAAATGACAGCTGAGAAAATCCACTGGATTCATGCCATTGACAAATTTTGAAGTTGATCATTTCAGCAGAGTGGGAGGAATGGGTAGAGCTGGCAGTAGATTTCACAACAAATGAAGAGCATACAGCCTACTGCTTAAGAAGTCAATTTCAGAAGACAGACTTCCATTTGAACCTGTTGTGCCATTTTAACTGTGTGATTTTGAGAATATTGTTCAACCTCTCTGTCCCTCAACTGTAAAATGAGTATAATAGTACCAATTAGCAGGCTTGTTGAGGATTCTATGAGATCTTTCATGGAATGTGCTTATCCTATAGGTTGGCACATAGCAAAATGCTGGATTTTAAAAGTATATGACAAGGATGTAGAGGCAGACAGAGGACATGTGATAAAAGGAAGAAGAGAGTTGAGGAAGAATTTGAGGGGGGTATCTGAATAGAGAGACATCGAAGTTATGTGAGACATGTAAGTAGAAAACCATAAAAGACAGAACTAATTAAATGGAAGTAAGGAATGATGCCACAAACAGAGGAGAAAATTAACAAAGAAAAAATCTTATAGTTTAGGATGAGTTTTGGGACCAGGGCAGAAACAAGAAGGTGAGCCAGGAAATTAATAGAAAAAAAAGCTGTCCTTTGAGTTAGGGTGTAAGGAGAGACAATATATATCCCTTAACAGAGATATGTTAAAGGAACAAGGGCCCTGAAGCTTTTGTAGAAAATAACCAATCTCAAAAACAATAATTGAGTTCATTGGCTTAGAGTTCTACAAGGAGTTCATCTCATTTCTAGCTAACACTTCTTTTAGACTCAGCTCTGCCCTGCTCTCACAATAGTTTTCAGTGTGTGCACGAAGAGAGGGGGATGGAACTAATGGTTATGGGGAAGAGGAGTAGGAAGAGAAGGAGTGAGATCATAAACAATATTGTACTGACAATATCTATTCAGGTTGGAGGTCCCCATGTATTTTTCATACTAATCTGCAAATCACAGACTTTTACAACTAGATAATTTAGCCAAAATCCCTTATATGTTTAATGACTGATTGATTTAAAATGAATTAAGCCCCATAGTTCTTAACAAAGTGCTTTTGGACGTTATCAAAAGTCACATAGGGCCAGGCATGGTGGCTCACACCTGTAATCCCAGCACTTTGGGAGACCAAGGCGGGTGGATCACCTGAGGTCAAGAGTTCAAGAACAGCCTGGTCAACATGGCAAAACCCTGTCTCTACTAAAAATACAAAAATCAGCCGGGCATGGTGGTGTATGCCTGTAATCCCAGCTACTCAGGAGGCTGAGGAAGGAGAATTGCTTGAACTCAGGAGGCAGAGGTTGCAGTGAGCCAAGATCGTGCCATTGTACTCCTGCCTGGGCAACAGAGTGAGACGCCATCTCCAAAAAAAAAAAAAAAAAAAAAAAAAAAAAAAGTCATGTAGGTGGTCAGTTATAAGCAGTTATAGTGATGGATATAGAACTTAGGCCTTTCTGTTCCTGGAATTTCACTAGGAGGTAGGAGGTAAATCACTTCCAGTCCCAAGGTAGATGTTAGTGGGAGACCTGCCTAATGTTGTGAAAATACAACTAAATGTTAATAAGTTTTTTAAAAGTATATTAAAAGACAAAAGAATTGAAAACAGTGGTTCTGACAAAGAATGAGCAATGTTATAAATATTAATAAGCTAGGGATGGCTTGTGAGAATGTACAGACCAGATTTTTAAAAATAGTCAAAGCAACAGGCAGTGTATATTAGCTTCATGATGTCTGGAATTTCACTTTATCTCATTCCATTATACCTTCAGCATATGGCATAATACCCAGAACATAATAAGTTATTATTCAAATATTCTTGAAGGCATAATTGAACAAATAATGAGTATGGCACAATACTGTATGCAATATCAAAATTAGGGTGCATATAGGTGCATATATGGTAAAAATTGAAGACTACAGCACTACATGTTTGAGGACACAAAAATAAAGGAACATTTGAGTGGATCACTACCTATCTTGTTTTCTCCTTAAACCTTCTTCTCTTGGGAGTGCCTCTCATAAAGAAGGGTTTCTGGAACTGCTCAGTGACTTTTATTAATCTTGGCTGCAGCTGATTGGACCTAAATTTGGTCAATCACAGTCTTCTCACCCAGACTTGGAACAGACAAAGACAGAATCCATCTTTATAAGAGGTGAGATGTACAGCAAATGAACTGTGGACCAGTAACTTTTTCCATGAATAATGAAGAGCAGAGAAATTCAATCTCTAGTAAAACGAGAAGTGAAGAATAGGTGAATCAAAGAAACATGGCCTGAATTTCAGACAGATTTTCAGTCCTTCCTAAGGTCCACCTTCATTCCCTCACCAGCTTTGTTTTTGGAAGTGGGGACTATTATTATGCTTATTTTATAATTGAGGAAACTGAGACACAGAATTTTAATATCATATATAATGTTATATGTTTGGTAAAAGGTAAAGCTGAGATTCAGAATCAGGTAAAAAAGACTTCTAAATCTCTGTTCGCAACTTGTGTGCATAATTTCTCCAAGAAGTTTCCATGAGACACCTCTGTGTCTTCATAATAAATTTTCCTTTTCTGTTTAAGTTAGCCTGAGTTGGCTACTGTTGCGGGGAAACAAATACTGGTAACTAGCATCATTAAGTTAATGACCTGGCAGAGAAGATATTCATTAATACAAATAACTTTAATATAAAGTAGAATGTGGTAGCTATTATGAGAATTATAAACAAAACTGTTCAGAAACACCAGTGAGATAGTTTATATATTTTGTAGTGGAGCAAGGAAGGGGAGTGGAGGAGGAGGGATAGTGAAAATGTTGTGAAATAGTTTGCCTCTGAATTGGGCTTTGAAGGATATTGACAAGGGTGGGGAGATGGTGTGGGAAGAGGTATTCTACAGAGAAGAAGCAATGTGGAAAATCATACATACAATGAACATGCCAAGTATGTACTAACAAGATTTTAATGAGATGTTTATTGTAGGGACTTTGGGGATATGGATGGAACATAGTTCCTGATCATGGGAGGCCCTGTGCCTCACTATAGGATATGAGCTTTATTCCCTAAGAAATGAAGGTCTGTCTAAGGTTTATGAATAATCATGCCATCATCAGCACTTTGTTTTTTTCTAATTTTCCCAGCAAGGGAGCAATAATTGAGATGGATAGAGGCTGAGAAATATGTAAGTAGAAACATTTGTTAGAAAATTGGTGCAATACATCAAATCATTAGTGATGACTATTTAAAATGAAGCAGAAGAAAAAAAGATTGTTGTTAATAATTTGAGATATGTTTATAAGGTAAAATACTGTCTAAATGAATGACGAATGATTGAAGAAAGAAATACCATTAAGAAAGCACTGAGATTTCTAGCTTAACAACAACTTAGTAGAGTGTGATCCATTAACTGGAGTGGGTTATAGAATCATTTTTAGTGAAAGGTGAAAGTTGCTTTTTTGAAAATCATTATAGACATAGAAAACTGACTATTCACCACATGATGTTTCCTGAAGCATTCCTAATTATTCAAAACTAATTTAAATTCATGTTTATCTTTCATTAAATAACTTTTTTTCCACTTCCCCATTTGCAGTTGGAGTGATTTCATGTCTTCGGTAATGTTTACATGTATAGTTAAACATTCTTGTAACTCAAATAATTGGACTCCATTGGTCAGTAAAATAACTTACAAAGATGACACAGTGATTCCTGGGTCTCTAGAAAGAGCACGAGGCTTCCCATTTGCTGAGTACCAGGGGTGGGGGCAGGAATAATGAGTGATAGGAATTTCATATGGGTTTTGTGGAGCCCCGTAACAAAGGAGACTGACTTGCTTTCAAAGGTGTATACTGGAGGGCATAGAAGACTCAGAAGCTCAGCATCCAGCTGACTGAGGTAACAGGGCAGCAAAGGCTGAGTGAGATACCTAGCCAGTGGCTCTCAGGTAACTTCAAAGAATACAGAACCCTCAAACCTGGCATAGAAAGCATACAACAATTTCCCATTTTCCCTAGAAGAGCTGAAAGATCACTGGTAGGTATGAGGGAACTAAAATCACAACCAGGATGTGGTACAGAGTATGGGCTAGAGTTGGGTGGATCATAGTTTGGGTACCATCACAAGGACAGAGCTGAATGGGCCAGATAGTCACATCTCAGGGAAAACAAGGGAGGACTAAGGATGTCTGCAGACCAGGTAACTCCCCATTAATGCCAGGATGATACTTAAGCCCTCTTCAAACTTAGCTCACTCATAGGAGGAAGGGGAAAGAGAATAGGGGGAACTTGAAACCTGTTTTAAAGGAGAAGTGGCTAAGCAGATTTACACATGTATTCCATCATTTATTAGGAGACATCTATTTTGTGGGTATTTAATTCAGAATTCATTAAACTGGACACTGCTGCGTTTTTACATAGATATAAAATATTATTATGTATGATATAAAGTACAAAATATATTACAGGCCAGGCACAGTGGCTCATGCCTGTGTTCCCAGCTACTAGGGAGACTGAGGAGAGAAGATCACTTGAACCTAGGAGTTTGAGGCTGCAGTGAGCTATGATCACACCACTGCACTCCAGCCTGGGCTTCAGAGTGAGACCTCCATCTCTAAAAAATAAAAAATAAAAACATATAGAATATTTTATGATATTACTTCCTTATACGAGTATTACCATTCACATTCTTATTGTTAATTTCAAATAGCTCAAATTCAACTTGATTTCTAAATGACTTACCAAGGACCTTGCTAGCTTGAGACCCACCATTGATGAAAATATCTAACAAGATATTTATGTTAACAATGGTATTAATTTTTTTAAGCATTGGGTACAACTTGGAGGAAGAGGGAAGACTGTGAATACATAAAATAATTTTTTTTCTGCCACTAGAAATAGTCCAGTTGAAGGCACCCGAAATGGTTCAGTTGAAGCCAGTTATTCAAAGAAGGTAGGAAAATAAACATAAAGTGTAATTACAGTTAAATATGTAGAAGAGGAGCAGATTTGGAGAAAACTCGCATATCTAGAAAACATAATCTAATCCATGGTTGAGGCAACTGTGGATATTTGCCTTGGAAAAGGCTCAGAGATAGATGAGAGTTGTAGTTGCATAGTTCAAGATCATTATGTGGTCAAGAAAGCCAACATATTCTGTATGATTCCAGAGCCAAATAGACAAATGTAGATTTTGGTTGATTATGGGGGATAACTCTCTAGCCATTTAATGCTGCCCAAACACAAATGGGTTAGCTTTCAGAATAATGATCTCCTTGCCAATGAAGTATTAAAAGACAATCTAAAGGTTGCAGAAGGAATCCCTTCTTCTGTTAGTGAAGCCATCAGCTTTGATGGCTCTAGGATTTTCTCCAGTCCTACAGGTTTCTATGAATACGTATTGAAGTTGGTTTGCTCAATTTTATCTAATTGTGTCATCAAATTATAAACATACCCAAATAAAATTAGAATATTAAGGGCTTTTGCTATTATAGTTTTGGGGCAACAGCATTATTGTGATAGGTTCATTTCCTTGGCATCTGAAGATATGACATACAAATGCTAAGCAAAAGCATAGTGACTTAATGGGAAGGTCACATGCATATAAGCTTCCAAATGGCATACGACCATGATGGCTAGTGCTAACAGTCAAGAAAAAAAAGTCATATAAGACATAACTTAAAACATTTGCTGAAGATTCTCATTGAGGAGTGCCAAACCCACACATATTTGGTGTTGTAGCAAAGCGGCCAAATCCCACTAGGGTTACAAAAGCTCCTGTATAACCTGAAACATATTTTACGTTTCTGTTTTAACTTCAACGATTCAAAATACCTGAAATTCAATGTCATCCTTACTTAAAAATGAAAATAGATAAGAGAGAACAACCTTTAGATATGAGTCAAATTCAAGTGCTATTTCACTCACAGGCTAGATAAAAAACACATGGGGTATGCAGGAAAATACACAAAATATTAATCATGGACAGATTAATATCCAAGGAACAAGAAGAGTCCTTTCTTGTCCATCACTTCTTTGCTCTTCATCACAGAAGACTGATTCCTTCAGGATGCATTTCCCCATTTCTCATATCAGCTGGATTCCTGCAGAGTTCAGCCAACAGTAAGCTCTGGTGTTAGGAAGAAGTCACAATATTTCCCACTAACAGCTTTAGATGGTATCTCAAGTAGAGCCCATATTTTCTTTGTGGCCTCCAATGCCTTCTGTTGACCATGGACAGGCCCGTCATGGTTCCAGCTCTCTCACAGTGACTCTGGATGCTGGGCTCCAGTAACGCTGCTTCTTTCTTTGTCCATCCAACCTATAGGACTCATTGCAATGGTGGTTTGCTGCTATTGCTAATCTCCAGGAGTGCCTCCTTAACAGTGAGGCAAACAGGGTGCAAATTGTAGGAAGCCACTCAGGAACTCAGTTGGTCAGCAAGTTGAAGATCATCAGCACATGAGAAAGAGTGCCTCCTAAAGGTTGTGTTCTAGTTACCTGGTTTGCCTTACCCTATTCTGGGTCCTGCTAACCTCTGGGATGCTTTTTTGTCAGATGTTCAATTTTATACTTTTCCTCTCACCTGTGTTTCCTACATTCAATTATTTTTGTGTCTTCTGCTTTCTGACTGATCCCTGAAAAATCTAATCAGCCTTTCCAAGGAGTTGAATCTTGAATTATTTTCTACCAAACTCTTATCAAAGGCAGATTGAGCAAAGTGATACTAAACAAAGGCACTTTATGAGATTCACTGTCCATCCTCTTCTAAGTATTTTAGTTCTATCCTTATGCCAATTTCAGCAGAAAGTTCTGGATCTTGTTAGCCAGACTCCTGTAGAGATAGCTTCCTTGAATCCCATTTTCAGGTTATTCAAAGTCGTGACAATAAATAAATAAATACATACATAAAAGTCTTGTGAAAGATGACTTTCCATCCCCCCACATTTCTTCTAAAAACCCCTACTGGAGACACTGTCCATTTATTGTACTACATTATATATTAGCCCAGATAAGTAGGTTGAGTTATTAAAGCCAAGAAAAGGGCTGGAGATAAATTCATTGGTTCCCTTAAGTGAATTATAGATGAAGTTTGGTTGGTTAATCTTGGGAAACACTGAACCAGAGACTCCAACATGATCCTTCTTCCTGTCTCTTTCTTCCCTTCTTTCTTCCTTCCTTCTCTCTGTCTCTCTCATCATTTTTTTCTTCTGTGTTAGCTTTATTCTTTCAAGTCAGCTATACCAGAAGTCACAGAGTTTTATATAAGAGAAAGGAACTCTTTTTCATAAGCTCTAACTAGAAAACTTTTGGGAGACTGATTTTTATTAACCCACCTTGAGTCACACATCCATCTGTGGACCAGAAATTGAAGCCAGTGCACTAGAATACGAAAATTTCCCTCACTGGGGCCCTGAGTGTACTTTGTAAGCTAGACATTATGGGAGGAAGGGAGAAGGATGCTGCAATTTCTAGGCCCTCACTAGAACCACATGTTTGGAGTGATGAAGACATGTTTTCCTAGAAGTGGGGTGTATTTTGAACATACTAAACAATAAATATTCACTAGATACCTTTTCTAGAAACTATTCAATATATTCTATTGAAAGTGTAACACCAGAAAAGGATTTACTAGTGTTAAACTCTCATGTTTTTCCTTAATCCTTAAGTCTTTGTTTTTAGGAAATTTAAAATGACATGTAATGCTTGCTAGTGGCAAGTATTCATCATATCATTGAACAGATACTTATTGAGTTCCTATATTGTTCTAGGTGCCACGTATACAGTAGTAGAAAATAAAGCATACAAAATCTATGCTTTCATGGAGCTAGTTTTTAGTGGGGAAGAAAAACACTTATGAAGGCTAAACAAGATAATAATGACACAGGAAAGCAAGTGACAGGGTAAGATGCATGTGTGACTCAAGGTGGATTAATAAAAATCACTCTCCCAAAAGTTTTATTCTGATAAAGGAGTATTTAAGCTGAGACCTGAACGAAGTGGGAGGTTATCTATGAACTGGTCTGAAATAATAGTATGTTAGGCAAAAATGAAGATGGTCAGAACAAATGCTTTGACAAGGAGGAGTACTGGTGTGTTTAGAGAGAATTAAGGAGACCACTGTGCTTGGAGTAGAGGGAGTCATGAAGATGGTGTTACAAAGTAATATCAGACACATAGCAGGGCCGTGTCTTATGAATAAGCATTTACTAATCAAGTCAGTATCATTAGTGAATCACTTTGGAATCCCCACTAGCATTTTTTAATGATAAGAATACAATAGAAAATATTATATATTTGTGCATTGCACTTTCTTCCATATCACAAAAGGCTTTGTTGTTTGATAGACTTCAGTGTTTTGGATGAGTAAACCACATGTACTAGGGAGTATGCTATGGGCCAAAGCTGACACGAAGCCATTAACAAATTAATTTTGGTAATTTGGGTCACATGTATACTTTCTTGTCCTATAAAGTATGTTTAAACAAAAATATCCTGTATTTTATAACAGAAGATTTTAGCTTCTTACTAGAGAATGCAATATGAATTTTGTAAATATCTATTAGTTGAATTAGTTCAAATTTCACAGAGCAGCCTCCTCTCCTGTCAAAATTAGTACAGAATGATAGCTTTTAGAACAGCATTTGTATTTATGTCAGCTAAAGAGTAAATCACGCAATCAGTCAACCTGTACTAATTATTCACTCACAAAAAGCTTACCATATTATCATATTTAAGATGTAGCCCTTGACTCAAAACAACTTAGAATCTAGTAGAAAAGATACAACGTATACATGAATAATTAAAAGGGAGATTATGAGAGGTGTTGATTCAGGCCAACTAGGAAAATACTAAGAGTTTAATGGGGAAGAAAATTATTTTAGACTGTTTAAATTGAGACAGGTTTTATAGAGGAAATGATATTTGAACTTGGCCTTGAAAAGTAGGGAGATTCTGCAAGCAGAGACTGAGGCATGGGGAGCAGACCTTAAAAAATATAAACAGCGTCAGTGACTGAACTTGTTAGTAGCAGTTTCCTGTTTACTGATGTTTGATGTTAACTCTGACATAATGCTGGATCCCTCCTGCTATGTAGCACAATTTGGTACAAGTCTCCCAAAATCCTATTTAATAATTATTAAAACATATTTATTAAGTGGTTTCTATGTACAATCCACTGAGAGGGATACAAATAAGAGTAAGATGCAGTAAATTGAGATGTATAAATCAGATGCTTACTAGAATGAGTTTTATATAACCTTATGATGCCTATACATACACACACTTTTCAAATTTCACTCAAATGTTATATTGTTGAATATGCAGATATCCAGATAAATATATAGGTAGATAAATATATATGTACACACACATATATATATATCTGGCTATATAACTCTGTATATGTGTGTGTGTATATGTTTGTATTTTTGTTACATTGTAGAGCAACTGTTTAACTTTGAATTCTCACTTTAGAGAAACTTCATTTCAGCTAATGTCTATAGAACATCTGTAAGTACTATGGCATTTCTTAATAAAAGTACGTCTGTTATTGCTCAGTATTTTAGGCTGGTAACTAATCTTTTATCAATTACTCACATGATCCCATGTGTCCAGGAGAAATATATATCAAGGGTTTTGAACCATCTAACAAATGCATGCGTGCCTCTGTAATATATAGCTGTGTTTTAGAAATTTTAGAGAGGTAGGACTCTTCCAGGCAGTCTCTCACTAAGGATTACAAATGTAGAAAACTATACACAAAATGAAGTACAATAAAGTATAGCTATATTCGCAAAGGCTAATTTATTTTAATACATATAAAACCAAAAATGTCATTTATTTTCAAGTTGATGTTTAGCTCTAAACTAAATAATTTACGTATACGACCAATTTATTTCACATTACTGGAGACAAATGCCCGGCAATTGAAACTCATAGAAAGCACTAAAGTTCAATTTTAATCATATTTTAATCTGTTTTTATCAACCACATCTTTATAAACATTATAACAAAAAGTACATGCTTATTATGTAATAAATCTTCATGTTTTTCAAGACCAAAAAAGCTCTTCTTGTAAATCACAATTCTAAATATTTTGTAAGTCATAGATTCCTCTGAGAACCTGAAGAAAACATGATATCCTATTACTAGGGAAAAAAATACATACATAGACACATGCTTAAAATTGTATATGTTTACCTGATCCATGGCAAAACACTTTTCTAAAATAAATCTATTGAATTCACTTAATTGTCATCCATATCTAAAGGTAAGGGGGACAGTATTATTCTCTTGTTACTTGAGCTCTATAGTCCAGATATACAACATTTTTTGTGTCAGTATTTTTTTACCCAGCAATTTTTGAAATTTAGTATGACAGTAACTTTTAATGTCAACATTGCTTATTTATTGTTATAACACTAGCAACAATGAAATATTTATTTGACCACGTAAAGTAGGAAATATCTAGGAGACATATAAAATATAAGACACAATATCTTTTCATGAAAAGCAACTTAATGTGTTTTATTAAGACTCTTGCCCTTAGGGTGCTGCTACAGGATTTGGAACAAAAATAATTTAACTCTCTGCCCTGAATGTAGGAAAAAAAATCTAACTTGTATTAAATAGCATCTATTTTGGAGTGCTTCGTTGACAAGCAATGTGAACATTCTAAAGAATAATGATCTACTATTTATTTTTTTTAGTAATCTAGACCGTCATCTAAGGAAGTAAAGATTATTTTTTTATTGTTAATGCTTTTTTTTGAAGAGTCAAAAGAAAAAATATGTGGAACCCAATGCTTAGCTTTCTGAAATCTACAACTGGGAGAAACACATATACAGCACTTTTAAAGTTTAAAGAAATGAAACAAGAAAGGCAAATCACATTGTAATTCTCCAAGTAAAATAATACTATGTCCACCAAATACTATTGTTACCATGAAAGTCTGGCTAGAGTTTCAATGCCTGGATGGGGGAGACTGTGATCAAATATATGAAGATGCTGCTAAATTTGAAATACAGTAAGGTTTAGGCAGAATACTTGGAATATGGTAAGAACAAGAATATAACTGACTTATTTTTTCACGTTGCTTTGACTAGTAAATGTACCTGTTAAAAACTGGTTTGTTTTGGTATTTCATTTAAAATTAAAATCATCCTGTAAACAAGAGAAGGTAACCATGATTTTATCAGAACTTAAAGCACCATGAAATTAGATCAAGATATATGCAAAGTAATAGTTTGTATTTTAAATGTAGGTACACTTGATTTGACTATTTAGACTGAAATAAACTAAAAAGTACTGAAGATAGTCAATAAAAAAGTGATTACTCTGGATGTTCCAAAATATATACCTGTGAAGAACTACTCAATAGCACCTTGCTAATGAAAACAATAATATCTCTAATTTTAGAAGAAGACAAGTAGCAGGAAAAAAAGAATATAATTCAGGTTGGTTGTTAACTAATATGGCAGTAGGCTTGTATGATTCATTGTGGTCCATATGAATGACATTCCTACCAAATACAGCAAATCAACATCAAACAATCTTTCCAGACCATCATATATGCCATATATTCATGTGATTATGGGGCCTTTGGGTAATTCTAATGCCAAATTCTGTCAAAAATTAGAATAAATAAGGAAGACTGTATGACAATACCTCATAAATGTGGAAATGTGGTAAGAAAGACTGCTTTGCTTCTCTATGCTTACCTTTCTAAAACATGAATTACTCATCGTCTCAAATGCTACCATCTGCTTTCTTGGGACCTTCCCTTTCTTAAAACTCTCATCTTTATCTGTTGCAACTACATATGAAATAACTTCCTCCCTTCCTATGCTCACCATGTATGCTGGTTTTCTGTCCTTGGGTTTGCTCCCTTTCTCAATTATACCACATCTTAGCTGTCTCCCCTGCCCCCATGACCTCTCGAATTCTCCTCTCTTCCTCACATATCTGCCTTCACACCCTATTTTGGGAATAACAATTGCATGATTTTAATTTGTCCAGAAATTTAAATTTAAATTTTCTAGAGACTTAATTTTTCTAGAGACTAAAGTTTCAAAATACAATCCATATATATTGTGCCAATAGAATCTTATACATTATTTAAATGTATCCTTAGAGCATTTAATGAAAATGCCAGCCATCTTTACCTGCACTTAAGTAAGCTGCCATAGAAAGGTCTAATAATTATTTTGAACATCACTTAATATTAAACTACTTATACAAACTTCTTATGTTGTAGGTATAACTCACATATATCAGTTTTCTAGGTATTGTATTGCTGCTATTCATTTCTGCTATAGACTTCTCGGGAGTAGTTAACTGCAGACCATGTAGACACAGCCCTGATTCCATCACAATTAAAAACACCATTTATGTAAAGGAAAGTTGTGCATGAAAGGTACAAGGAATCTCCCCAAAACTGGAACAATATGTAGGGTTAAAACTCACAAAGGAGTTATGCTGGGCTTTTGGTGTTGAGTCTAATCTTTTCTTTTTTCTTTTCTTTCTTTTTTTTTTTTTTCCTGAGATGGAGTCTTGCTCTGTTGCCCAGGCTGGAATGTAGCAGCGCAATCTCAGCTCACTGCAACCTCCACCTTCCAGGTTCAAACGATTCTCCTGCCTCAGCCTCCTGAGTAGCTGGGACTACAGGCACGTGCCACCATGCCTGGCTAATTTTTTTCTATTTTTAGTAGAGACGGGGTTTCACTATGTAGTCCAGGCTGGTCTCGAACTCCTGACCTCAGGCAAACCACCCACCTCAGCCTCCCAAAGTGCTGGGATTACAGGCGTGAGCCACTGTGCCCAGCCGCAAACAGTCTTTAGCTGAGAAGAGAGATAAATGATATATGAAAAAGTGGCCCTTACAATGTGAAAATTGCATAGTTATTTTAAAATAAATTAAAAAGATGTTATATTTCATGATTTAAGTTATTTACTCTTATACCTCAGGTTCCTTACTTTAGAACTCTCTACTAAAGAGAAAATTCCAGAAAAGTTATTCTAAAATATACAAATTTTCTAACAGCCCCCTTAAGTAAAATAAATTCTAATACCACTGCTTCAAAATACAATAATAGAAATATAACATTTTTGGCTTAAAACATTGGGGCAACTGCAGACCTTCACGTATTTAAAACAAAATGTCTACTTTCTTCTTTTCCTAAATCTAGTAACCCCTAGGCATCTTTCCAGATGGAATAATCACGGAAAGAAAGTGAGCTTTGTTTTTTGTTCTGTTTCTGAATGAACTGTCCATTTTTCTGCTCCACATATTCCTGCTTTCCTGAGAGAACAGTTGGGATATACTTTCAGAATAAAATATTTTCAAGCTCTTTTGAATGTTTTAAGTCTCAACTCCAGGCAATATTTTGTATGTACAGAATTGTAAAAAAGGAAGAAATAAATGAGAAGATAAAACAGGTGGAAATCCAGAAACCACCTAATGCTTTAGACTAAAATATCTTATTTTGATAATAGCTTGTTTCGTTCCTCACTTGTTCATACTCTTTGAATTTTAAATATTAAATTGGTAAAGGAGCTCCGTAGAATTGCCTAGAATAACATTGTAAAAGATATGCATGTTGAAGGTTAATAGCTGTGAATAATATTAACATTAAATTCCAAGAAAATTTAATTCTCTTAATTTACTAATGTACAATATCAACTGAAAGCATAATTAAAACTGTCTATGTCATTAGATTTTTATAAAGATAATTTACTGTCTTAAAAAATCTCACAAGGTTATTTTAGGTAAAAATATTAGACTCCTAGTTGCAAATAGAAATCAAATTGAAAAGGAAAAGGTGAAAGATGTAAAAATTCTATCCTGCAACCATAACACTAACTAATGTGACTTTTAGTGGTTTAATTATTTTTTGAGTTTGAAAGGCCATTTCTACTGCTAGGCTTCTGTGTACATGCATGGATAACCACCTACAGGATATTTTTAATCAATATAACCTACTACCAAGTTCTCCAACACACAAGCAAATTGCATGACAATAATTAACCTCACAGTTCTGAATTTAATTCAGATTAACAATGTACTCAAGATTAATAATTAAACAACGTCTCCTTGTAGATATCTACAGAGGCTCCCAAAATTTCCTACAGGTAAACTCAAATTCCTACCAGTTTAAGAGTTTTGACTCTCAGAGTCCAGGCCTTCCCCTACCCTTTCCTTCTTTCCAGCCTTTGGGAATTGCGTGTTGCTCCTCATCTCATCCCAGGAGCTGTGAGCCTACCTTGGTTTCAGGATAGAATCAGTCCTGGAGGCTGCTTTATCATAATTAAGTCTTTCAACCTGATAAGGCAAGTTCTCTTCTCTTGTTCTAAAATGTGTCTTGTTTACTGTGTGCTCTTTACTCCTTTTTTGAAGGTTAAATTTGGTCATCAACTTTCATGAACAAGACTGCTAGGGATTTCATTTGGAAGTTTATAAATCAAAATCAGGGCAATTGCCATCTTTAAGATACCAAATTCGTTTATCTGTGAACATTATATATCTAGTCATTTATTCTGATTTATTTGTATTGCATTCAATAACATTTTGGAATTGTGATATACAGGTTTTACAGCAAAGGTTTTAGTATGTATTTGGTTTAAACATACACCTGGTTTCTTCTATTACTTTATTGCTTTTGCTCCTAATTTGAATATTATATTCTTGTCTTATGTTTGATTGGTTATTATTTCTCTGTAGAAACACTGTTATTTTGAATATTTTTAACTGAAATTTTGTCAAATGTTCTTATTACGATAAATATACACATTAATACATATGTCCATTATATTATATATAGAGCCATTACTTCACACACTCAAAAAAAGTTATCTTTATTGCAAATGATATGATTACCTATATGAAAATCAAAGAGAATATATGTTATTATAGTTAATAAATCATTTGCAGATATAAATAATTTTTGTATTCCTAATTATTTTGTGTCATTTATTTTTCTTATTTTAGTACATTGGCTTAAATCTCCTCTGTAATGCTGAAACAGTGGTGGGTACCTTGCTTGACTTCTTTAATTGATACCATTTCTAAGAGTTAATCATTAAATATGATATTCATGGTAAGTTTTTGACAGATACCCTTTATGAACTTCAGTTGGTTCCCATTTACTCTTAGATTATAAAATTTTGTTATAAGACAGTGTTTAGTTTAATCAATTTTTTTCTGTGTTCCTTAAGAAATGTTTTTCTCCTCTAATCTGGTAATGGTCTGATTATGTCAATTCCCAGAGACTGAACTAATCTTTCATTTATTTCTGGTATAAACCTTACTTGGCAATGTATTCATTCTTAGGAGATTCCATTTTGTAACAGTTTACAATCAGTGACACTGGAAGTATCTCTTGTTTTCCTTTAGAATTTTTTTTCTTTTTTATATTTCCATGTATATTCATCTGTGCTTTAAGGATTGTCTGAATCCAGAACCACTGCCCTTAATCTTTATTGTATAAGGATATTACTAATAGAAGTTAACAATTTTCCAAAGACATATCAAGGTAAAAATAAAAGTTTGCTGAAAGTATGGCAGACTGTAAGATTCTAGACAACATAGTCCATTTGTAGAGATCTTGATTTCTGAGGCCTGATAGTACTGAGATCCAGAACCCTGCAAGCCTCTATGGGAAGTGGGGCACGAATTTAAGCAAGATTATGCCTGATGGACTTAATTATTTTGACTAATCAAGAGGCAATATCACTAGCTATGCAGGGGAAAACATGGTTTTGTAGGAAGCTTGAAGAGAGATGAACCTGAGAGCAGTAGTAACTGAAGGGAATGAGAGAGGCAGCATCAAGAACAAGAGCTTCGTCAAGTTCCACAGGAAACTGATGACCAAGTTCCATTTCTTTGAGCTAATTTGAGAATCTGCTTTGAAAATCTGCAATGACCCTTATGCTTTGCCTCTTCTATTTCTCCTGCCCCTGGCATAACTTAGGCCCAAATGTCTGCTCTGGAGGACAGTTATGCATTTAACAAATGTCTCTACATGACAACATTTGATCACTGGTCACCTAGTCACTCATGCAAAAAGTATGCAACTCAGCTGTTTCTTTCCTCTCTCTGGTCTTCCATGTTAAGTCAATCTTGAGTTCCTACTACCTCTTAAATGAATTTCCGGTATGCCCTTTACTCCTCTCTACTGTGCACACCTTACACTCAAGACCTTCAATATCTCTTTCTTGATTCACTGAAAAAGTCCATGATCTGATCTGTTTTGTCCTATGTTCCTTAAATCTACTTTCTATAGATTTACTAGAAAGAATTCTAAAACACAAATCTGAAGTGCAAATAGCATTTCCCTGCTTAAAACTCTTGTGGTCCTCCATCACCTGCTGGATAAAGTTCAAGAGTTTTACCCTTATTAGCGAGGCCTTTGAAGTTTTGGCATCAGAATGTGTTTTTCAGCCTCATCGTATATCATTGTCTTACATGACATAATTTTAGCATTGTTTAAGTTACCATTGTCTTGAACTTGATACTTCAACAACATAATTATTTCTTGTAAATTCCCCTACACTGTTTCTAACCTCCGTGGCCTTACCATAATGTCTTTTTAGCCTGGAATCCTTGTCTATAAATTAGGTAATTCTTCCTCACCTCAAGGCATTGCTTCTTCCAATAAGCCACATTTCTGAAGTGAAATTATGGCATCAACTAATAAAGGTCTCACTTTAAGAAGCTTCTGGACACATGTAAACACATTTATTCTATGTATTCCCACACGTGTATATCAACTACATTGCCTCCATGTAATACAAAAGATATTATTTCTATGTGAATATTTTCATGTTTTTTGGCAAATGTTTCAACCAAATTCATTTTAGGCTTCTTATGTACAAGCATGTGGAAATGAGTTGCCATGCCACCTGAGTGGATATTATTATATTGCTGCTCCACCTTATATCCAATCCCAACTAGAACTAAATTATATACAGATAAGAGCCAGAGTTCAGTTAAGGAAAATTGGCACACCTAGAAACAGAGAGCTTCTGAATTTTAAATCACTTTGCAAAGACCCCCAGAGTGTACCCTCATTAAGTGCAAGTATGCTGTTCATTTTCTATCCCTAGCTATGATGGCATCAAGTAATCATCTACAATTCCAAAGGGAAATTAAGTGAGTTAAAACAAATTACTCATCAGGATATAGAAAATGGAGTGTTTCTATTGAAACTATATCTTGATAGTATTGAATTATTCCCTGAAGATAGGTGTTGAACATAAAGCATATACTATATGCTAGGCCAGGTAGTAGAGCCTACAATCAACTGTGATGCATAGTCCTTCTCCTTACTAATGGGTGGTGCATTGATACGTAAATAAGCAGTGGAGATACTATGTGAACAGCACACTATCAGGTGAGGTGCCATGTGGTACAGGAGCACAGCTTAGAAGCACCTCTTCAGGAAGTCTTTCTAAATTATGACTTAAACAGGCATTGTCCAGAGGTAAAGAAAGTGAAGTGCACCATACAGAATGCCTGTGTGAAGGCCCCCAGTCCAGGGCATTTAGGAATGAGAAGGAGCATGACAAGAGACAAGGCTGCAGTAGCAGATTGAGGGCAACCTAACAAGGATTGGGATCTCTTTTGCAGACTTGATATTAAGGTCGCAATGGAGCCACTAAAGGCTGTATGCAGAACTTGAGTTCTGTCTAACGATGTACATTATAAAGTAACAATAAATTTAGGTTTAATGCTTTTTGAATTTTTAAAAAATGAATGACCTGATAGCATCTCCCAAATACAAACACATCCCACCATAAAGTTATAGAACAAGCAGTCAAATCTAGCATCTAGCAGAGAACAATGCCTTATGAGAAGGTGCTCAACAGATGTTGGATGAATTCCTGTAAGGAATACAAAAATGCTGTCATAATGAGATGTGTCAACTTCCAATTAAGATACCTATCTTTTAGACTCAGGATTGAGAGAAACCAGCCTTCTAGTGGGAAGGTAGAATGATGGAATGACTGTTCTGATTTTGATATGGAGATTAGATTGACTGTTAGCTGGGGAATGGAGCCAATAGAGAAGGGCAAGAAAAGCTAACATTCCTAGTGCCTAATATGTGCCCACATTCATTTAATCATCACAACAGCTCACAAGTATAAACTTCAAATTCTTTTTTTTTTTTTTTTTTTTTTGAGGGAGTGCAGTGGCGCGATCTTGGCTCACTGCAAGCTCCGCCTCCCGGGTTCACGCCATTCTCCTGCCTCAGTAGCTGAGTAGCTGGGACTACAGGCACCCGCCACCACGCCCGGCAATTTTTTTGTATTTTTTGTAGAGACGAGGTTTCATCGTGTTAGCCAGGATGGTCTCAATCTCCTGACCCCGTGATCCGCCCTCCTGGGCCTTCCAAAGTGCTGGGATTACAGGCGTGAGTCACCGCGCCCGGTCCAAATTCAAAATTTAAAGATGAGGGAATATGGAGCATAGAAAAATTAAGTAATTTAAGAAGACAAAATCAAAATTTAACCATAGACATTTAGATTTTAGAGGTAGCGCTTGTAACTATGCTACATTCTCCTTTTTAACACCTAACATACACCAGATAGAATCAGGAAGAAAAAAAAAAATCATGAGTTGATTTACCAGAAGCAATAGCAGAACTTTATTTCCTTTAATTCGTTTAGCTATGCACTTATTTATCTATGTGCATATTTGACTAGAGACTACAAAACATGTTTGGAGATAGGGGAAAGAAAATTGGTTGAATAGCACGTATTTAGCAGGGAACTATGTAGGCCTCTATTTAATTGTGCAGCATTTCCTTTCTTCCCTAATTAGTTTTCTGAGTTTAAACCCAGAACTTTTGAGGTAGTATTTTGAAATTAGAACAAATATTAATGCTGAAAAGAGGAATTAAGTGGAATCAATGACAACTAGAAAAAAAAGAAAAGAAGGATTGTTTAAACAACAAAAAGAAAATCATACAAGATAGAGACAACTTCCATAATTTGTTAATCTTGAAACCTGACATTTAAGAAAAGCCCATAATATGGTAAGTACAATTTTTTTGCTTCCCATCTACATATTCACACATCCTAATATATTTATGCAGTAATCCTAAAGGTCACTTATTGATAGCACATATATATGTATTTATACTTATATATATACACATATATATACTTATGTATATATAAGTATGTGTACATATATACTTGTATATATCAAGATAACTAACTTCATATACATACACATACATAAGTATACATATGTGTGTATATATTTGTATGTGTGTATATATATGAAGTTAGTTATCTTGATTTCCTTGATTATATGTGACACAATGGAAAGGAGGGAGAAAAGAAGAGAAGGAGAGAAGAAATGCTTGAGCAAGTATGGAAGTTAGCAAAGTCGAGAGGAAAGGAAGAGAGGATGAGGAAAGAGAATAAATGACTTGCTGCTGCTCACTGATTTTCACTGGCCAAATGGAACCAATGTAAAGGTGGACAAATTATAAAACTCAAGTGTAAATAAAAAATCCAGGGGGCTTCTTATGCATGGGGTTGATACAAGTGCATATTCATCTTTTGGCACATTTGGGAAATGAAAATTCTATTCCATATTCAAATGCCATTAAGTTATTTACAACTAGATCTGGAGGTTTCGTATTTATCATCATGAAGTATAAAGCCAAGTGTCCCTTTTTCAGGAGCACCAAAGATTAACCGATTAGAATGTTTTCCACATGTCCATTTTTACTGTCAAGAGAATTTTAAAGAAGTTTTCCAGCTTCCGCAGCTGAGCCAGATGTCAGTGTGTCCCACAGTGTAATGAAATTGGCGGAGTAGCCTTCTCATGACCCTGAGGTTGTTTTATCAGGGATCACTTTAATGTCTAACAGTCATTCCTTGCTGAAGACTCTAAAGTTTTGGGTCCAATCTGCCACAATTACAGAAATATGCTGACTTGGTTGAACCACTGAAACCAAGAAATATTTCTTACAACTTTTCTCACATCGCACTATAATTGTTGTTTGTGTTGGCACTAGAATAGTACAGGGTTTCATTTCCACTGTAAGTTTCCGGTCTCTGGTTTCAGAAACATCAGCAGAGAATATTTTACCAGCCACATTTTTTGTTGTGTAAACAGGTCCTGGTGATTTACTCTGTTGGTCTCTTCACTGTGTTCTCAAATGACCATGGTCTGAAAGATATCAGATGGACACTTTCTAAAATAACTTTAGGAGTTAGCACAATGTTTTTTAAATAATGTACTTCATAGCTTTGGTCCAGGAAATCTTGGCAAAAAGTCCTAAAATAGTTATATTGACATATTTCAGTTTTTCTTTAACTTTTAAATTTCTGCTACCATTAATATAACAATTATATTTAAGGTAGACACAGTTTAAAAACACAATACGGGGTGGGCGGAGCAAGATGGCCGAATAGGAACAGCTGCAGTCTCCAACTCCCAGCGCGAGCAACACAGAAGACCGGTGATTTCGGCATTTTCAACTGAGGTACTGGGTTCATCTCACTGGGGAGTGCCGGAAGATCGGTGCTGGTCAGCTGCTGCAGCCTGACCAGCGAGAGCTGAAGCAGGGCGAGGTATTGCCTCACCTGGGAAGCGCAAGGGGGAAGGGAATCCCTTTTCCTAGCCAGGGGAACTGAGACACACAACACCTGGAAAATTGGGTAACTCCCACCCCAATACGGCGCTTTAAGCAAACAGGCACACCAGGAGATCATATCCCACACCTGGCCAGGAGGGTCCCACGCCCACGGAGCCTCCCTCATTGCTAGCACAGCAGTCTGTGATCTACCGGCAAGGCAGCAGCGAGGCTGGGGGAGGGGCGCCCGCCATTGCTGAGGCTTAAGTAGGTAAACAAAGCTGCTGGGAAGCTCCAACTGGGTGGAGCTCACAGCAGCTCAAGGAAACCTGCCTGTCTCTGTAGACTCCACCTCTGGGGACAGGGCACAGTAAACAATAAACGCAGCAGAAGCCTCTGCAGACGCAAACGACTCTGTCTGACAGCTTTGAAGAGAGCAGTGGATCTCCCAACACGGAGGTTGAGATCTGAGAAGGGACAGACTGCCTGCTCAAGTGGGTCCCGGACCCCTGAGTAGCCTAACTGGGAGACATCCCCCACTAGGGGCAGTCTGACACCCCACACCTCACAGGGTGGAGTACACCCTTGAGAGGAAGCTTCCAAAGCAAGAATCAGACAGGTACACTCGCTGTTCAGAAATATTCTATCTTCTGCAGCCTCTGCTGCTGATACCCAGGCAAACAGGGTCTGGAGTGGACCTCAAGCAATCTCCAGCAGACCTACAGCTGAGGGTCCTGACTGTTAGAAGGAAAACTATCAAACAGGAAGGACACCTACACCAAAACCCCATCAGTACATCACCATCATCAAAGACCAGAGGCAGATAAAACCACAAAGATGGGGAAAAAGCAGGGCAGAAAAGCTGGAAATTCAAAAAGTAAGAGTGCATCTCCCCTGGCAAAGGAGCGCAGCTCATCGCCAGCAACGGATCAAAGCTGGACGGAGAATGACTTTGACGAGATGAGAGAAGAAGGCTTCAGTCCATCAAATTTCTCAGAGCTAAAGGAGGAATTACGTACCCAGCGCAAAGAAACTAAAAATCTTGAAAAAAAAGTGGAAGAATTGATGGCTAGAGTAATTAATGCAGAGGAGGTCCTAAACGAAATGAAAGAGATGAAAACCATGACACGAGAAATACGTGACAAATGCACAAGCTTCAGTAACCAACTCGATCAACTGGAAGAAAGAGTATCAGCGATTGAGGATCAAATGAATGAAATGAAGCGAGAAGAGAAACCAAAAGAAAAAAGAAGAAAAAGAAATGAACAAAGCCTGCAAGAAGTATGGGATTATGTAAAAAGACCAAATCTATGTCTGATTGGGGTGCCTGAAAGTGAGGGGGAAAATGGAACCAAGTTGGAAAACACTCTTCAGGATATCATCCAGGAGAACTTCCCCAACCTAGTAGGGCAGGCCAACATTCAAATCCAGGAAATACAGAGAACGCCACAAAGATACTCCTCGAGAAGAGCAACTCCAAGACACATAATTGCCAGATTCACCAAAGTTGAAATGAAGGAAAAAATCTTAAGGGCAGCCAGAGAGAAAGGTCGGGTTACCCACAAAGGGAAGCCCATCAGACTCACAGCAGATCTCTCGGCAGAAACTCTACAAGCCAGAAGAGAGTGGGGGCCAATATTCAACATTCTTAAAGAAAAGAATTTTAAACCCAGAATTTCATATCCAGCCAAACTAAGTTTCATAAGTGAAGGAGAAATAAAATCCTTTACAGATAAGCAAATGCTTAGAGATTTTGTCACCACTAGGCCTGCCTTACAAGAGACCCTGAAGGAAGCACTAAACATGGAAAGGAACAACCGGTACCAGCCATTGCAAAAACATGCCAAAATGTAAAGACCATCGAGGCTAGGAAGAAACTGCATCAACTAACGAGCAAAATAACCAGTTAATATCATAATGGCAGGATCAAGTTCACACATAACAATCTTAACCTTAAATGTAAATGGACTAAATGCTCCAATTAAGAGACACAGACTGGCAAACTGGATAAAGAGTCAAGACCCATCAGTCTGCTGTATTCAGGAGACCCATCTCACACGCAGAGACATACATAGGCTCAAAATAAAGGGATGGAGGAAGATTTACCAAGCAAATGGAGAACAAAAAAAAGCAGGGGTTGCAATCCTAGTCTCTGATAAAACAGACTTTAAACCATCAAAGATCAAAAGAGACAAAGAAGGCCATTACATAATGGTAAAGGGATCAATTCAACAGGAAGAGCTAACTATCCTAAATATATATGCACCCAATACAGGAGCACCCAGATTCATAAAGCAAGTCCTTAGAGACTTACAAAGAGACTTAGACTCCCATACAATAATAATGGGAGACTTCAACACTCCACTGTCAACATTAGACAGATCAACAAGACAGAAAGTTAACAAGGATATCCAGGAATTGAACTCATCTCTGCAGCAAGCAGACCTAATAGACATCTATAGAACTCTCCACCCCAAATCAACAGAATATACATTCTTCTCAGCACCACATCGTACTTACTCCAAAATTGACCATATAATTGGAAGTAAAGCACTCCTCAGCAAATGTACAAGAACAGAAATTATAACAAACTGTCTCTCAGACCACAGTGCAATCAAACTAGAACTCAGGACTAAGAAACTCAATCAAAACCGCTCAACTACATGGAAACTGAACAACCTGCTCCTGAATGACTACTGGGTACATAACGAAATGAAGGCAGAAATAAAGATGTTCTTTGAAACCAATGAGAACAAAGATACAACATACCAGAATCTCTGGGACACATTTAAAGCAGTGTATAGAGGGAAATTTATAGCACTAAATGCCCACAAGAGAAAGCAGGAAAGATCTAAAATTGACACTCTAACATCGCAATTAAAAGAACTAGAGAAGCAAGAGCAAACACATTCGAAAGCTAGCAGAAGGCAAGAAATAACTAAGATCAGAGCAGAACTGAAGGAGATAGAGACACAAAAAACCCTCCAAAAAATCAATGAATCCAGGAGTTGGTTTTTTGAAAAGATCAACAAAATTGACAGACCACTAGCAAGACTAATAAAGAAGAAAAGAGAGAAGAATCAAATTGACGCAATTAAAAATGATAAAGGGGATATCACCACCGACCCCACAGAAATACAAACTACCATCAGAGAATACTATAAACACCTCTACGCAAATAAACTGGAAAATCTAGAAGAAATGGATAATTTCCTGGACACTTACACTCTTCCAAGACTAAACCAGGAAGAAGTTGAATCCCTGAATAGACCAATAGCAGGCTCTGAAATTGAGGCAATAATTAATAGCCTACCAACCAAAAAAAGTCCAGGACCAGATGGATTCACAGCTGAATTCTACCAGAGGTACAAGGAGGAGTTGGTACGATTCCTTCTGAAACTATTCCAATCAATAGAAAAAGAGGGAATCCTCCCTAACTCATTTTATGAGGCCAACATCATCCTGATACCAAAGCCTGGCAGAGACACAACAAAAAAAGAGAATTTTAGACCAATATCCCTGATGAACATCGATGCAAAATCCTCAATAAAATACTGGCAAACCGGATTCAGCAACACATCAAAAAGCTTATCCACCATGATCAAGTGGGCTTCATCCCTGGGATGCAAGGCTGGTTCAACATTCGCAAATCAATAAACATAATCCAGCATATAAACAGAACCAAAGACAAGAACCACATGATTATCTCAATAGATGCAGAAAAGGCTTTTGACAAAATTCAACAGCCCTTCATGCTAAAAATGCTCAATAAATTTGGTATTGATGGAACGTACCTCAAAATAATAAGAGCTATTTATGACAAACCCACAGCCAATATCATACTGAATGGGCAAAAACTGGAAAAATTCCCTTTGAAAACTGGCACAAGACAGGGATGCCCTCTCTCACCACTCCTATTCAACATAGTGTTGGAAGTTCTGGCTAGGGCAATTAGGCAAGAGAAAGAAATCAAGGGTATTCAGTTAGGAAAAGAAGAAGTCAAATTGTCCCTGTTTGCAGATGACATGATTGTATATTTAGAAAATCCCATTGTTTCAGCCCAAAATCTCCTTAAGCTGATAAGTAACTTCAGCAAAGTCTCAGGATACAAAATTAATGTGCAAAAATCACAAGCGTTCTTATACACCAGTAACAGACAAACAGAGAGCCAAATCAGGAATGAACTTCCATTCACAATTGCTTCAAAGAGAATAAAATACCTAGGAATCCAACTTACAAGGGATGTAAAGGACCTCTTCAAGGAGAACTACAAACCACTGCTCAGTGAAATAAAAGAGGACACAAACAAATGGAAGAACATACCATGCTCATGGATAGGAAGAATCAATATCGTGAAAATGGCCATACTGCCCAAGGTAATTTATAGATTCAATGCCATCCCCATCAAGCTACCAATGAGTTTCTTCACAGAATTGGAAAAAACTGCTTTAAAGTTCATATGGAACCAAAAAAGAGCCCGCATCTCCAAGACAATCCTAAGTCAAAAGAACAAAGCTGGAGGCATCACGCTACCTGACTTCAAACTATACTACAAGGCTACAGTAACCAAAACAGCATGGTACTGGTACCAAAACAGATATAGACCAATGGAACAGAACAGAGTCCTCAGAAATAATACCACACATCTACAGCCATCTGATATTTGACAAACCTGAGAGAAACAAGAAATGGGGAAAGGATTCCCTATTTAATAAATGGTGCTGGGAAAATTGGCTAGCCATAAGTAGAAAGCTGAAACTGGATCCTTTCCTTACTCCTTATACGAAAATTAATTCAAGATGGATTAGAGACTTAAATGTTAGACCTAATACCATAAAAATCCTAGAGGAAAACCTAGGTAGTACCGTTCAGGACATAGGCATGGGCAAAGACTTCATGTCTAAAACACCAAAGGAACGGCAGCAAAAGCCAAAATTGACAAATGGGATCTCATTAAACTAAAGAGCTTCTGCACAGCAAAAGAAACTACCATCAGAGTGAACAGGCAACCTACAGAATGGGAGAAAATTTTTGCAATCTACTCATCTGACAAAGGGCTAATATCCAGAACCTACAAAGAACTCAAACAAATTTACAAGAAAAAAACAAACAACCCCATCAAAAAGTGGGCAAAGGATATGAATAGACATTTCTCAAAAGAAGACATTCATACAGCCAACAGACACATGAAAAAATGCTCATCATCACTGGCCATCAGAGAAATGCAAATCAAAACCACAATGAGATACCATCTCACACCAGTTAGAATGGCAATCATTAAAAAGTCAGGAAACAACAGGTGCTGGAGAGGATGTGGAGAAATAGGAACGCTTTTACACTGTTGGTGGGATTGTAAACTAGTTCAACCATTATGGAAAACAGTATGGCGATTCCTCAAGGATCTAGAACTAGATGTACCATATGACCCAGCCATCCCATTACTGGGGATATACCCAAAGGATTATAAATTATGCAGCTATAAAGACACATGCACACGCATGTTTATTGCAGCACTATTCACAATAGCAAAGACTTGGAATCAACCCAAATGTCCATCAGTGACAGATTGGATTAAGAAAATGTGGCACATATACACCATGGAATACTATGCAGCCATAAAAAACGATGAGTTTGTGTCCTTTGTAGGGACATGGATGCAGCTGGAAACCATCATTCTTAGCAAACTATCACAAGAACTGAAAACCAAACACCGCATGTTCTCACTCATAGGTGGGAACTGAACATTGAGATCACTTGGACTCAGGAAGGGGAACATCACACACCGGGGCCTATCATGGGGAGGGGGGAGGGGGGAGGGATTGCATTGGGAGTTATACCTGATGTAAATGACGAGTTGATGGGTGCAGCAGACCAACATGGCACAAGTATACATATGTAACAAACCTGCACGTTATGCACATGTACCCTACAACTTAAAGTATAATAATAATAAATTTAAAAAAAAAAAAAAAACCCACAATACGATAAAATGAACATAATTTAGTTACCACGCAGTTTAAGAAGTAAGAGTATGTGTTCTGTTTTCACACTGCTAGAAAATACCTGAGATAGGGTAATTCATAAAGGAAAGAGGTTTAATTAACTCACAGTACTGTGTGGCTGGAGAGGTCTCAGGAAACTCACAATCATGGTGGAAGGTGAAGGGGAAGAAAGGGAAGTCTTATGTGGTGGCAGGAGAGAGAGCGTAAAGGGGGAACTGCCAAACACTTTTAAAACCATCAGTTCTCATGAGAACTCACTCACTAGCATGAGAACAGTATCAGGAAAATTGCCTCCATGATCAAATCACCTCCTACCAGGTCCCTCCCTCAACACATGCAGATTACAATTAGAGATGAAATTTGGGTGGAGACACAGAGCCAAACCATATCAAAGCATTACAATATTTTAGAATCTCCATGTAAACCTTCCTTCATTGAATGACCCCTCTGTCCCAGAAAGTTCTGCATATCATTCTCCTGTTTTACTCTATATGTTACAATATGATTGGTAAATTTGTCTGTTTTTGGACTTTGCATCACTGGAATATTACTTTATTCTTCAATAACTTGCTTTACCCACCCATTATTGAGTTTTTCAGTTCAACCTGTGTGACTGAACATAGCTGTCAATATTCCTTGTCTTGACTCCATGATTTTTAGTTGTGTGAATATGGCACAGTTTGATCCAATTCCTTTGAGGTGAAAAATAGTTTCAGTTTTTATCATTATAAACAATTCTGCTACAAACTATTTTTCTATGTCTTCCGCTGCATACAAGAGATTTACCAGGAATATACCAAGGAATAAATTGCTGGGTCATAGAGTACACACATGCTCAAATCACCAATAGTATGTGAGAGTTTCTGTAAGTCTACATCTTTACCAACACTAGATACTGTCTGGCTTTTCTGTTTTTGCCAATATACCAGGTATAACATGAAATCACATTTAAATTTCCATTTTTCAGACTAATGTTAAACATATTTTAGGTGACATTTGTGTTCAATTTTCTGAGTAATCCTGATGTAATTCTTTAACAATTTTTCTATTTTTTCTTTTTTAAAAAAATAAGCTATTACGTTTATAACATACATATAGAGAAGAGTACAAATCATAAGTATACAGATCAATAAATCTTCACAAAGTAAAAACACCACCGAGTCAGAAAATAGAACATTAGCAGCACGAGAAGTCCCTCTCACACCTTCTCCCTTATTATCCTACTCCCATGTAAACATCTATAACCATGGATTAGTTTTGCATGTTCATGAACGTTATAAAAATGTAATCAAACAATATGCTTTATCATGTCTGACTTTTCTCATTCAACATGTTGTTTTGAAATTCAACCATGTTGTATGTAGCAGTTTTTCATTCTCATAAATGATAAATACATACATCACAATCTATGTACAAATTTTTTTACTACTGTGTATTTGTGTTGCTTCCAATTTGGAGTTACTATAAAGAGTACTAGCATGAACATTCTTGAACTTATCTTTTGGTGAATATATGCATGCATACATTTCTATTGGTTATATACCTAGGAATGGAATTGCTGGGTTCTAAAGTATGCATGTTTTACAGAGTGGTGGCACCAATTTAAACTCCCAACAGCAATGTGTGAGAACAGCATTTGTTCCGCATTTTTGCCAGTAGTTTGTATCCTCAGACTTTATAATTACAACCAGTCTGGTGGCTGTGTAGTGGTATCTCACTGTAGTTTTAATTTACATTTCTCTGATGACTAGTGAAGTGTAATGACTTTTCATAACTTACTTGCTATTAATACACCTTTTCTATGCAATGTCTCTTCAAGTTTTTTTTTGGTTGTGAAGTCCACTTTTTTCTAAAATTAATATTGCTACCCCAGCTTTCATTTGATTGGTGTTAGTATGTCATGTATACTTTTTCTATCCCTTTACTTTTAACATACCTGAGTATATTAAACATTTGTAATGGATTTTTTTGTAGATAACAAATAGTTGGGTCTTGCTTTTGAAATCCACTCTGGTAACCTCTGTCTTCAAATTTAGACCATTCACATTTGAAATGATTGTAGTTGGATTATAGGTGGATTAATATCCACCATATTTATAGATGTACTATATTCATTACATTCTTTTTTCTCCACCTTTTTCAACCTTCTCTGGTTTTGATAATTTTATATGATTATTTTGTACTTTATCTCCTAGCATATCATTTATACTTCTTAAAATTTTTAGTGATTTATCTAGTTTCCAATAACCTTGTTAACTAAAGTCCATCTTCAAATAATACTATGCCATTTCATGTGTACCACCAGTACCTTGTAATAAAGTATCCAAAATTCATTCCTCCCATCTTTTATAACATTATTATCCTTCATTTCACTTACCCATATGCTGCAATTACCCTGTATCTTGTTGTTATTATTAATTTGAACAGTTAATAGGTGAATTAAGAATAAATAAAATAAGATTATATTTTATTTGCATATATTGCGTCTCTGATTCGTATTTTTCTTTGTGTAGATCTAATTTTCTGATATATACATACATAAGTATCCTTCTCGGTGAAGACTGTCTTTTTAAGTTTCTAGTAGGGCAGATATATTGATGATGAAATCCCTCAGTTCTTGTTTTTCTGAGAAAGTCTTTGTTTCTACTTCACTTTTGAAGAGTAATTTTATTGTATATAGAATCCTAGGTTGGTGGGTTTTTACTTTCAGTACTTTGATTACTTCATTCTACTTTCTAGTTGCTTTTGTGGTTTCTGAAGGACAGTTGAAATGCAATCTAACCTCATTTCTCTATAGGTACGGTGTTTATTTTTCTCTGGCTTCTTTCAAAATTCTCTCTTTATCTTTGTTTTGGTGCAGTTTGAATGATATGCCTAGGTGTTGATTTTCAGTATTTATCCTGTTTGACATTCTCTGAGCTTCTTGGATGTATGGGTTCATGGGCTGTCATTAATTTTGGAAAGCCATCAACCATTATTGCTTCAAATATTTATGCTACTGTGTTCTCTGTTTCTTCTCCTTCTGTTATTTTAATTACATATACATAATGGATCTCTACGGGGCCTTTTAAAATCGTGTAATAGTTCTTGGATAATCTGTTCTGAATATTTTCATTAATTTTTCCTCTTTGCATTTCAGTTTTATGAAGTGTGTACTGACATATTTTTCAGCTCACTGATTCTCTCCTTAGCCACATCTAGTCTACCAATGAGTCTATCAACAGCATTCTTCATTTGTATTAGAGATTTTTTTTCTAGTATTTCTTTTTTATTCTTTTTTAGAGCCTCCATCTACATGTTTACATTCCCATCTCTTTTTTGCATGTTGTCTACTTCTGCCAATAAATCCTTTCACATATTAGTCATAGTTAATTTGAATTCCCTGTCTCATCATTCCAATATCTGTGTCATATCTGAGTCTGATTCTGAGGGTTGCTTTGTCTCTTTAGGCTGTATTTTTTCTTGGCTTTTCGTCTGCCTCTGATTTTGTTGTTGTTGTTGAAAACCTACACATTGTATCCGGTAATAGTAACTTAGGTAAACAGGCTATAAGCGTGAGATTGTATGTTTATCTGGCTAGAAGTTTGGTTGTGTTTAATGTTTGCTGCAGCTGTAACTGCCAGAGGCTTCAAATTTCTCTAGTTTCTCTGTCTTTGCCTTTTCTATATAAGGCAGGCTTTCCTAAGTATTCCTCTTCAGATGGGGTCAGCTTTGTGTAGTTCTTTCTGCTGTAATCCACTGTTATTAGACTGGAGCCCTTTTGGTGTGGTGGTAAGGTGTGAAAGAAGAGAAACATTCCTTAATCTTCTGATTAAATTTCAGACTTGTAGTGGGCCCGTGTGTTTTAAATGTTGACCTTCCCAAGTGTTTCTCCAGTGGTATCAACTTTTGTTTATCCCTTTGATACTACAGGAAGTCTAGTGTGGGCTGGAGAATGATGAATACCATTTCCCCAGCTTGGATAAGGTTCTAGTAATTTCTTTCTATTGAGAATAGGCCTTTGTAATGAAGAATATTCTGATAATATGTCAAGTGATTATTCTTTTCCCTCCTTGCCAGAGTCACAGAAAGGTCTTTCTCAAATTCTCACTTTTAGAACCTGATAGAAGGTAAGACTCACAAAATTAGTGACCCCCTTAACACTCTGGCTTCAAGGGTTTCTCACTTTTATGCTTATCCACACTCAGACTCCAGCAATTTGTCAAAATTACCAGTTAGGGAGATCTCAAATGTGCAGCTCTGGATTTGTCTCTCTCTCTAGATTTCAGGGCAGAAGTTTGCTCTTCAACCTCAGTTTTCTGATGGATCCAAGAAAAGTTATTTCAGTTCCATTTATCAAGCTTGTCCATACTATAAAAATAAGCGTGATTTCCAAACTCTTGACATTTAGAGCTAACATAGAAATTCAATGTATCTTTTTATAAGCAGAAAATCCTTATTGTAATATAGCCTGTTTATCAATTATTTTCCACTGTTAGCCTTTCTCATGTGCCATGTAATAAGTCTCTGTTTATGCAAAATATTACTCTCATGTTATTTACTTCTTTATTTAGACTTATAATCTTTGTGTATAAAGATTAAGATTTTGTTTCTATATGAATATCCAATTGAACTAGTACAATTTATTGAAAAGATCATGCACTTATCACTGAATTATAGTGATGCTTTTATCACAAATCGGGTGACTGTATATGTTTGATGTTTGAATTTCTTTCCCAGCTCTCTTTTCTGTCTTTGTGATCTATATGTCCATTCTTGTACTGGTATCACACTGTCTTAATTATTTTCGCTTTATATTAAGATTTGTTATCTGATAACTTGTTCATATTTGAAATTCCCCTTTTGGATTGCCTTGGCTATTTTAGGCCATTTGCATTCTCACGTCAATTTTAGAATCCACTTGTCAATTCCATGCACACACACAGACCTACTGAGCTTGCATTGAATCTATGGATCAATTTGGTGAAAATTGATATTTGTTCAATATTGAGTCTTCCAAGCCTGAAACTTATCTCTCCATTTACTTATATTTATAAAACTTCTCTTCATAGTGTTATGTTACTTTCTATATAATAATATAACAAGTCTGTTAAATCTATGCCTTACTATATTTTAATAATATTGCAATTGGAAATGTGTCATTTCATTTCATAATGTATATTTGTTACTAGTATATATAACAGTACTGGTAATTTTTATATATTGTGCTTATATTCTACAATCTTCCTGAATTTATGTATTGATTTTAATAGTATACCTATAACTTATGTTGGAAGTTTGAATACACAATTATGACATTTGAAATAATGATAATTATATTTCATCCTTTCCAACTAGCACATTTTGTTCATTTCCTTTCCTTATTGCATTGGCTAGAAACTCCTACTTTGCTAAGTATGTCAAATAATTTTCTACATCATTTGAGATAATCACAAGATTTTTCTCTTTATTAATATGGTAATTCTACTGATTGGTTTTATATGTTGAACTAGAATTTCTGGGATAAATCCAACTTGGTTGAAATAGATTAGTCTTTTAATATGTCAGTAGATTCCCTTTGAAATATTTTATTAGGATACAGTGAAATAGATTTGGCTATGAGTTTCCTTTCTTGTAATAATCTTGTAGGATTTGTGATCAAGGTTATACTGGACTCAGGAAATGAATTAGGAGGGGGTAGAACAGTGGAACTCAGAATGACTGCATCTAACATCACACTGGGGCCTCTACAACAACAGCTGCTCTTAAAGCAAGTTATGAATTTGCTGTCCTTATGTGTAAGCTTTGTTTTTAAAAATGATAGGCAAAAAACCCCACAAAAATTGAATAGTAAAAAGTACTGGATGCTTAAATGTTTTTTAATGGGGGAATAGATAAGTAAATATATGAGTTACAGTTTATATATATTATATGACCATTGAGATTATCATATCTTTACTATTTTAGTGTTTTAAAGTAGTGATTTCTAATAAATTTTCTAATTTTAAACCAAACTTGAATACTTGGAACAAAACAAACTTTTTTGTGATGTTATATTTTTATACATTAGTAAATTTGGTTTACTATTTTGTTTAGAAATTGTCATCAACGTTCATGAGTGGCAATAGCCATAATTTTCCTTTCACATACTGTTCTTATATGATTTTGGAACCAGGAATATATTACTTGTAAAAATCAAACAGAGTGGATTTTGTATTTTAACATTCTCTGAAAATGTTTGTATAATACAGAAATTACTTGCTTATTTTACATTCAATGTAACTCACCTATAGAGCATCTAGGCTTGATGTTTTTATTGTGGAAAAATATGTGAGCTACTGATTCAGTGAGGTTATGTTTCTTTTTTTTATTTCTCATAGTTTATATAATTTTACAAATTTTACATCTACGTTTCAAATATGTTGGCATAACCTTTTCACAATAATCTGTTACATTTTGATCTCTGCTATGTCTGCAATATTTTGCCCTTTTTCATTCCCTCTACCTTCTCACCTCTCCATATGACATCAAAATTAAGATACCGTGAAGTGGCTCATGAAAAAATTCAAAGTTCTACCAAAAATTAATAAAGGCTTTCGAACAGAATTTGGTAAGAAATGTAGCTTACTTTCTACAGACATTTTAAACTGGAAAAGAGAAGTGAAAGGACAAATAAAATAGTATATATGAATAATCCTACAATTTTGACATGGTAGAAATTTTACACATTTACTGAGCAGTGACTTCTTTGGAATCATTGATTACAAAGGAAGAAATATATGTTTTAAAATAATTAAAAATGTATTACCAAAATATTGCATATAATCAAAAAACTAATTCTTAAAGATGAAAATATTTAGCAGAAACCTGAAAACAAATATGGATATGGATGAGTAGTCATGTAGGTACCTAAACATTTTTCATATATATATTTATGTTCTCTATAATATAGCAAAACACTCAAATCTTTAGTGAGGACTTCAGGTCAGTCTCCTTGTCTTATGTGGAGTCAAAGTTTGTACTTGCAGTGGACACCCTGTTGAGCTAATTACCAAACTAATTTTTATTTAGGCTGTTCTCACATAGGACTGAATTGATTGGATGAGAATTTCACATAATTTTTTTCATGGTAAATAGATACATTAAAGATATTAAGGAAGAAATCTTTCTCTAGAAATGTACTCTTTACTATTATGTTTCTAGCTAAATTCAAAAATGGAAGGCTGGGTGCGGTGGCTCATGCCTGTAATCCCAGTACTTTGGGAGGCTGAGGTGGGTGGATTACTTGAGGTCAGGGGTTTGAGACCAGCCTGAACAACATGGTAAAACCCATCTCTACTAAACATACAAAAAATTAGCCAGGCATGGTGGCATGTGCCTGTAGTCCCAGCTACTCAGGAGGCTGAGGAGAATGGCTTGAACCTGGGAGGTGGAGGTTGCAGTGAGCTGAGATCGTGCCACTGCACTCTAGCCTGGGAGGCAGAGTGAGACTCCCTCTCAAAAAAAAAAAAAAAAAAAAAAAAGGAATACTATAGCTCTCAGCATCGTTGTGCCTCTGAATTGTTCTCTCTCTCTCTCTTTTTTTTTTTTTTTTGCCTACCATCTGCCAGTGAATTGAACTATGCACAGCTTTAAGTAGTTTTAATCTTAAACAAAGTCTAAGCGGAAAGAAATCTCTCATCACCTAGTTGACACTTGCATTTTACAGCTGAAAAGACTGAGTTTATGGAGATAGGGACCATCCTCACCAGGCTGGAGCTTCATACAAGGACTATTTACTATGCAACAGGGAAGTCCTGTGGCAGCCTTTCCACACCTGTCATGGGAACTTTAACTGTTGGGCAGTCTAAATCTAGTATCTGCTGAGAGCAGTTTTGCCAGTCCTGTTTTCTTAACCGCAACACTTTAGACACATATAAACTACACATTTTTCCTTATTTTATGCTTGTATTTTGGTGCTGCCTATTTTGTTTGCCTTATACTATGTGGTAGGATATATCCGAAACTATGGTATGTGGTTTATTTAAAATATGGAATCCTAATAAAATCTGGACAGTTTAATAAATTTCCTGAATGACTTTCACAGACAAATCAATTACTAATCACGTGCCCCTTTATCCTACCTTTTTCATTTATGTAATCACAAGTGATCTTCATTTAATCTTATTCTTTCTCTTTATATTTTCCTTTATATCAATTTTTCATCTTTTATATTAGCACAGTAGGTCAGAACAATGTAGACACTCACTTAGAGACATTTAATGATTTCCTTTTTAGAATGAAAAAAGAAAACTTGACTTCAGTATGTGAAAGACTGAAGGTTTAAAGGATAAGCAGAAAGTTAATTGCAAATGTGTGTGCATGCTGATTGCTTTTATTCACTTTAGCTTACCACAGTTCAACAGGATTTGTTATGAAGTCCAATACCCACTAATCGAATCCAGAATTTCTCTGCTTACTAAAGAAGGCAGTCTTTCTAATTGGATCTTGGGTTACTAGGAAACTCAGAATTCTTTCTATGAATGTACCATTTCCCAACCCCATTACCAACATTTTTTTTCTTCAAAAATTTAAAACAGGTTCAAATGCTTGCAGAGGTTAAAGAAGTGAGAGAGTTTCCCCAATGCTTTCTTTTAGTAGTTTCACAGTTTGAGGTCTTAGATTTGTCTTTCTTGAGTAATACTCAAGAAAGTTATTTGCTACAGAGCAAAAGTGGACAAATTACATCAACTTAAAATAATGTAATTTTAAGGGATTTCATCTGCTTAAAAAGCTTCTGCATAGCAAAGAAAACAACAAAGAGACAACCCACAGAATGGGAGAAAATATTTGAAAACTATCCATTTGACAGGGATTAATAACCCAAATATATAGGAGCTCAAATAACTCTATAGGAAAAATCTAATAATCCAATAAAAATGGAAAAAAGATCTGAAAAGGTCTTCTCAAAAGAAGACATATAAACGGCAAACAAGCATATGAAAAGGTTTTCAACATCACTGATCATCAGACAAATGGAAATTAAACCTATAATGAGATATTATCTCATACCAGTTAAAATAGCTTTAACTCAAGGTAATAACAAATGCTGCTGAGGACGTGGAGAAAAGAGAACTCTCATACACTGTTGGTTAGAATGTGTATTAGTACAACCACTACAGAGAGTGGTTTGGAGATTCCTCAAAGTAAAAATAGAGCTACCATATGATCCAGCAATCCCACTGCTATGTTTATATTCAAAATAAAGGAAATTAGTATATCTAACAGATATCTGTACTTCCATGTTTACTGCAACACTACTCACAATAGCCAAGATTTGGAAGCAACCTGTGTCCATCAATAGACAAATGGATAAAGATAATGTGGTATATAGACACAAGGAGTACTATTCAGCCATAACAAGAATGAGATCCTGTTATTTGCAACAACATGGGTGGAACTGGAGGTCATTATGTTAAGTGAAATAAGCCAGGCACAGAAAGACAAACTTCACTTAGTTTCACTTACTTGTGGGAGCTAAAAATTAAAACAATTGAGCTCATAGAGATAGTAGAACAATGATTACCAAAGGCTAGCAAGGGTAATGTTAAAAGGAGTGGGAATGGTTAATGGGTATACAAATATAGAGAGAATGAATAAGATCTAGTATTTGATAACACAACAAATGACTACAGTCAATAATAATTCATTGCAGGCTGGGCACAGTGGCTCACGCCTAGAATCTCAACAGTTTGGAGGGCTAAGGGGGGTGGATTGCTTGAGTCCAGAAATTCAAGATTAGCCTGGATAACTTGTGAAACCCTGTCTCTACAAAAATATAAAAATTATCTAGGTATGGTGGTCATGCCTGTAGTCTCAGCTCCTTGGAAGGCTGAGGTGGGAGGATGGCTTGAGCCAGGAAGGTTGAGGCTACAGTGAGCTATCCAGCCTGGGTAACAAAGTGAGACCCTGTCTTGAAAAATTTATTGTACATTTAAAAATAACTAAAAGAGTAGAATGTTTGCAACACAAAGAAACGATAAATGCTTGAGGTGATAGATACCCCATTTATCCTTATATAATTATGTATTGTATGCCTGAATCAAAATATCTCATGTATCCCATAAATATATATAACTACTATGTACCCCCCCAAAATGAAAAATAAGTAAGTGGGATACAAGAGACAATTGAGATCTACACTCTTAGAGTAGGCTCAGTCTGTGTAAGCTAGTGAAGGCATGCCCTATTTCAAGGGGCTACTTGCAACTTAGTTCCAATCTGTTTTTTTTTTTTTGTTGTTGTTGTTGTTGTTGTTTTTTGCCATGCAATAACATAAACTCGCTTTGTAGACAATTTAAAATTAAAATTCACAATAAAACAATTTCAATATGAATTTTGACAATTTTGGAAAATAATCTTATCTATATCTATATATCTATCTACCTACCTACTTACCTACCTACCTACCTATCTTTGTGCACCAAGACCAAAGGGTAAAGCAGTATTAATATTTGCCATAAGATATTTATTTACTAGTGTTCTTTTTCAATTGAACATTTCAAGTTAAATGCTCAAGAGAGGCTTCTCCTTCATCCGCCCCTCTCTTACTATTTCTTCTATTTTTTATCCAGTGAACATACGAATTTCCTCAAAAAAATAGTGCTTTTATTTCCACTTCTTCATGAAGTAGTCACATCTTCCCACCTATATGAACTCACTCACCTGGAATTTGAGACAGAAATACACTTCTAATACTCTGATTCTACAATAAGACACCATGATTTTAAGTAAGCAAACAGACACTATTACCAGTTTGGCAAACAATAATATTTGTAAATCACAATTATTTTGAATTAACATGGTTTTAGGTATATCCTTAATCCTTAGGGAGTTCTGTGTCTTTTTAAAAAAGAATACAAATGGGGCAATAATGAATCAGGGTAAAATTTAAGAAGTTGCCTTCACCTCTTTATTGAAGTTACATCTTAGCAAATAAAAATAGTCTTCCTTCTTTTTAATATTTCATATTTTTAGTGGATTCAGCTGTGGATATTCTTTTAAAATTACACTGTTGGCCCCCTTACAGTTGAAGTGGGTATTAACACTTATAACTCTAAGGTCTGTTATCTATAAAGCCTTGTATATTTTCAAAGGAAAGTGTTCCAAAATGTCTATTTAGAAAAATAAATAACATTTTCTTTCCTTTCAGAATAGAAACAGTATTCTTTTAATTTGGACCTTCAACTGAAAGCCATGGGTTTTGGTTACTGAAGCAAATGTTTCCTTTAAGAATGTTTACTGAACTGAAAACATTTTACTGAGAAATGTGAGCTTTATTTAGTTATCTATAGTTACTGTGAGATCAAAGTAAAAGGAATCTAATTCTCAAAGCATCCTCTTCAAACCTCAACTTTTTTTACCTCAGGAAATTGATGTCATGAAAATATTTTCCATATCCCACAAGGAAAGATTCCCCCTAAGAAATTTCTCAAGGTATTCATATGCTAAATATAAATAAATTTAAACTTTTATATACAAATATAAGAATGTTACAAAAAATTTGAATGAAGGGAAGAGTGACTGATAGAACTCAAGGAAGATACAGTTCAAATCAGGAAGATAAACAAAACACATATTACAATGATCCCAATCAGAAGAAATCTATGGAATCATGGGCCTCCTATAGGAAAATAACCAAAGATTTCGTTTTTATACAAATAATAACCTGAATAAATTGAAAAAATACACCAGTTTCTTAGATGGGATGACTGCATATTATCATTAAATCAATTCTTTGTAAATTATGTATTTAATATAATGGATATTTGGGGGACGTGGTTTTGAACAAATTTAGTTTAAATTCAATTAGATGAAATATATATATAAATGATCAAGACGGATTTTATTTTATTTTTTCAGATGGAGTCTCACTCAGTCATCAGGCTGGAGTGCAGTGGCATGATCACTGCAACCTCCGCCTCCTAGGTTCAAGTGATTCTCCTGCCTCAGCCTCTCGAGTAGCTGGGACTATAGGTGCCCACCACCATGCCTGGCTAATTTTTGTATTTTTAGTAGAGACGGGGTTTCACCATGTTGGCCAGGATGGTCCTGATCTCTTGACCTCATGATCCGCCCACCTTGGCCTCCCAAAGTGCTGGGATTACAGGCATGAGCCACCATGCCCAACCAAGAAGGATTTTATTAAAGGACTAAGGCATCATGTTATGTCAGATTTAAAAGGTAATACAGAGACACATTCATTAAAAGTGTGGCATTTGCATGAAATAAATAGACTAAAGAGATGGAAAGAGACAAGATGAGTTGGGTTGAAATCCTGGTTCTACTGTCTTTCAAGTAGGAAACATTGGACAACTTCCCTAACCTTGCTAAGCTACAGTTTTGTCATTTTTTTAAATAAAAAAGTTACAAAAATTATTTCATGGGATTATCATGAGGACAAAATAGAATAACTCAGGTAAGACATTTTAAAAATTATTAATATCAGCTATTATTATCGCAGAATAGAAATTCCAGAGAGAGACCCAATTTAAACACAGTATGTGTCATGGATGAACATTCTGTATTAGTGGGGAAACAATGGGTTAGGTAATAAATGGATAAAAAATGTGTTTATATAGAAAATAGATTCTTATCTTGCACCTTGAATAAAAATAAAGTCCAGTTGGGTTAAATATTTTATTGTAAGAAATGAAGCCAAAGAAAAGATAGGTAGTCATGTATGTCTTCTTGGAGTATGAAAGTTCTTTCTAAGCGTAACTCCAAAAGCAGAAGCCATAAAGGGATGATAATGTGGACAATCCTTGGTCCTCATCATATGTGACCCATTTATAGCATCTAACAACTCTTTCTTCTTGAAACCCTTTTTTTTTAGACTCCAGGGCTCAAGACTGTCAGTTTTCTCTTACTTCATAAATCAGTATTTCTCAGTCTCCTCAAACTACTCTGATCTCTTAAGGATGTAATGTCTCGGTGCCCCATTTATCATCTTGTACAGTTTACTGGATTTAAATATGATCTAAATGCCGCTTATTATATCCTCAGTGAAGACTTCATATCCCCTCCCAATTCTTTTATATGCAACTGTCTACTCAAAAGCTCCATTTAGATGTGTAGCAGATTCCGCAAATATAACATGCCCCAAACTGAAATTCTAATCTTCGCCCGCAAATATTGTCCACTCATAGCCTTTTCCATTTTGGTTGATGGCAATTTCATCCTTCCAGTTGCTCAGGTGAACACTTGAATGTATTTGCGATCATTTTCTTTCCCTTTTAGAAACTCTACATCTAATTCATCATGAAATCCATTCAAATTTAAAAATATACTTAGAATATGCTCACCACCTCTATAGTTACCACATTTAAGCAAACCATCATTATTCGTTTCCTGGATTATTGGAATTGCATTCTTTCTAACTTGTCTCCTAATTCTTATTTTACTCCCTCCTTACAGTCTAGTCTCAACAGAGCAGTCACAAGATCCCTTTTGAAATGCAAGCTAGGACTGCTCAAAACCCTGAATTTTTTTTTTTTTTTTTTTTTTTTTCCATTTCACTCAAAGAAAAAGCCTAAGGATTTACAACAGCCTACAAGGATCCTCTCTTACTCTCTTCCCTACTCACTTATCTCCAGCCATACTGGCCACATGGTGTTTGTTGAACACACGTTAGAATCTTGACTAACTATTCCCTCAGACTGAAATGTTCTGTTCCCAGTTGTGAAGTGGAGTAATACCCTCATCTTCTCCAGTTCTTTGCTTACATCTGTTCTTAAAATTGCCTTCTCGACCATTTAGTTAATACTGAAACCTGTCCCCTTTCACCACCCCTCCAAATTTCCCATCCTCTGTGTCTTACTGCACTTTCTCTTTATTTTTGGCATAGCTTTTATCACCAATGAATATGCTCTAAACTGTACTTCTATATTAGGTGTATGTGTGTATTGGGTGGGGGGTGTTTTTTAATCATTCATACTCCCCTGCCAGAATGTGAGCTACTTGAAGACATGACAATGCTTTTCATCACGGCTATGTGCCTAGAACAGTATCTGATAGTAGTATGCATTCAAGATGTGTTTCTTAATAAATTAATAAATATAAATGTAAAACACATATGCATTAAAACACAAAAGCAAGTTTTGAAAAATAATCCTACCATATATACATACATATGTTAGACAGATACCTTAATATTTAAGAAATAATATATAAATAGCTCTTAAAATTTGTGAGAAAAAACATTTCAATACAGAGTAGACAAAGAAAAACAATTAATTTAAAAATACAAATAATCATTAAACATATGAAAGAACTGTTCGGCCCCACAAAACAAATGCAAATAGAAATTAAAGTGGCATATCAGATGCAAATCGAGTTGGCATACATTTTACATTATAATATCATCTCTAAGGGAGGTTTGCTGAATTTGGCAATATTATATAAACCTAGTGAGTGTATAGGCTGGAAATAGCCTTTCTAAAAACCCTTGACTTACATAATATATCAAAAAACCTCTAATGATCCTACATATTCCCTGAAAATACATTCTAAGTAAGATGACTAAAATATTAGAAATAAGAATGTTCATTAAAATTATATTAAAATAACTGCTCCCAATCAAAAGTAGGATCAGTTAAATTAACATACACATTTAACATACACCCATGTAAGGGTAGGCTATGTTGGTTTTAAAAATCATGTCTGGAAAGGTTTCAATAACAAGAATGCTAATCATAGTATATTAAGCAAAATAAACATGCACCTCATGATTCCTATAACCTGTATGCACACACATGCACAATATGTGTGTGTGTGTATAGACATATAGTCTATGAATATATATGTAATACTTATATATTAATACTAATTTTACTAATTTAGCGTGTTTCCTCTGTGGTAGAATTACAAGTAACTATTTTTTGTGATTTTCCATATTTTCTAAATATTTAAAAAGTATTTTCCAATAATTATTGGAAAACAAGCCAATAAACTCCACTACAACTGCTTTGGTCAACAATAAAGTAGTAGATGTAAAATGTAGGTTTCATAGTACACACTATTTTATCTGGCAGGCAGGCCTTCCAGAAGTCTACTTGCCCAAGAGGCTGAGATACGTCTAAAAATTATTCCCACAATATTTTGGAGGGCAGCTCTGCAGCATGTTTGTGGCCCTGTGGAAGGTGAACTCATAAAATATGGATTATTATCATTAGCAAACAGGTCTTTGCATCTGTTTTCATAAAACTGGCAACGCCTTGGAAAGGTCAATATTTTAATGACATCCACCTATTTTCCAAACTTGCATCCTTAGAGTCATCACTCCTTCTCCCAAACCTTTATCTTTTATCACCCTCATCTTCCATGCACTCACAAGCAATTCTTACTCTCACTGCTTCTGCATGGGAATAACCTCTCTCATATGATTCCTCCACCTTATCTCCCCCCATGTCAGTTTGGGCTGCTATAACAAAGTACCATAAGCGGGGTGGTTTGTAAATAACAGAGATTTATTTTTCACAGTTCTAGAAGCTGGGAAGTCCAAGATGAAAGTGCTGGCAGACTCGGTATCTAGTGAGGGCTGTTTTTAGCTTTGTAGATGGTGCCTGGCACCTTCTTTCCTCCTACCATGTCTTCACATGGCAGAAGTGGCACATAAATTCCCTTGGGCCTCTTTTGTGAGGGAACTAATTCTATTCATGAGGGGAGTCCTAATCATCTCCCAGAGGCCTCACCTCTTAATACCATCACACTGGTTGATTTAGGTTTCAACATAAACATTTTGGAAACACAAAGATTCAGACCATAGCACCCCTCACCATTTTTCACCAGGAGCAACACTATTGCAATAGTGTTCTCTTTAGTCTCTGGGTGTCTGGTCTTCAGACCTTTTCTTATAATTTGTGTGCCTTTTATTTATTTTTATTGCTTAATTGCCCCGGTCAATCTAGAAAAAGTTTGTCAGTTTTGTTGATTTTTTTGTTTGTTTGTTTTTATATATACTTTAAGTTCTGGAGTACATGTGCAGAATGTGCAGTTTTGTTACATAGGTATACACGTGCCATGGCGGTTTGCTGCACCTATCAACCCATCACCTACGTTAGGTATTTCTCCTAATGTTATCCCTCCCCTAACCCCCTACCCCTTGACAGGCCCCGGTGTGTGATGTTCCCCTCCCTGTGTCCATGTGTTCTCATTGTTCACCTCTGACTTATGAATGAGTACATGCGGTGTTTGGTTTTCTGATCTTGTGATACTTTGCTGAGAATGATGGTTTCCAGCTTTATCCATGTCCCTGCAAAAGACACGAACTCATGCTTTTTTTTATGGCTGCAGAGTATTCCATAGTGTATATGTGCCACATTTTCTTAATCCAGTCTATCATTGATCTTTACAGTACCCAGAATCATAACAGTCCATCTTCTAAATAAAATTTAGATTAAGTTATCTAACACAAAGCATTAATCAAATGATTCCTGATTAAAAACTTCCAGTGGCTGTCTACTGTCTTCAGTATAAAAATTTAAAAAAATAATACAAAAGACAAAAACAAGAAATACCTCGTTCCAGGTTTGCTTCCACGCATCTCCCCTGGGTTATTATGACACTTTAAGTTTGTCTCTGCTCCTACTGGAAACTCTCCAAGGTCAGTAACCTGAGCTTACTCTTGTATGTATCCTTCCTAATACTAGACCACTTTGCTCTTTGAATTAGATATATGCATATATACACACACACAAACAAACATACACTCGTATATAAGGTAAACAAACTGTTAAGCAGAATAGAAAATTTTTCAATACAGTGGATGAAAATAAAATGTATAACATAATTTTGGGCTAGGAGGACAGAGGGTACTATGATTTTTACATTTCTTGGGAAATCTGTTAAAAGTTCCATTAGAAAAAGACACAATTTTTATAAAACAGTATTACTTAACCTGAAAAGTCTTTAGTAGAAGTATGTAGCCATGCATGATTCTTATAGTTAATCATATTTACACATTTTTTTAAAGGTAAGTCAGTACAACAAATTTAGAATGTGGATAAATACAACTTGACTTCTTGACTATGCAATTTGACATGATTTTCACATTTTATTTGATAGATTAAAAAATTACTGAGGAAAAGGATGGTGCTTCATCATGCTTTTTTTAAGTTAACCAGTTTGCCTCACAGCAGAAAGCCTGTCACACAGAAGATAACCAATAAACATTTTTTTGGTTAAATTAGTATTTTTAAATAATTCATAAAATGATTATAAATGGTCATAATTGATGGAAATAATTTATATTGTATATTATGCTCTCTATTGAAGAGAGATTTATAAGTAAATGGAAAAAAAACTTTGTCGCTTCTAGAAGAGGGTTCCAACTGTTTGACTTAAAATTATTAAATTCTCCACATCCTACATTCCATTGGCTTTCATTATTTAACCTAACATTCACTGATACTATTAAATTAGTCTAGTATTCTAAACTGAGAAGTAATTTTATAAGAATGAGCCACTGTGATCTAACAATATATATTACTTCTATTTAGTCTAAACCCAGAGTTAGAAACATTTTGGCAATATATGAGAAAGTTGTTCAACTAATAAAGCTAAGAGATTCCTGAATTTGAGCTGTTGGAGTTATAAGTGCTTCTAATTGTGTGTGTTGGGGGTGGTGTGTCTAAGGGCTGGGCATATAACCATTAACTGGTTATATTACATTAAGCTAAAAAAACAGTCATGTGATAATAGTTTATGTTCAACACAACACTGGCCAATTCAAACCAATGTTCCAAAGGAAAAGTCTGTGTTACATTATATTCAGGGGCATGAATGTATGTGCATAAAATTTCCTTGTAAATATGAACTTTCAAGTGAGAAAAATTTGAAAATAAAGAAACGTGAAAAGAAATTTAAGAAGCTTAATGTGTTTTATGCAAACATCATGGCATAACAACAAAACTTCCAAATTAAGGTCATATGTGTTAAGAAATATGTGACAAGTATTTGGTTAAAAACAACATATTGAAAACAAAATTAATAAGATGAGACATTTACAGAATGGGTAAGAGGTGATCAAAAAGATAGTGAGTTTTGAAATTTCCATCTCTTATGCCAAGGGAAGAATCATATCATTTTCTGGACTCAATCCTTACTATACTATAAAAGCCAAATTTAAGCCCCCAAAAGAAGAAAGATTAGACTGAGAAGAAACTAATAATAGTATTAATAGATAAGGCTTTCTTTTCTTGAAGGTGATAACACAAGAAAAAAATCATTTTAAAATTAAGAATGTTTATTTTTTAAAAGGTAAAAATTAACCAGAATGAGCTGTACTGATTTTAAATTTGCATTATTATGTCTGAAGAAAATAACAGCTGAAACCTAGGATTAATGTCATACTAGGTGCAATTAATGATAAAAACAAAGAAACATCCATATCTTTAATTTTTGGAATTACTATAATCACACTAATTAATGAAAATTGCCAACAAAAGCAAACAAAGTATTTTGATTAACTATATTTGTTTTGAATCTAAGAAATTTTCATGAAAAGGGTATGAGCATATACTTTGATTTATCTTCTAGTGTAACAGAATTCTTTTGCATATGAGGAAATGCAATTATCCCAATATTGTATTCTGTAGATAGTGGAAAAGTCAGTGAAAAAATAGAAGTACCCGTTAGGAGGACACTGGAGAATTTTAAGAATATGAAGCAGAAAACCACAACACTTGGCCCCATGGAAAGTGAAAAGCTACCAGGCATATTCTCCATCCTGTAATCTCTCAGTTTCATGAGCCTCGACTTTACTTCTCTGTGTATATCTGAACTCCAGGACTCTGCCTATGACCTTTTCAGCCTCTGGATCCCCAAAAAGATGTTCTAACTGTCAGACATGTGTTAAAGAGTTTCTTTGGTCCAGTGAGCTGTGACTTGTGGGAATGGAGATCACAATGTATGTTATTCCCTATGCTTACCCTTTTATGCTTTACCCTTTACCCTTACCCAATTAATTTACCAACGTAAATTAATTGTGCTGATGTTAAGTGTGGAAACAATGATTTACAAACAACAACAACAACAAACAAAAAATTGTTAAACTGTGATTAAAAAGAAAATCAACAAACAAAAAACCCTTCTACTGATGAACCCAGTGTTCATTCTTTTTTACTTTTCTGACTCAGGAAACACGACAATCAATTTTTCTACTACTTGTCCATTTGGTCAGCATGGATGAAGTGCTGTGGGAGTGGCAGGGTGGGTTTAGATATGTTTACTTTCTTGGTGAGCTTCAAGTTTATGATCTAAGTATAGTCTGTTGCACGAAGATTAACCACTTTCATTTTTAGCTTATTAGAGTAGAATCAGAACTTTTATATGTGTTATTTTTAAATGTTGATTAACTGAATGTCAGTTTAAAATTTCCTGTAGCTCAGAAACAGCTTTTTCCAACTATCCATTATACCTGTGGATATCTAGAAATAGATGAAGATTATATTATCCCTAAAGACAAAAACTAATTGATCACCTATTGCCAAAAATCAGAGAGATGCTTATATTAATAAAAAGATGTTGGAGATGAACTAAAACTAATAAAAGTATTAGAAGGTTTACCCATTTTTTACCACTGATATAAACAATCCAACCACTTGTAAAAATACATATAAAGGCACTTTGTTCATCTTTGTTCATTCAGACTTCTGTGGCTTAGGAACCTTGGTTATACACACTTGAAAATCCAAGAGTCCAACCATGTGTACTGTTATCAAGGCATCATTCTAGAAATTCTGTATCTCATCTCAGTTTTGCACAACTCAGGGAAGTAGACATCATATATCCATTCTTACGAATATAGAACTGAGAAACAAAGAGGTTTATCTGGCTAGTAATGGGAATTTTTAAAATTTCTTCTTGAGAAACTAAAAAACATTCTCTGAAGAAAGACTTGCTATTTGGTGGCTTTTAAACATGGTTTGTTAAGAGTCAATCTAAAAACTGAAAGCTTTTGATGTAAAAATTAGGTAAACAATTTGGTTTTTCTAAAAGAGAATAGTAAGCATATGAAAAACATTATGAGAAAAGGCATATTAAAATTTATTAAGTTTAAGAGAAAAAAGGGCACATAGTACTTCTTCAGAAGAAATCCAAATATTGCCTGTTCTTTGTCTTTGTGCTACCAATCAATGTGTAGCTGTTATTTCAGTATTGGATCTCATTTGTTTCCTCATTTCAGTGGAGAAAAATAGAGGCTGAGAAATTAATTAGATTAAACAGTTTGTTAACTGGCCTTTAACTTTACTTAGGTACTTGGCAGAAGGGTGAAGCTAAATTTTTACATTAAAAATTAAGAAAGTATATTGGGCCACATCCATTTCTTCCGTGACTAAAATTGCTGTACGTTTTGGCACCTCATTTTCTTGCTCTTTTGGTTTTGAGGGATTATAAATATCCCACACTGGAATCGACATGCTCAGAATAATTTCTCTATATTAAATAATATGATAATTATTCTTGAATTCCATACAACCATCTCTGGTCCCATAAATCATATATTTAAGTAATTTAAAAAAACAATAAAACCCAGGAACCCAAGAAAGATCCCTTAGATCCCTCTACTACACTATTAGTGTGTGCTTTCCAGACTGAGGGGGACGTTCCATTTATAACTTTCATTTGTTTCCTATCATTGTGGCCAAGTTTCCACTTATTACATGTCTGCTTGCCTTAATATTAACTTCCAGTCTGAAGCGCTGTAAACTGCTTCTCCACCCCTAAATTAAAGCAAATGATATCTAGTCCATATCCACCACCAATCTTACTAGAAGCCACTTCAAAGATTCCATTTTTAAAAAATGAAGTATGGCCTCTGCTTCCTAAAGCCAAGGTTAGCCCCTTTCATAATGAAGTTAGATTTTCCCTGATTCTCCTTCTATTCAAACACTGACAGTTTCCTTCAATATATTTTCTTCTTCTCCTCTAAAGTTAAACCTGCTCATTGTGTTTTTATTGTTGTTGGAAGAGGGGTGAGAAGAGAGCACTGGCGAATACCTCACTCAGCGTCACTCAGGACCAGTCCACATGTGTGTTTGCAGTGACATTCCAGTACCACATGTGGCTGTCTTTCATAAACATAAACGTTTCAAAACATTTGAACACTGTCTCAGTTACATACAGTTTCAAGAAAGCAGTTGTGTATATATCTTTCTTATGATGTCAATGCGGTATCAAACTCTGTGCCCGCTGATGGCGGAATAGACAGAAAGCTCTACATCTCTGCTTTTTGACTATTTTCTCAATCACTCATTTATAGTAGCTTCTCTGGCCTTATATCAATGTTGCTTATTATGCAAGCCACTTTTACTCTCTTATCCATGTATTTACACTGTGGCTATAAATTAAGCTCTGGGGCAATGTAACACAGAGTATACTATTGCTTTCCAAGGCTCCTTCTCCCCTTCTGCCCCAGCATCCCATGGACATAATAGAGCTTCTGCACATGGTAGGAAAACAGAAAACACAGATCCTCAGATCCTGACACTTAGACATTCTTTTATCACGGGAGCCACAGAGGGGTACAGTATCAATCTCTCGCCCGCACACACACATGCACGTGTGCACAAGACACACAGATCTCAAATAGTTTAGTGTAAGCTGAAGATCTGTTCCTTAAAAATATATATTCATATATAAATATATAATACATATATGCATATAATATATACATATATAATATATATTAATATATATTTTATAAGAATATTCTTCTGGCACCTGCAGTGCTACTAACCCATAGGCATTTGAAAATAACTCATCTGCTTAGGTCTTTCCAGTTCTGCAGGTATGTGAACTTGAACCCTAAACTCACATGAAGGTCTACAAAACATTGTGTAGTATAAAGAAATACGTCCTATTTCTCCTCTACTCATAGCCGAGGCCATGAGACTTGAATATGCTTGCTCTCTCCCTTTATGCGGTGGATCTTTTGCTGATTCACCCTTTGACTAGGGGTGTGGTCTTTTGGGGAGTTCTGCCCTTACATATGTTCTCATTCATGTTCCTCATCTGCTTGGGCCCAAGATTGTTTCTTGTCCTCTGTATGGCTGTTATAAGATGGAAAAATGGACCAGAATTTCAGTCCAAATCTCTCAGAAAATAGAGACAATGCAGTTCAACTAATATAGCAAATTTCACAAACCTTAATTTATCTGAATACATTAGTCTTCTTTTAGTTACTAGGACATAATCCTCTCCTTCCCCAAGGACTTTTGCTCAAATGATATTTCATCAGCTTAAAACATTGTTTTCACACACGTACACACACACACAACACATACACACCATTTTAGGATTCATTCCTTCTCATTCTTTAGATATGATTTCAACAATTGCTTCTTCAGATAGGCCTTCCTTAACCATTCAGACTGCATTGGGGTATCAGCAATGTTTTCTTACTTGGACATTTTCAAGAGGCGGATATAGTTCAGAAGCAGAAGTTTGAGGTCCCATATCTTGTTTTATAGCCCTTTATCCTGAAGAGCTAAACTGTCATTCATTCTATAATAAGTATGCTACACAAATAAGTGATTACTCAAAGTATTAAAACATAGAAGATATATTCATACAGAGAAATGAGAGAGAGAGAGAGCCCTTCAGAAACACTTAATAACTTCCAGTTACAGCTGAACACAGGATCCTGAAGTGCTGCCTAGTTTTCTATTGTTTCAGAAAGTAGAATACGTAGGGAAGGAAAATTGTAAAAAATCCTATGCCCCAAACACCATGAAATAACATTTTCTCTTTTCTCTGATTCAATAGAACGTTCCTTTCTTGCTTCCAGACGATAAATAAGGATTTGTACACATATGTTACAAAGTCAAAATAAGCCCTTGTGGAACTTGATATCCCCATTGTTTTTTAACTTCTGCCAACCAATTGTATACTTTAGGATTGTGATATTAAGCTTTACATATTGGTTTTCAGCCTCCAACCAGAAAACTTTTATATAGCCTTATCTTTAGTTGTCAAAATCTTGGGTTCTGAGAATATCAAACAAATCACTTTTAGCGGCATTTAAGAACCTGACATTAATTTTAAAATAATACTATTTTAATGCCACTTCTATCTATTCTTTCAAATGAATACATTTAAAATAACACAGAATGTAATAAGCAATTCGTAGTCTTCCCACTTTCCAGATCTTTTCACTTTATCATATAATGAAATATACTTGATTAAAAGACGTAAGTTCTGTCTAAAGTAAGCTTGCCAACATCAGGAAAACATTTTAAGCAAAATATACTATATTTCAGCACCATATCTTCCCATCAGAGAGCATGAAATCACCAAAGCATTAGTTTCATGATTATGATAGTCTACTATTTTTATGTTTTGCACTGCTTAAACTGCCATCGTATTTCAGTCTATTAAATGTTACGGTTGACAGAATATGGGAAGAGAAGCAGACATAACTCTGCTAAGATTAATACTTTTCAAAAGAACAGATTACAGATTTTATCAAATCAAATAAATAAGAGATCTTCATTGCCCTAAAAAAATGTGAGATTTACAAATATTTCCCAAGTACCTGTCATGTGAAGACACTGGTTAAAATTATATTCATAATATCTTATAAAAATTGTAACAATACAACTCTCGGTATGTTTATATTACAGATAAAGATGAACACCCTATGCACACACATAACACACAAAGAATACAAAATACCTGAAGGGCCGTAAGGATATTTGCTAAGGCTTGTCCGTAGGTGTCATGACAGTGAACAGCAAGAGCACCCAGTGGGATTTCTTTCATCACACTTTCCAACATTCTTTTCATACTTCCTGGAGTTCCTACTCCAATTGTGTCTCCTAGAGAGATCTCATAACAACCCATGCTGTACAATCTCTTAGACACCTGTTGATAAAGGTGAAGTGCTAGTAAAATAATGGAAATGAAGAGACTCAAACCCTCCTGTGCCACAACTCACATCATCTAAAGGTAAAAAATTACAACTAAGACCAGTAATGTCCATGAAAAATATATAATGTATTTTCTGGTCCTTTTTTTTGCTTATTCTAAACATTATATAAGACTTTGATATTGCTGCAATTATCTTTTTCTTGTATTCAAGTTTGCCTTAGAGTCATATCTACCTTATCTTTTTATCCAGCTATTTGTTGCACTATGAAATTACAAGCTACAATGGCAATTATGGCAGGCGTATGTTTCTCAACACTATAATCAAACCAAAGCATTACAGATTTACTTTGGAATTAGTATTTCTCAAGCTATTAATTTAGGGGTCAAAAGATATCTATATAGCTGACCCTTAAACTCCACAAGTTTGAACTCTGGATCCACTTGTAAATGAATTTTTTTTTAAATAACCATATTAAATTTTTTTCGGAGATTTTCAACGATTTGAAAAAACTTGCAGACAAATCCCATAGTATAGAAATGTCAAAAAAAGAAAAAGGTATGTCATGAATATATAAAATATATATTAATACTAATCTATTTTTCTCATTTACTATAAAATAATACAAATGTATTTTTAAAAGTTGAAATTTATCAAAACTCATACACACAGACTGTAGATACTGTCATTCTCATTTAAGAGAAATGTACATGTAATTCAATACTAAATCGTAACTGCATAAAATTAATTGTGGTACATACTGTATTACTGTAATAATTTTGTAGCCACCTCCTAGTGCTATTCCAGTGAGCTCAAAATCCTGGTGATGCTAATCATCTCTGTATGAACAGTTCATTCTCTCCAGTAAATTGCATATCATAGTACAATGTGATCTCTTGCAGTTCTTATGTGTTTTTCATTATGTTTAGTGCAATACCATAAACCTTAACACCATGAAACTCACAAGAAGTGCAACTAGTGATGCTGGAAGTGCTCTCAAGAAGCAGAAAAAAGTCATGACATAAGAGAAAGCTGAATTGCTGAATATGCACCATAGACTGAGGTCTCCAGCTACATTTGCCCACCGTTTCAAGATAGTGAAAATCAAAATATGTGTTAATTGGTGGGTTACATTATATACATTATATTATATACATTAATATAATATATACATTACTATAAGGCTCCCACTCAACAGTAATCTATTAGTAGTTAAGTTTTGGGGAGCAAAAGTTATATCTAGATTTTTGACTGTGCGTGTGGAGTGTGGGGTCCCTAACCTCCAAATTGTTCAAGGATCAACTATATTAAGTTCAGCTCTCTAAGTAGCTTTGCAACTGATAGAGTCATTTAATATTTCTGGCCTAATTTTTCTGGCTCATAAATATATATACTTTGAGGCAAATTGCAAGATCTCTTCAAGCTGAATAATGTTACTTTCAAAGAGCAAGATGAATGCATAAAGGCAGCATGGTATTTTGACAAAGACATGGGTTTGGGAATCAGAGAAACCTGAATTTAAATCTCAGCTCCCACTCATCCTACTCATATGACACTGGGCGTAAGGTTAGTGTACTTAAGCCTCAATCCCTAATCTGTAGAATAAGACAACAAAACACCTTCTTGTAGCATATTTTCTAAGCCTTGGTTACTTGTTCTTAAAAAAAAAAAAAAAAAGATAAAAACAATTTTAATAATGACGTGTTTGGTTGTAAAAGTGAAATGAGAATGTATAAAAGTCATTTGATACACAATCTGGCACATGATACTGATTCATTCATTCATTTCATATGTATTTCTTCAATGCCTATTTTATGGCAAGTGCGGTGCTAGGTCCCAGGATATAATGGGGAAATGAATACTGACATGGCTCATATTAATACAGATCCTTAAGTCAAGTGAGGATAGATCTTAGTCAACCCTACTGAGGAATAAATAAATACTCACAAAAATAAGAATTTTCAAACAAAGAAACGATTCTAACCTATGTGACAACTTGAAATAAAGTAAGCTTTATTATAAAGTGCTTACTAACTCCTTGAAGAGGGTGAGAAGGAAGGACCTGAGAACAATGTACTAGGAAGAATATCAAATGCAAATGTTAATGGCTTCCAGGCAGCTGACATATAAAATGCAAAGAACATTCCAGGTAGGGAAAAAGATAAATGCAAAGGACAGTGTAATGAGAAAGCAAAAACTGAGGAGGGAGACAATGAGGGGAAGGACCAAACTGTGAACAGAGTAATCATAGTTTGAAGTAGTAATTTCAGAGAGAAGAGAGTGAGTTAAGCACAAAATGTATTAGAATCACACAAAAGGCCCATTTAAGGTTGCTGGCCCTGAATTATTCCTGTTACATGACTCTGTAGTAGCACCTTAGGCATTCGGGTACAGAAACGGAGATCCTCACCCAAGGTGTGTGTGGTTCACTCCTATGTGGTGCATAGCAAAAGGAAGAAAGCAAGTCTGCTGGTAAGCAAAGGTGGATCAAGGTTTTGTGGGGCCAGCCTGAAGTCATACCCTTTGGAGGTATTCTTTAATATATATATATATATATATACACACACACACACACACACACACACACACACACAGAGACACACACACACACACACACAATTGTGAATGCAAATTAATGTCAGAGCCTTGGAAGGGTCCCATGCAAGTGAAAATCTACAAAATATGAATGGTGTTATTTTATAGGATACGTGCCTCTGTGTGCAAGGATCTTGTGTAAATAATGATAAAAGGATAGCTTTCATTTGAAAAATCTGCAGTAGATTCCAAAAGTTCAAATGAAAGCACAAAAGAGGAATGGCTTTAGTTAGCTAAACTGAAAGTTTATCCTGCCTAAATTTGGATTTTCTTATAAGGCCATCTTCACTGCTTTGGTGCCAAATTTTTGACAAATTACTAAACTTGTCAAAATTAACCTTAAAAAAAAGTCTACATTAATGTACTTTATATACAAATAAATGTCTGAGACAATCTAATATAATCTCAAAGACAGTGCATTTTGTACTCATTGGTATAAATAAATAATAAAGGACAGGAAGAAAATAAACTTCAGTAATCAGGGCCTTAATGACTATAATCTATTGTTTTAAAATTTTTCTGGAATAATAGCAACTTAATCACAGCAGTAAGACCTACAGGATCACAAAAGGATAAAAACACAAAAGTGGTGTATACTCTGATATAACGGGCCAAAGTATGCAAGAGAAAAATAGGGATGCTACCTAAGCAACCAAGGCAAAATTTAAGGGTTTCTCCACAAACTGCCCTGACATTCTGATGGAGATTGCAAAGGCCACTCACTAGGTTATAACCACAAAAAAACAAAATAGATACTTTCATCCCTTCCACCTTTGAGCACCCAAATTGTAGGACTCAACTGTCCCTTAATGTTGAAAAGTTATAGCCAATGTACAGGACTTCAGTGTTAAAATGAAACTATTAGTTAAGTGATGAAATATGTCTTCAGGGCTCATCTCTTAATCTATGACTTCATGCTATGCAGATTCAGTAAACAGTAAGAAACTCCACTTTTAAAAATAACATATATCATGTTACCATAAACCAAAAAAGCTGGAGATGTAGCTTACTTCTGTCACTTTTTGCGGTGTAATAATTCCTTCATATGGACAGCCCAGAGCACAAGACACATACCTAGATTAAAAATAGAGCCTTATAAATATGCATATGGTAAATAAGCCATTTCCATTTTATAACAAGAATTAGTCAAAACTGCATCAGGAAAATTTATTTTGCACTATTGCTTTATTATTATTTTATCCTTAGACCAAACCAAATAAAGTTTGAAGCATTTTCAATCAACTCACATTTTTATCTTTCTATAATAATTACAATTTGATACATGTATTCGATGACAGATGGGAATAATTAGTAAGTGATTATCTGGTAAAGTTATTCATACCATGGCAACATATTAACATTCAAAGCAGAAAATACTAGTGAAATATATGTTTTTATTTAAATAATTACATACACCCAACTGTTAAATATCCAGGTCTTTGGAAACATACAGGGAGACCACGTAGAAGACTAACTGAATTTTTCTTCTTACTCCCATCTGGATATTTTGGCCTCATTTAGATACAGTCATTAATCATCCAAAGGTCCTGGAACTGGGCATAGCCTCAGAGTTCATTTTTTCTCCCTCTCTCATGGGTTTACCTAAATCATTCCAAACAGAAGAGTGTCTAATGTGTTTAGAAGGCTCAGAATAAAGATATTCCATAAGCTTCTTTGGTAACTCATTCTAATATAAAAAGTCAAGCTTTTCCTGCAAAGACAAAGATCCATTTCAATCTTAAATAATTAAGCTTTAGGAAAAGCCTGCTTTAGCTATTTCCAGCTCAACATCAATACCATTTTATTAAACTTACTTCAGAGATGTTTACAATTCTTGTATTGAAATAATGCATAATGAGTATGATATCTAGGAATGAATGAAGCAAGCTACATAAAAGATAGAAGGATGGTGGGAAATGAGGCTGGAGATCGAATACAGGGGCTACAATATGAAAGTGTTTAGAAAGCAAAGCCTTTGAATGCCATTCCAAGTTGTCTGGACTTTGAGATCACTCAAAATTGTTTTGAGGCACTGAAAATTATTAGGTAAGGTAGTGGCAAGATCAGATTTCTTTCCCAGAAGTATAACTCTGTGGGGGCAGTGGAAGCAGATGCCAGAGAAAAGGTAGAGGCAAAAACACAAGATAATATCCTATTTCCTTAATTCTAATATGCTATTGATTGGAAGATGCACTATGAAATTCCTAACAGTCTTTGGAGTAGAAAAATAAAATACATATTCAATGATTCAGTACATAGCCATTGATTCTAAGATGTAACCAAATTAGGTTACAGAAATTATGGAAGTGTTAAAATGTTAATTAAAATATGTTTTAGTATTAAGTAGTTTTATAAGCCATTCAAGCAGTTATGAGGGATAGGAAAGGATAAAAGGGGATAAATTCAAGTAAAATTTGAAAGTTATGCTGAACAGGAAGCTCATCCCTCTGCTATTTCAATCACTATAATCTAAGTTTATGCTTTAGATAATCTGTAAATTTAATCAAGATGTGTGAAAATAAAATGTTCTTAAATGAACATAACACTGGAGAAGGTGGCTAAGGATGGAAAAGGAGAAAAAGTTTCAATACAAATGTAATGATTACAATAACATGCTAATATATAAATACATTGATTTTTGAATCCAAAGCATCTAGATATAAGTAAATGGAAAATCCAAGCTATTTATTTACATGTTCTCCTTCTAAATGTGAAAAACAAAATAAAACAAATGCAAAACAAAACAAACCTCTCCTGCATTTCCAAATTATTATTTGGCCACAGCTACCACTTTATTGACAGAACCTTAACTTTCTATGTGGGCATTTTTTTTTATTCACACTTTCCCTCCAGGACATTTCTATGCCTCTGTCTCTGCGATCTTCACACTCTGTTGTATTTCATGTTCATATGTTCTTCCCTATCTTGTGAGGGAACGCTGCTTTGATCTAGTCACACATGGGACTACTTTCTCCAAAGCTAAAGCAATGGTTCTCAATTACGTTCCCTTAACTGTATACTTTAACATTCTAAAGCAGAGGTTGGTACACTAAGGCCCAGAGACCAAATTCAGCCTATCACTCTTTTACAAATAACATTGTATTAGAATACAGCCACGCCCATCTGTTTGCATACTTATCTATGGCTGCTTTTACACTACAGCAGAGTTGAGCAGTTGTAACAGAAATCATCTGACCCACAACACCTAAAATGTTATTATCTGGAACTTTACAGAAAAAGTTTGCCAACCCTTTCTAAAGAAGTCAAGCTACTTTTCCTGAGTGAGAAAAGGCCTCTACTGTCATGAATATGAACTGAATTCTCTTCTTTGACAAGTGGCCAAGGCCAGCTTCTGGACTTCTGCTCTTCTCTAACAATCTATTACAGTGGTTCTCAACCTTGCCTGCACAGAATCACCTTGGTGCTTTAAAAAAGACAAACACTGATGCTTGGGATATGTTCCAAAACATTTAAACCAGAAACCGAGGGAATGAAATCCAACCACCAATATATTCTTTTATATAATTTTTAAAGTTCTATTATACTGCCAACATCAAAAATCACTCAACTATTAGCAATACTGCATCACCTGGATTGCCATACTGATTCCTTTGTGTAAAAAGTTACGTTACATGGATCTGACAGCATCTAACTAATCTCAGGAATTTCCTCACTACTATGCCATAATATTTTTGTTCAGCTTTGATTGCCTGGTGGCTAAGTTTTACCCAGACCCATTCCAAATAATTTCTACTTTTCTGAAGCTGCAAACTCCTATTGCTCCATTTATTTTTTTTCATCTTATCCCTTACTTCTGGTTCAATGTTTTTGACTTAACTGAATACTTTAGTAGTTCTTTCAGCAAGAGTCTGAATGGTAGATGTTGCAGACTGTTTCGTCAGCAAATGGTTTTATTTCATCTTCATTCTTGAACAATAGTTTGACTAGGTATAAAATTCTATGCTGACAGTTATCTTGGCACATTGAATATATTATTTTACTGTCTCTGGTCTCAGGTATTGCTGATAGGAATTTTACTGTCAAGCTAATTCTTTTATGGTAATCTATTTTTTTCTCTACTGTTTTTGGGATTATCTGTTTCTATCTTATCTGTATTTTACTATTAGCTATCTCAGGATTTGCTATACTTCTTCAATATTAACATTAGTGCTTTTCCTAATTTCTAGAAAATTCTCAAGGTACTACCTTTTCAAACGTATTTCTCATATCTATTTTCTCTGTTTACTCCATATGGAAATTCTACTTGGCATTGTCTACTAACCTCACTTTTACAATTTCTATTAATTTATTTTTCTGGGCTTCATTCTTACAATTTTCTCAAATCTTAATTGCAGGTTAAGCTGCACTTAATCTGCTGTTCCCTTTGGTTACATGTAATTTGCTGTTCAATTAATCCATTTGCTTTTGTATTTTAATGAATATATTTCCACTTATAGATAATGTTTCGTTTTGTCAAATACTAATTTTGTTTTCTGTAAAGATCTGTTCTTATGGTCTTCCTTTGCCTCTATGAACATTTCACATGGTTAATTTATAATCATTTTCAGGTTGTTCTGTTACCTTCTGTTCTGCTATAGGTTTTGTTTTTTTTTTTTTTTCTGTTGTCTCCTGTGTTTGTTTTCCTTGTCTTAAGTTAGCTTGTTTTCTCATGTGCTTTATAGTTTTTATTGTGAGTGCCTTTTCATGGTAATTTTAGTTTCTGTAGGAATTCTATGAGCATCTTAAATTATTTAAATGATCCTATCAAAAGAATCTGATTGCTTTCTGCCCTTACGCTGTGGAATTTATCAATTCTTGAACAAATTTCTACCTTAATTTCTCAATTTGGGTTTCCACAATACTCATGTGTCACAAATCCACAACCCATAAAAATAGCTGGCATGAATCTCAATGACTGTGCATTGGCAAGGAGGTGCTGCCAGACTCCAAGACATAGTTCCAAATTCATACCTTAGCAGAACATCGAATTTTTCTCATGTAGATATTAAAATCCCATTACGACACTACTAGGTACTCTTTCTGGGATAGATACCCCCATATGCTTCTGTGGTATCAGCCTACATGATTACCACATTTTCATTGATGAAACCTGAGACTTTTTTTTTTCTGAGCTAGGTGATATGTTTTAAAAGTTATAAATTTTCTGTGTGTGTAATGAGAATGGAAAAGGGGGTCTATGGATTAGCTAAGTCCTCCATAGTCCCTCTCGCTCACCATTATGCCCATAACCCCAGGATCAACCCTAAAGTTCCTCATGTATATTACAAGCTTGATGCATTCACATAGCATATTTAGTTAAACATGTCTGAAGTGGTCATCGTCCTTATTTCTCTCACGTAAACCTGTTTCCCCTGCATTTGCCATTAAAAAAAAATTACATAGTTATTCTCAGGGTCAGTCCTGCTAAGTCACTTGATGGTCACCTTTGTGAACTTATTCCATAACCAAAGGTTAGCTGATTCCTCCCCTCTAGCCTCTGCGGCATTTAGCCTCTGCCAGCAGCAGCTTGAGTGTACAGAACCATTCCCAAGAACCCCCTCCTAAGTGCTCTCCTTGTTTCTAGTCCCATGTCTCTCCATTTTGCTTCAATTTCTAATGTCAAAATTATATTCTTAGAGCATGGGTCCGATTACATATTTTTCTTTGAAAATCTTTAATGGCTTGCTATTTGTTACTGAATAAACTGGTGTTCAAGTTTAGCAATCTGTGAAACTCCAATCTAACCTTCTACCTTTCTCTTACTATACATCCACAAAAACTTTATTTCAATAAAAAGTAAACTTCTTTCTATTACCCAAACCTTTCCTGAGATTTCTCTTCACTGTGTCTTTGCTCTTTGTAGGTTCCCTGCCCAGACTGAAAAAGCCATTATTTTGATTATGTTTCCATATATTCATACATTTTTAATGACTTCATTGTACTGGTAACTTCTTTATGAAATTTATCTAAATCACCCTAGAGATTAGAATTACTTTAAAATTAAATAGTATGTATCTTTATCTCTCTTAATGTACTTACTGGTTTCGGCAGTACAATAATTATTTTTGAACATATTGTATTTTCCCAGTCTGCTAAAAACTCTTTGAAGTTATGCTGAATTTTCATTTTCATAGCCCACATGGTATCACAAGACAGTACATTATTTAAAACAAATATAGCTGCCCCTCAGTGTTTGTGGGGGATTCTCCCTATATACTTTAAATCATCTCTAGATTACTTGTAATACCAATACAATGTAAATACTATGTAAGTAGTTGCTATATTGTATTTTTATTTTTATTTTAAATTTTTTTAAAAATATTTTGGATTCATAGTTATCCCTACATGTAGAACCCGTGGATATTGCGTGCCTACTATATTCAATTGCTATTTCTTGTATGAATTAATACACAAATATGTTAGTTAAAATGTCATTTTCACCTTCTGAATATTTGTCTAAGACATTCCTAATTTTTAAAGTAAAAAAATAGGTAAGGGTTATTTATGTTCTAAATCCTGTAGCCAGAAATAATAGCACATATCTGAGAGATCAGAACTTGAAATCCATTTTTTAAACATTATTCAGATGGCATAGTAATCATCAATCATATTGAAATTAATCTTGCTAAAATTAACAAAAAACACAGCATTACAATAAATCCTGTGGAAATGAATATGAATTGTTTTATTTGTATTTGTGCTTGTTGAGGTCATTTTTTAACAGTCTGTAAAAACATGATATAAAACAAGACTTGAAGTGTTTCAGTCTTTAATAACGTTACCTAGAAGAACTAAATCACGAAAAAGAATCTACAGTTAGGCCTTATCCCAGCCTACCTTCTCACAATTATCCCATGTTCCTCCAATCATCCTGGCAAAAATTGAAACAAAAAGTATAAATAAAAGCCATGTATAAATGTCAGAAACATTTGGAGTGGAGTCAACTATTGCTTATCCTCAGAAAAGAACAATGCCAGGAGTGATGAAATTACATGTAATCTCAAATAAAGGGAATTAAGATATATAAACATAGGAGCTACTTTGCTACATTCATGTGGAATACACCATTCTATAAGCAACACAAAACAACATGCCATTATTATTAAGTGAATGAACAATACATTTTGAGAGCCTGTAATACATTTATCACTGTGGATAATATGAAAATTAAAGACTGTTTCATGGCATCAAGGAGTAATTCTGCTAAGATTCAATTTTTGCTTTAGAATACTTGGCCGATTTTATTTATCCTAAGCCTACTGTTAGAATACCATGTATTAAAAATATCTTCTGTATAAACTGTGATCTCTCTATAAATACATGCAAAGTTTAAACAAAATTTTCATGTCATACCTTACTTTACATATAGTTTTGTTCCTAAAACTGTATATGCCTGTGAGGTTAATTAATTTATCTGCTTAGTTCCTGATGAAACTAAGAAGTAAATTTGTATTCAAATTAGAATTCAAATTAGAATTTTAGGGTTTTCTTGGAAAGAAAATGGCATAACCTCCTTCAGCAGTTCATCCTTGGAAAAGTTGCTGTATAAAATATTTAAACATATGTGGGGCTAGACATTTGCTTACAATTTTGTAATCTCCACAATAAATCCATTTTACCAATGGAAAACCTGAACCTCAAGTAAATTAAATAGGTTGCAGAATACAAATAGAGTAAATTGCTGAACTAGGCTTTAAAACCAAACTGTCTGTCCAACTTGAAGGCTGGGTCTTTCTACTACATCAAATGAGCTGTTTGCAATGAGAAAGCTTCTTGTGTCAAGCTCAGATTCCTACACTACAAGCTCAGACCTGGGAAGCCAGACATAGAGACTGGTTCAGACTAACTTTTAAATTATCTTTACCTTGATCTTATTTTCTGCCATACCTTTTAAAACTTTCTATACCTTTTTGCTCTATTTGTCTCTCCACTCTAATTGATAAACTACCTCATTTGATCCTTTGTGTTTTTGCCTCTTAAAATGATGAATCCTTGGAGTAATTTTTAATTAAATGGCCTCAGTCCCACCCAGAGCCATGTGGAAAGGTGTTAAGAGTCCCATACTGGTAGAGTAGCCTTCCCTTATCTAAGCTTTTAATTTCTGCAGTCTCAGTTATGTGCAGTCAACCATGCTCTGAAAATAAGAAATGGAAAATTCCAGAATAACCACTTCATAAGTTTAAAATTGTGGGGCACTCTGAATAACATGATGTGATCTCATATCATGTTGTTTGAGATGTGACTCTTCCCTTTGACCAGCATATCCATGCTGTAGATGCACCCAGCCCATTAGTCACTTAATGGTTCTCTCAGTTATGAGATCAAGTGTATCTCAGTACTTGTGTTTAAGTAACCCTTATTTTACTTAATGATGGGACCAAAGCCTAAAAGTAGTGAAGTTGGCAACTTGGATACGCCAAAAAGAATCTGCAAAGTGCATCCTTTAAGTAAAATGGGGAAAGTTTTCAACTTAAAAAAATATTGTATGCTGAGGTTGCTAACATCGATGGTAAGAATATTAAACTCCTATCAATAGAATTGTGAAGTAGGAAAAAATAATTTCATTCTGGTTTTGCTGTCGTACCTCAAACTACAAAAATCACAGCCACGGTATGTGATAAGCTCTTAGTTAAGATGGGAAAGACATTAAATTTGTGTGTGGAAAACATGAACAGAAAACATGTTCTGACTGAGGACCATGTGTTGTACCAGAAAGCATTGAACCTTACAGCAAGGGATCTCCTGAAACTGGTGACCCCAAGCCATTACTGCAGGCAAAGGGTATTTACACAGATTCAGGAATAGGTTTGGACTCAAACATACAAAAATTACTGGAGAGGCTACATCTGCAGATTAAACTTTATTATACATATGTATGTAAAGGATAAAAACAGTATATATAGGGTTTGGTATAATACTATCCACATTTTCAAGCCTCCACTGGGGGTCTTGGAATACATCTCCTGCAGACAAGGGGGACTACTGTAGGTATTCTTTGGGACAATTCTAAATGGGACCTGCCTTGCAGACTCCCTGCTCCCCAAGCCCTCAAGCTAAACCCAACTCAAAATCTGAGTATGTTCCCAATGATCTGGGCCAGACACTTCGGGTAATATTTCAGGTTCCATTTTATGATGACTTATATTGTTTGTTCTTCAGAAGAGATTTGTAAAATAGTCTCTCTTTTAAATAGCATGATTATGTACAAAATGTTATTTTATTCACCAAATTAAACCAATGTAGTTCCAGAGACTTTTCTCAGCGTTCTGTATTTCCCGGCTTTTGACTCTGTCTCTAACTAGCCAAGCTCTCAAATTTTTAATGATCCACTTAAATCTCTGAGACCTGAAACCTACATCACTGTGCAGTTTGTTCTCTTATGTTCAATATGAAAGACATTTCGTTTCATAGCTCCCACATATTTTATTTTATAAACTTCAATAGCATGTCTGCTTTTAAAAACAATAAAAAAGCATCAATGTTAAATTCAGCTACTAGAAATGAAACTAATTTTGCCTGTTTGATCTAGTGCTAAAACTTTAATTGCCACTTTTTTTTTTGACCTATGCACTCAAAATATTTAGCTTCTAGGTTGTCGGTATAGTTGATTGATGAGTGTAGAAGTGAGAATTTCAGAGGACTGACCACATAAAATGATGGGTGGAAAAGGCATTCCAAAGATCAGTAAGTTTGAGAAACTCAGTCCAACACAGCCATCTTCCAGCCCTAGTTTAAAGAAGTTCTATATTTGGAGGGCCTGGTTAACAAGGATAACCATGTTTAATCCAGGTGTCTGAAAATTTTTGAACCATGAATTCTCCCCTTACCTTTACCTCCACTACTGTTTTAATTTTAATGTAACCCTACTCAACTTGTTGAGTAATGCTTTGGGAGAATCTGATTAGATATTTCCAAGGTAGAGCTCTGAGCTTGACCCATTTCAATCCCTAACTACATTTTTAAAATAAGTTTTTGATTCAATTTTGAATTAATTGAGGAATGCCTAAGATTAAGTATGTTTTCTACTGAATTATATTGAAAAAATTGAATAAGATTAAATACAAATTTATCGAATGCTTAGTATTTCCGAACTTTATTCAGAGTACTTCTTCCAGGTATGCTTTGTGTTCTAATTTCATATGAATAGTGTTTCTAAATAAAAGTAAATTTGTAAATGCTTTTAAGGAATTCATAGCAAAGTTAATCTCATGATAAAACCTTCTAAATGTTCATTTTTCTATTTCATATGTTGCACAACTCTCTTTTCATATTTATTAAATTCACTTTGTTACATGCTTGTTTCACATTGACATCATATATAATGAAAGAAAAAGCATGTAAACAATAATTTTAAATTATTGTAAGTGACTGTATGGACTATGAACATATACCATTCAACCACTATCTGTGCTGAATTAATTTCACACCTTAGGGACACCATTAACTTTCTTGAAATTATTTACATAAATTACAATTCTACTTCTTGCCCAGGTATGGCAAGGTATACTCTAGTAAGAGAATAATTAATAACAAAAAAGCATTAATGCTAATTTCATGAGAAATGATTAAACACATTCTTACCTCAAAATGTCTAAATGAAAGCTATTTAGACACAACTGCAGAAACCCAGCTTACAAATATTAACTGCTGCTGGGTATGTGCTATTCTGGCACACAGCAGTGCCAGAATAATATATAAAGCTTAAAAGTATAAACCCTTAAACAAACCATATGTATGAAAGAAAATAGCTTTAACATATGTCTTATTTTTAGAGTTTTATGTACCATATTTTGGTGGTACATAATGATTGAATCATTCTTCCAGACCTAGGCCTCAATTGAACAATAGAATTTGGAAAGGAACTTCTGCGGGCAGCTTCTTGCTGCCCACTTACAAGAATATGATGCTATAAATGCAAGTGTACCATGGAGGCAGATCATCCAATGGAAGGGATTTGATGCTCTGTCATAAGAAATGCTGGCTACTAGTCACAGTGTACTTAAAAATGGAGCCCTAAATAAGGAGACTCATTATCTCACTCAATAACACTGCTATCTTCAGGGTCAGGATCTGAGTCCATACTGAGATTCTACATTAGACAAGGAGAACAGGAAACACAAACTCAATGCAATGTGACCTAGATGATGTGGCTAACTCAGCAAGTAGGTTGCAAGTTTTTGAATAAATGTGTTTAGTTATAAATTATCTCTCAAAGGGAAAAAATAGTGTTTTAAAGGAGAATACTGTGCCCTGACTTCATGGCACTTGGGAATATTGCCATTTTAAAGGACGAGAATCACATAGAGCTGAACCAGTTAAAAAAAAATAAGAAGAAGAAATAAGAAATAAAAAAATAAGAAGTTCCTTACATTAAGGATCTTTCATCAAAGAAATTCTTCATGATTATATGTAATGCAATCCCTTTTGGAAGCATTTAAGACCAAATTAAATTTTCACTGGTTTTGGATAAGAAGAAAGTCAATAGTAAGAAAAATAGTAGCTGAAGAGATGGATAAAATGAAAACCCTAGATTAATTACAGTTCTAGGAAAATCTGACTCCTTACCTCCTCCTAAATACTAACCTCATTTTATTAATAAATTATAACTAAAATATGACATTATCATACCTGACAATTGTCTTTGTTTTCTGTATCTAAAAGTAATCAATGCTTGTCTATATTAGTTGAAAAAAAATTCAACCTGTTACAATTCACTTTAAAATTTTATAATTGTTAAAAGGATGAATTAATAATTTTGTGTGGCTCCTACGAAAATTGTTAAATATACTCTTCTTTGAACTTTCAGTATAAGCTTTCAGAAGGTTAATCACAAATCAAATGATTCCAGGCCACTTTATATGAGAAGTATAAGATGTGATTATGTAAAGAAACTTTCATGGTTTATGCTTTAATATACAAACCTGCTGATCTTGTAATTTTATACGTTCTATTTATAATCATTTTAACCATGAAATTAATAATGGCAACTTACTGAGAATTTTCTTTTTAAATTAACACTCTCACAAAGAGTGAGCATGTGATTAATGTCATTTCAATAAAGAGAAGCTGATAATCACTTTAGACAAAAAATAATAAATTCCGAACATCTTATATATTAAAGCACTACTTCCTATCTTGAAGAATTTCAATTTTAAAAGGATCCTAGCAAGCCAATAGATATTTCTTTCAATAAATACCATTGATAAAAGGAAAATAATCACATTTGTCATAGGCTTTTATTTTTCTTTGCCTTCTTAACCTTTTAAAATTTAGACAGTTATTAGAAAAATTATCTAGATTTTAAAAAAGTCACATGGACTGCACCTTAAATAATAAAATCCATACTGCAGATATTTCATTTTGCATTCACATACAATGTATATGTGCCAGTAGTTAGCTGACTCTGCATTTTATGTCACTGATTTGGCATAGTATCTTTTCACAATGTGCCCCAGATGTTATGTACAGTTCTCAGCATGTGTTAAAAATGTGTACATATGCATGTGTTGTGTGTGTGTTTCAGTGCGTGTGTGGCGGAATTTAACAATAGCCTTCATAACTGTAATAAAAGCTACTATTTGGACTATATGAAAGTTTACTATTTTATAAAAATTGAAATAGTTTTAGTGAGCTTTTATAAAATGTCTACTGCTTTATGGCCTTTAAAGCTGACAACTGATGACGTAAATTTTCTGGATGATTATCAAGTATATGTTGATGCAGCTGTTGCCACGCAAGACATGCTGAAGCATCTACTGCAGTTTCAACTAGTTGAGCATGGCTCCTTTCCTTAAATAGGTACTAATGGCTTATGACTTACAATGGTGAATACCTAAAATCGAGATTGCCAGTAAAAATAAAATCTTATTTCAACTTTGTATAAATTGTGGGGAGGAAAAAGATATTTTCAACTACACAAATAGCTACTGAACTCAAATATGGAAAGGCATATTTCTGAAAATGACAGTGTTTCAGAAAATTCAGGAATTGTACTCCAAAGGAACAAAATCCACATTGGAAAACATACATGTATCTACAGTATAATTCTACACTAAAGTCTCCACTGTACTCTGCTCATTTGGTTTGACCATGGGTCACTTCTTGTTCATCAAAGCCTGGAAAGCTTTTTAAGCCACAGCACGATTAGAAGTTATCATTTTTCTGATGAGGCAATATTATTTGTCAAACAATGAGTATTAAGAGGGTTTGAGATTTTTATTAGCCCAATTATATTAACTATTCCATTTTACAAGAGAAAGCTAGGATGACAAAAAGTTACTTCCTACAACTTATATTTGCATCCATCTTTCAACACTAAAAAAACTGTTCCTATTTTTGAAGAGCAAGCCACATAAGCACTTTACTTCTTATAGTCACATGCTTTTTAACTGTCCAGTGAGAATTGCTTTATTCTAAAGTTTGTACTCCACACTTTAAACACATATTGAACTAGAATAGGGTCTTCACCTTTCTCTTTATTTTTAAAAAATTGAGACAACTTATTTATATTTGAATTGAGAAACCGATAGCATATCTCTCCTTTTTGATTGTGGTTATGTAACTTTTGCCTGAAAAATAGATATCCTTTATTTTATGTCTTTGGAAATACATTATCTTGGATTTTATATTTTTCTCATATAGTCCTTACATGATATGTATTTATCTTAATTACAAAAGTAATTTCAAATTTTAGAAAGTCATGTAGACTTACTATGGAGGACAGGAAAAATAAATTATAAATAGAAAACAAACCAACAAAATATTTTACTAGGTATAGTCTAACTCTAATTGCTTCCCCAAAACACCTTGGTTGAAATTCCAATCATTTCAATAATACTGTCAGCCAAAATTGACTCACTTGTCTTTCTCATTAACTGATGAATCTTTCCTGCTACTATGAACTTTGCTCACCTCAACTAAGGGAAGTACAGCCTGCACCCAAATCCATCCCCAGCTTTCAACCTTCTATTACCAATCTCTATATGTGTTAACTTGTTAAGATGTGTGTTCATCATATCTCCATATGTATGAAATTAATAGAAAAAAATAGCTAATGTCTTAGAAACATTCTTCCTTAAGTAACAAACACACACAAAAATGCATTATAGGTTTCACAGCACACAGGCCTGGTTATAATACTTGAGGCAACTATTGGTCCTGGAAGTAGTCAAGCACCAAGGCAGATTTTTCCCTCTCTCCTTCCTCCCTCTATATCTCTCATCACGCTAGGAGCCTCCTTTTTCCATTTCCGCTTTCTACTACTCTGTCCTGTCACTGATTTGCATGTGGCTCCATCCTAGGAACCCCAAAATAGTGAACTCAGTGACAAAAATCACATAATTTTTCAATACAAGTAACCATGTTTGGTATTCCATTTCTGAACTCCTGAGAGAGAAAATTAGGTTTGTGGAAATTAGATTTGGGTCAGTTTTTCTTTTCCATGTCCTGTAATCAACAGCTCTTAGAATGAACAGCCGATAAGTTTCTACAAGAAAAAGGCAAGGCGAGGAGAAAAGGATTGATATCTCTGATACCCCTAAATTTACAGAAATCATATATAATAGAAAATAGTAGAGAACTGAAACTTTATATTTATCTTCTATAAGCAATTTATCAAGTATTTTTAAACGGTGTTCTGCAAGATGCTATTGGAGGTACTTTGGGATCACCCAGAGGAAGTAGAGAAGTCAGCCACTGAGGGGGAGAAAGAATGGGTAAAATGATTTCCTAGAGCAGTTCAATTTTATGTCTGCTGTATTCTATTGAAGTTCTAAATAAAATACTCTTTGAAGAAAAAGTCATGTTTTTTTAAAAAATTTGAAAACCACATTACATAATTCTTTTCCAAAAGATGTGAGTTTATACCAACTTATCAGCACATGTAGGCTGAGATGAGAGGCTGCATTTGGGTGACAGAGTGTTAAAAAAATAGTTAATAATGCCAGATTTGCATGCTAGTTCCTTTGATTTCAATTGCATTACACATTCCACAAGCTAGATACTCACTAATAATCATCAATGATGTTAATGAGATGTAACTATATAGTGATTGCCCTGATTAAAGTAGAAATACGATATTCTATGTATATTTTTATAAATGATATAAGAATCTCTAGATAATTTATGAGTAAACTTTAACAATAAACATTGACAAAACAGAATTTGTGGGATTTCATAAGTACCCTCGTGCTGGAATATTCATGTGTCTTGCAGACTTAACAACTTCCTCAAACTTTCCCATACTTTCTTCAATGGAACAGTTAATATTCTTCTTGCTAAAGGATTCAGATGCAGCTCCAAAAACTGATATCTCAGTAGCTCCAGCAGCAACCTGAAAAACATAATTTAAAGCCAAAGCTAATAATTTCAAAAATGTGAATGGTAGTGGTAGAAGAAAGATTAACTACTTTATGAAGGCATACATGTATTCTTTAATATTTGCCTTAGAATTTAAAATTGGATTCTTCTCATCTTGCCACATATACTCTTTCAAAATGTAAGAATATTTTATAGTAACAGAATAATCCACAAACTGCAATATTCCTAAGTCTATGAGGCACAAAACCACAATGAGGATGTTCTATTTAATTATGCCTTTTATAAATTATGTATTATCTTCAGAAATACTGTAACCCCAATTATGGAAAATACTAGCACCCCAATAAAACCCTTATCCTCCATGAAAAAATATTTTCAAACCAATTATTAAAATGGAAGATATTAAATACTTTGTTTTTCTTCTCTTCCTACAATCCAACAGAAAAATATTTTTCCAACTCATCATTTAGATTTTGCCCCCAGTTTTTCTTTGATCTCCTAATCTAGCTTTTATTTTTTTGTATCCTGATTTCTACAGCCATACTCTTGTGTACCTAATGCTTTGATCCTTTTGCCAGTCTTTAAATCCAAACTATTAATCTAATCAATTTCCTTTTTGTACTTTTTGTCAATTTTATTCCTTCCTCCAGGCTCTGCAGTGACTTGTTTTTCCAATGTCAAGCCTCTTAGTCGTTTAGCTAGATGTTTAAGATCTTCCGTTAATGTATTTCTAGCACTTTGCCTACGTTCTCCCCTCTTGCTAATCCCCTGTTAATACATGGTGGGAGGCTGGGCACGGTGACTGATGCCTGTAATCCCAGCACTTTGGGAGGCCAAGGCAGGCAGATCACAAGGTCAAGAGATCAAAACCATCCTGGCCAACATGGTGAAACCCCATCTCTACTAAATATACAAAAATTAGCTGGGTATGGTGGCATACATCTGTAGTCCCAACTACTTGGGAGGCTGAGGCAGGAGAATCGCTTGAACCTGGGAGGTGGAGGTTGCAGTGAGCCGAGATCACGCCACTGCACTCCAACCTGGTGACAGAGCCAAACTCCATCTCTAAAATAAAATAAAATAAAATAAAATAAAATAAAATAAAATAAAATAAATACATGGGGAGAGAAAAACCTAAAAGCTATCTTTTCATCTTTCCTCAAACATTTAAAAAATATTGGCTTCTATGCCTGTATCCAAAATAAATTTCCAATTTCTAAAATAAAAACCCTGTTAGTGAACATCTACTATTTGTCTGTTTTGTTTTTAGTACTATGGATGTGCTTTTTGTCATCTACAAACAGCTGTGTAAACTAAGTGTTGTTATGCACATTTTATAGATGAAACAGCTGTAGCACAAAAAAGGTAAATACTTGGCATGATATCATACAGGGAGTAAAAGTTCTGGAGTCACATTTTGAGCACAGAATTGCTTGACTCCCAAATCAAGATTAGTTCCATTCCAGTGCTTGCCCCTCTGAGTTAACATGAGAGTGTCCTTTCAGTACCTTCTTCAAGGTAAGATACGTTCTTACTTTGTTAGGATTAGTAGATGACACCAATATTTACAATTTTGTAAATGACTTTTTAAACAATGCAATAAAAATTTTATCAAATCAAACCCAAGGGAAAAATAAATGGTTCTAACAAAATACAGTATATGATTAATACCCCACAACCTCAACTTTACATAATACAGTTTCACATAATGAATATTTTTCATTAATATTGATTAATATCAGAAATAGCTGCTGTAAAACCTATGCAATAAGCCCATATAAGGATAACACCTTAAAATTGAAGAGGATCGTCTCATATATATAATTATTAAAGCTTTATTTAAATTATATAAATTTTTAAATCACAGAGGATCAAAAGAAACAAACCAGAAGATAAATAGGGAAAGTAACTACAGCCAGATAACATGACAATTAGTTTTCACCCAGAGAGAGAAAATAAGACACAAAAAGCTGATCAACAAAGGCTGACAAAAATAATTACCAAATTCAACAGTAATAACTATACAAATTACATTGAAAAATGCTTAAATAGTGTTCTATATTACTTAAGAAGAAGCACAAAATACACTTCTAAAAAATTTCACAAAAATGCAGAATTTTACTTTTGTGTTTTGACTTTTGAACAGTGAAGCTGGAAGAGCCAGCTATATAGACCACTTTAGTCCCCAGCAATGCTGTGAGGACATGGAGCTCTATGTCTTCGTGTTAGTACATTAGCATAGTATTTATATTACAGGTGAGTTACACATGACACAACTTTAACTTTATGAATATCTTTAAATCAATAAGAGGCATATCAATTTTAGAAATATAAGTAGCTCACTTACAGCACGGTGAAAACCCTGAAGATTAGGAGTAAGGACAGGATAGCGAACTCCTGGATATTGATGAATGCCTTTCATTACTTCAGTGTGATCAGCCATCTTAAATACATAATAGTTACATGTAAATGTGTAACTTTGAGTATGTTACCAAGAATCATTTTAGTTTCAGGTAGGTTATATTTACATAGGCAGAGTCTTTAAATTAATATCTGAAATAAAAAAAAATTATGCCAGTGAATGTAAAGGAAATTAGTTCTCAGTCTCATAGATGTATAATAAGTAGAGATGAGTTTAACTGTTTTACAGAATGGGATCTGGCAAAATGAGTTATTATAGATAGGAATTCAGAACTTTACTATTTTCACTTGACCAATCTTTATTCCCTTCCTTTCATTTCATGGTCCAAGGCTGAAATATTTCTGAGATTGGGGAGAGTTGGAAAGGCAATATGCTATTCATTTACCATCCATATGAAAATTTTATGTCCAAATAATTTTCAGTGTATGAAATTTTACAATGGTTAGTAAAATGTAAATTACACATATTCTTTAGAACAGTTTAAGGCTGAGATCCCAGAAAGTTATTTGGTGAGCATTGGTGTTTTAGTTAGTAATAGTTATAAAGCTTTATGTAGCACTATCATAGTATTACCACATGTTCTCATATGTGAACAAATTAATACAGTAGATAGAGTTTTCACCTGAAAAATTTAACCTACCCTGTCAACACTTTGTTTTCTGTATCTCTAAAAAGCTCAACTTTGAATTAAAATATCAAATTTACCAGTTTGCCACAAAGTCTAAGAATTAGCTTCTTAAAACAACAACTATTATTCAGATCCCATAATCATCACACGGAGAAATTACCGTTGACATAACCATGAACCTTGCATATTTAAAAATAATAAATTATGGCATGAACAATAAATATGAAGAATAACACATAAGCAGTGGAAAGTATACAAAATGAACATGGAAAAAGCTGTGAAAACATACCAAACCAAAATTGGAATCCTCAATATAGAAATGCAGAAAAAGCCTTTTGGGTTTTCTTTATATAACTTGGCTTGCTATTATCAGAATGCATTATTTTTAAATTAAAAAAATTAAAAGCAAATCCAAACAAAAAATGCTTTTAAAATATAGCTAAACACATTTGACAAATATTATAATTTTAAATATAACAATACATGTTATGATATTTACCCTTATTGATACATTCATCTGGTCAACTCTCAAATGCCAGCAGAGTTAAATTTAATGCTTTCAATTAGTATAATTCAGATTACTTAAATGAGTTTTAAAATACGTATAAATTTGAAATTAAACAAGATACAAAAAAGTACCTTCCTTTGACTGACATCATGCCTTATTACATTTAAGCTTTCATGTTTCATTCATAAACACATTTATTTGTGTTTACCAGGTGATCCTTTCTCGCTTATTTCTATAATATTGTATCCACTATCCTCTGCCTCACCCATTCCCATCTTCCAAACACTATCTACCACATTCACTTATAATGCATAAAAGTGATATCTGTCATTTCATTCTAAATCTATCTGACTTTAATCTAGCTGTTTATTGAGCCCCTACTATGTCCAAAGCTCTGCGCTAGGTCCTGTGGAAAATAAAAATACAGACCTTACTTTCCTGTGGGAAAATGAGGTTATTGTGCTGAAGTAGTTAGTAGTATAGTCGGGGAGACAAAACAGATACACATGGAAGGTTAACAATTCAAAGAAATATGCTGGTTGTAAATGAGATCACAGATTTTAGAGTTCAGAATGAATAAAGGTTGGTATGGTCTATAATAGTCTGGGAGAGTTTGAAAGAGCACATGTGATACAAACTACAGTCCTTGACTGTGGCATTGTTCCAACAAAAAATGGTCATGTCAATATTTCTGGTCCTATATGTTCTTCTGGGATCTCACTACTTTTCACAAAGAGGTAGACGTTATTTACTCTTTTCCTTGAAGCTGGGTAGGCTGTGATTCCTCCAACTCTTAAAGTGTAGTGGAAATCATACTATATGACTTCTGAAGCCAGGTTATATAAAAGGATACAGCTTCCATATGGCTTTCTCTTTTGGGGAAAGCCACTTTAGGGAAATCAGCCAACATCCTGTAAGAAAGCCCAAATTAGCCTACGCAAAGAGGCCACATAAGGAGACTCTCATGCAGAACCCATGTGAAGAGGAACTGAGGCCCCCAGCCAATAGTCAGTGTAACCCCTAAATCTGTGATTGAAGTAGCCTCCAGATGACTTTTGCCTCCAGCATTTGAGTCATCCAGCTGAGGCCCTAGACACTGAAGACCAGAGACAACCTGTCCCCCATGTCCTCTTCAAATCCTGGCCCACAGAATTAGTAAGCATAACAAATGTTTACTTACACCACTAAGTTATCAGGTAATTCATTTTACAGCTATAAAAGCTGGAACACTGAAAAATCAATAGGGCTGAAAAAGAAAGATGGACAGTTGCATAAGTGGTAACATATTATTTGGCTAGAGAAGATTATTAGTGAACAATTGGGGACGAGCTTACAAATGAAGAGGAAACCACACACTTTGATGTGTCTTTGAGGTAGGTTCACGTTTAGTACAAAGATTCTGATTTATCTTGAAGGCAATAGAAAGTCACGGAGAATGGGTGTTGAGAAAGGATAAGACTGGACTAAAGGGTACATAACGAAATGAAGGCAGAAACAAAGATGTTCTTTGAAACCAATGAGAACAAAGACACAACATACCAGAATCTCTGGGACACATTTAAAGCAATGTATAGGGGGAAATTTATAGCACTAAATGCCCACAAGAGAAAGCTGGAAAGATTTAAAATTGACACCCTAACATCACAATTAAAAGAACTAGAGAAGCAAAAGCAAACACATTCAAAACTAGCAGAAGGCAAGAAATAACTAAGATCAGAGCAGAACTGAAGGAGATAGAGACACAAAAAAGCCATCAAAAAATCAAAGAATCCAGGAGCTGGTTTTTTGAAAAGGTAAAAAAAAAATTGATAGACTGCTAGTAAGACTAATAAAGAAGAAAAGAGAGAAGAAAAAAATAAAAAAAAAGAAGCAGTAAAAAATAATAAAGGGGATATCACCACCTATCCCACCGAAATATAAACTACCATCAGAGAATACTATAAACACCTATACACAAACAAACTAGAAAATCTAGAAGAAATGGATAAATTTCTGGACACATACACCCTCCCAAGATTAAACCAGGAAGAAGTTGAATCCCTGAATAGACCAATAACAGGCTCTGAAATTGAGGCAATAATTAATAACCTACCAACCAAAAAAAGTCCAGGACTACATGGATTCACAGCAGAATTCTATTAGAGGTACAAGGAGGAGCTGGTACCATTCCTTCTGAAACTATTCCAATCAATAGATAAAGAGGGAATCCTCCCTAACTCATTTTATGAGGCCAGCATCATCCTGATACCAAAGCCTGGCAGAGACACAACAAAAAAAGAGAATGTTAGACCAATATCCCTGATGAACATCAATGCAAAAATCCTCAATAAAATACTGGCAAACCGAATCCAGCAGCACATCAAAAAGCTTATCCACCATGATAAAGTGGGCTTCATCCCTGGGAGGCAAGGCTGGTTCAACACAAGCAAATCAATAAGTGTAATCCAGCATATAAACAGAACCAAAGACAAAAACCACATGATTATCTCAATAGATGTAGAAAAGGCCTTTGACTAAATTCAACAGCTCTTCATGCTAAAAACTCAGTAAATTAGGTATTGATGGAACGGATCTCAAAATAATAAGAGCTATTTATGACAAACCCACAGCCAATATCACACTGAATGGGCAAAAACTGAAAACATTCCCTTTGAAAACTGGCACAAGACAGGGATGCCCTCTCTCACCACTCCTATTCAACATAGTGTTGGAAGTTCTGGCCAGGAAAATCAGGCAGGAGAAAGAAATAAAGGGTATTCAATTAGGAAAAAAGAAAGTCAAATTGTCCCTGTTTGCAGATGAGATGATTGTATATTTAGAAAACCCCATCATATCAGTGCAAACTCTCCTTAAGCTGATAAGCAACTTCAGTAAAGTCTCAGGATACAAAATCAATGTGCAAAAATCACAAGCATTCTTGTACACCAATAACAGACAAACAGAGAGCCAAATCATGAGTGAACTCCCATTCACAATTGCTTCAAAGGGAATAAAATACCTAGGAATCCAACTTACAAGGGATGTAAAGGACCTCTTAAGGGAGAACTACAAACCACTGCTCAACAAAATAAAAGAGGACACAAACAAATGGAAGAACATTCCATACTCATGGATAGGAAGAATCAATATCATGAAAATGGCCATACTGCCCAAGGTGATTTATAGATTCAATGCCATCCCCATCAAGTCACCAATGACTTTCTTCACAGAATTGGAAAAAATTACTTTAAAGTTCATATGGAACCAAAAAAGAGCCTGCATTGCCAAGACAATCCTAAGCCAAAAGAACAAAAGCTGGAGGCATCACACTACCTGACTTCAAATTATACTACAAGGCTACAGTAACCAAAACAGCATGGTACTGGTACCAAAACAGAGATACAGACCAAAGGAACAGAACAGAGCCCTCAGAAAGAATACAACACATTTACAACCATCTGATCTTTGACAAACCTGACAAAAACAAGAAATGGGGAAAGGATTCCTTATTTAATAAATGGTGCTAGGAAAACTGACTAGCCATATGTAGAAAGCTGAAGCTGGATCCCTTCCTTACACCTTATACAAAAATTAATTCAAGATGGATTAAAGACTTAAATGTCAGACCTAAAACCATGAAAACCCTAGAAGAAAACCTAGGTAATACCATTCAGGACATAGGCATGGACAAGGACTTCATGTCTAAAACACCAAAAGCAATGGCAACAAAAGCCAAAATTGACAAATGAGATCTAATTAAACTAAAGAGCTTCTGCACAGCAAAAGAAACTACCATCGGAGTGAACAGACAACCTACAGAATGGGAGAAAATATTTGCAATCTAGTCATCTGACAAAGGGCTAATATCCAGAATCTACAAAGACCTCAAACAAATTTACAAGAAGAAAAAAAAAAGACTCCATCAAAAAGTGGGTGAAAGATATGAACAGACACTTCTCAAAAGAAGACATTTATGCAGCCAACAGACACATGAAGAAATGCTCATCATCACTGGCCATCAGAGAAATGCAAATCAAAACCACAATGAGATACCATCTCACACCAGTTAGAATGGCGATCATTAAAAAGTCAGGAAACAACAGAAAAAAGCTGGAGAGGATGTGGAGAAAGAGGAACACTTTTACACTGTTGCTGGGACTGTAAACTAGTTCAACCATTGTGGAAGACAGTGTGATGATTCCTCAAGGATCTAGAACTACAAATACCATTTGACCCAGCTATCCCTTTACTGGGTATATATCCAAAGTATTATAAATCATGCTGCTATAAAGACACATGCACACGCATGTTTATTGCGGCACTATTCACAATAGCAAAGACTTGGAACCAACCCAAATGTCCATCAATGATAGACTGGATTAAGAAAATGTGGCACATATACACTATGGAATACTCTGCCACCATAAAAAGGATGAGTTCATGTCCTTTGCAGGGACATGGATGAAGTTGGAAACCATCATTCTCAGCAAACTATCTCAAGGACAAAAACCAAACACTGCATGTTCTCTCTCATAGGTGGGAACTGAACAATGAGAACACTTGGACACAGGAAGGGGAACATCACACACTGGGGTCTGTCGTGGGGAGGGGGAGAGGGGAGGGATAGCACTAGGAGATATACCTAATGTAAATGACGAGTTAATGGGTGCAGCACACCAACATGGCACATGTATACATATGTAATAAACCTGCACGTTGTGCACATGTACCCTAGAACTTAAAGTATAAAAAAAATTGTAGTATTATAGAATAATTAATTTGGGGGAGGTGCACAGGATAGTCTAGATAGAAGAGAGGCCAACTCTCAGGTAATTGTGAGAATCCAGCTTGTGACAAGTTCTGTGGTAGAAAAAAATGGTACTGGGAATAGAACTAAAGAAAAATGAAGAGGACACACTGGCTAATAACACAGAGGAGCACTTTACTCAAAATCGTAATTCTCACCATTTTATAGCCTTCCTTTGTCAATAGTTTGTACGTATTTAAACAGAGTTCTTGATTGCATATCCATGAATTTAGCTTTTGTGCTTGATGCTGTTTAGAGTGTGAGCTCTCTCTGTTTCTGTTTTTCTAACATGCATACACAAACGTGCATGCACACACAGATTACAAAAAGAAAATAAGCAAACTTATTCCTAATAATAAGCAGAAAGAAAAGCAAAGTTTTAGGAAATTGTAATAAAATGTAAAACAACTAAAGAATAATATTAATCAAATTATCAATGCTTAAGCCTAAGTAAACATAGTATGTATAAATATTTATTAGAGACATATGTATTTTCATGATAACAAAAGTTAATAAAGAGCATGTTCCTAACCAAATACAGATTTGGACGGAGATTGGAAGTATATCATAAAGTACAATAATGGGCAAATAAACAAATTTTAATCTACAATAAATATAGGTAATGTTGGTCTATATTTAATTTATCCGGCACATAATTTAACAAAAATCTTGAGACAGTGTGAGGAAGCTTATATAATGAAGCAAACAATATTTTTGTAATAGATGTTTCAATCAATAGATCAAGAAAACCAAATACTGCATGTTCTAACTCATAAGTGGGAGCTAAACAATGAGAACACATGGACACAGGGAAGGGAACATCACACACTGGGGCCTGTCAGAGGGTGGAGGTTGCGGGGAAGGATAGCATTATGAGAAATACCTAATGTGGATGATGGGTTGATGGGTGCAGCAAACCACCATGGCACATGTATACCTATGTAACAAACCTGCACATTCTGCACATGTACCCCAGAACTTAAAGTATAATAAATAAATAAAAGAAATAAAGAAAAAAAGGAAAATGAACAGAGATGATAATGAAATTCCCAGATCATGAAAACTAAATTTTGATAATCACTGAAGGTATCTTAATAAAATTATGATAAATACAGAGAGTAGAATCCAAAAAGCACTACTTTTACATTTAAAAAATTGCTCACAATATAATGGGGCCATTCAAGAAAATAATAGTATTCTGTCTTAATTTAGTCAGTAAAGGCAAGTAAGTAAAGAGTTTTAGGAAATCCTGATAGAATATCATTTTATTACAATGAATAAAAAAGGGCAGGTTCCAATTAAAGGTACAAAGTCCTTGCTTTAATTTTTTTTTCTCTTGGGGAGTTTATGTTATATTTCAATCTTAATGTTGTTTTAATGTCTAAAGTTTAACTATAATTTAAACAATGAAACTAACAATTCATTTACATTACTGTTTTGACATTTCAAAAAAAACCCTTCTACATCTGGTTTTATTTAACAAATGTTTTTCAGATTTTGCAGTGATTTTTCAAATTTAAGGTGATAAAAATCCTCATGATTTGGTTAGTAACAAGTTTTGCCATCATCAGCACACAGTCTGGAAATGGCAATATCTATATATCTCTACCCCCCCCCCAAAAAAAATATAGGCCTTAGGCCTACCATGGTTAAGAATTGTTTTAAGCATGCACATTTTGATATAGATCCAAATCATCACAATGTTTGTGTAACACTTTGCAAGAGTTTTTAAGATATGCAAAGTATCATGAGAATTATAGCCTAACAAGCTTAGAGATTTTATTTGCTACTAACTCTATCATGATGAAACTAAGCTAGGATAGTTCATGCTATATACATTTAGACATCCTACCATGTTGTAATTACCTGAATACTATAATGTGTTCTAAATATTCAGGCTTTCAATATGTTCTCCAGACAATGGCAATGGCTGAAATACAGTTCAAGTGTTGTTAGTGTCCTCAGCTCACTCAAATTCCCTGAGATTAGTGGAATTTCAAGATAATGCATATGAGAATGCAGTGATAAACAACGAAACAGTTTCTCAAAAACTTCTGAAAGAGAATCATGTTGGAAATTTCAACTGTTTTTTGTAAATAGGCTACAGCAGACCTAGCTTTATTCAGCTTTGCTTTATTGTATTTCATAGGTACTGTGTTTTTTACAAATTGAAGGCTTGTGGGAGCTCTGAGATGATCAAGTTCTATTGGCATCATTTTTCCAACAGAATGTGCTCACTTGGTATCTCTGTGTCACATTTTGGTAAGTCTCACAATATTTAAAACTTGTTCATCATTATTATATCTGTTATGTGTCACATTTTGGTAAGTCTCACAATATTTAAAACTTGTTCATCATTATTATATCTGTTATGGTGATCTGTGATCACTGATCTTTGATGTCACTATTGTCATTATTTTGTGGCACCATGAACTACACCCATATAAGATGACAAATTTAATAAGTAAAGGCTGTGTGTGTTCAACTGATCTATCAACTGGGCATTCCCCACCTCTCTCCCTCTCCTCAGGACTCCCCATTCCCTGAGACACAACAATATTGAAATTAAGCCTATTAACCTTAAAATGGCCTGTAATGTTCAAGTGAAAGGAAGACTCACATATCTCTCACTTTAAATCAAAAGCTAAAATGATTAAGTGGAGTGAGAAAGGAATGTTGAAAGCCCAGATAGGTGAAAAACCAGGCCTCTTATGCCAAACAGTGAGAAAAGTTTTAAATGCAAAGAAAAAGTCAGAAGAGAATTAAAAGTGCTATTCCGGTTTACACACAGATAATAAGTGAAACAGCCTTATTGCTGAAATGGAGAAAGTTTGAGTGCAGAAGATCAAACCCATCACAACATTCCCCTAAGCCAAAGCCTAATCCAGGGAAAGGCCTGACACTCTTCAATATTATAAAGGCTGAGACTGGTGAGGAAGCTGCAGAAAAAAAAGTTTGAAGCTAGCACAGAAGTTTAAAGAAAGAGGCAATCTCTATAATATAAAAGGGCAAAGTGAAGCAGCAATTGCTGTTGAAGTAGCTGCAGCAAGTTATTCAGAAGGTCTAGATAAGATTATTAATTAAGGTAGCTACACCAAGCAACAGATTTTCGATGCAGACAAAACATGGCATCTTCTTCTATTAGAAGATGTTCTATTAGAAGATGTTGTTCTGTCATAGCTAGAGAGAAGTCAACGGCTAGCTTCAAAGCTTATCAGGATAGGCTAACTCTCTTGTCAAGGATTAATGCAGGTGATGTCTTTAAGCTGAAGCCAATGCTCACTGACCATTCCAAAACTTCTAAGAATCTTAAGAATGATGCTGAATCTACTCTGCCTATGCTCTAGAAATAGAAAGACAAAATCTAGAGGACAGCACATTTGTGTATAGTATGATTTACTGAACATTTTAAGTCCACTGTTGAGAACTACTGGTCAGGAAAAAGGATTCTTTCAAAATATTACTGCCCATTGGCAATGCACCTAGTCACCCAAGAGCTCTGATAGAGAGGTACAAGATTTATGTTGCTTTCATGTCCTACACAACATCCATTTTGCTGCCCATGGATCAAGGAGGATATTTACTTTCATGACTTCTTATTTAAGAAATACATTTTGTAAGACTAGAGCTACCATAGACAGTGATTCCTCTAATGGATGTGGGCAAAGTAGATAGAAAACCTTCTGTTAAAATTCACCATTGTACATGCCATTAAGAACATTTATGATTCATGAGAGGAGGTTAAAACAGCAACATTAACAGGAGTTTGGAAGTTTATTCCAATCTTCATGGATGACTTTGAGGGGGTCAAGACTTCAGTAGAGGATATAATTGCAGATGTGGTGGAAATAGCAAGAGAACTAGAATTAGAAGTACAACCTAAACATGTAACTGAACAGCTGCAATCTCATGATCAAACCTGAACAAATGAGGAGCTGCTTCTAAGGGATAAGCAAAGAAAATGGTTTCTTGAGATAAAATCTCCTCCTGGTGAAGATGCTGTGAACATAAAGGGTTTAAATATTACATAAACTTAGTTGTGAAAGAAACAGCAGGATTTAAGAGGACTGACTAATTTTGAAAGAAGTTCTATACAGAGTAAAATACTATCAAACAGCATCACATGCTAGAGATAAATTTTTCATGAAAGAAAAAATCGATTGATACAGCAAACTTGTATTATTTTAATAAACTGCCACTACCACCCCGATCAGTCAGCAGTCACCAACAGAAAAGCAAGATTCTCCACCAGCAAAAAGATTATGACTTGCTGAAGGCTCAGATGATTGTTAGCAACTTTTTAATAATAAAGTATTTTTAATTAAGGTGTGTACATTATTTATTTAGATGTAATGCTATTGTACACCTAATAGACTACCACATTTTACAAGCATAACTTTTATATTCACTGAGAAGCTTAAAAATTTGTATGACTAGCTATGTTGCAATATTTGTTTTTTTGTAGTGGTCTGGAACTGAACCCACAATCTCTCTAAGGTATGCCTCTAACTTACAATTGGGGGTATACAAAAGTTCACCAATTTTTAAAATATGAGACCTCATAATTGATTTTTAAAATTCATCTCAATATTTGAATACTGCTCCATTTTAATATTTATACAGTTACTACATATCTAACATCATGGCATAGAAAAATGAAGCAGATGCAGTCCTTACATGGATAGAATATATAGGCTAGTGAGAGAAGATATATGTGTTTGTATGTGCATGCATGTGTACATATTATATATAAATATATACCAAAATACAAAATAATCAACTATCATGTGATCTGAAATTCTATGCAGCACAGATAAGCATATTTCTTAACAAACCAAGGTATGATTATGACAAATATTTAAGCCGCACCTTATCTAGGCCAAATGTAAATAACTCAGGGGCCTGTTTTATAAGAGTAAAATTATTCATAGCATTTGAAACTATTGAAAACTACTTATAGAGCAAAATTATTTATATATACTCATATATTTGTATGGTAAATTATTACTTTTTAGTGTATTGCAAAAGAAAAACATTTAATAACCCTAAACTTAAAGCATACTATTTATTAAAATAGTCCAAAAATTTATACAGTGAAATGTTTTATAGGAATTAATTTTTAACATTTTTCCAAGTATACAATTCTTTCATTTTCAAGTCCCACAAAATTAAAGATAAAAATACCTATCACCCTTTACTTCTCTTCAAAATGACAGAGAAAATAGAACTTTCACTGAGTAAATTTTACTCAGTTCCAACTGATAACATGCAATATGGGATGTTCAATAAAGTGAAATAAATATTTACTTTAGATGAAATACATAAGGAACTGAGAGTTCCTATTCAATTTTTGACAAGAATTGACTCCTATTCATTTATATTTTAATCAGCGATTAACTCCCCACTGCACCAGCCCTGAACAAATGTAATTACAAAGCTACTCCATGTACAGGTCTCTAAATTCCAGAGCTGCATTTGTAATACACTTTTTATATGTAATTCTCTCATACCCATTTATGATACATGTTGCTTCTACGTTTACTATTTTAATGTAATGAGAGATTAGTCCACTACAAGTTTGCAAACTACAGAAGAGGAGAATGTTTTGGGTGGTTCTGTATTACCATAGAAATTATTCAATGTGCTTTTGTAGCTCTGCTGAAAGTGAGAAAATTTAACTGTGTGATGGGGTGGGAAATATTAAAAGTTTAAGTTAGCCCTGTTGTTAAGTGACAGAAGAGTTCAGAAGAGGATCTGAAATTCATGTGAGAAAAAAATGCAAAGATACTCTATCTTTACAGTAATGATATCTACAAAATTATATAACTTGACCATCTCTCTTACAACTAGATCTTGTAACCTAAATATAGGACTCTACATTTTGTACCCTTTTCCCTGGCCTGGTCAAGTTGATATGACTGAGTCAAGCATCATCAGTGAGTGAGCCTCAGCCATTGTCTCTGTCTCCACTCCACCTAAGTGCTAAAGGGCTCAAATTGTTTCCCTACCTTGCTCTCTAACAAGACAGATTTTATGCTTTGTAATAGTATACTAGGTAAGAAGCTAGTTGAGAAGTCCTAGGAAAACAAGGAAGGTATAGCCAGAAAATCTAAATAATCTAAATAGTCATGGTGTTGGGTAAGGACAGCCTGGGATTTGAAAGGTAGGCTTTACTGGCAAGATGCTTTGACTGCTCTATAGCAGTGAAATGGTGTGAGATGAGAAGAAAAAAAGGGGAATTATGCAGAGTATTGCTGGGATATATAGAGCCGTTCTCCTGCAGTGGTCTTCAAGTAACACATGGCGATTGAAATACCATTTAATTCCTTAGGTTCCTGTATTATATTTTTTATGTATAAATCCAGGCCAGACTCTGTCAGTTGGAAGAGCTCACAACTGCTGCACTCTTTCAGAATGATGGTGTAAATATTCTCATACACTGAAAATATATAAAATCCAGTATATCATGTAAGATATAGTACACAATTTTACCTCATATTAAAACTCACTGTAGAGTTGAGCAAGAGTGCATATTCACCATGGTAATGTCCTACACTAACTGGCACCAGAAGTATGTAAATACTTAAGAGAAACAAAATTCGAAATGTATACAGTTAGAGGCTAGTTTGTGCAAAATTCTTCCAAACATTACATACATACTGTTGTAAGGAACTAAATCTGTTTTCATCAATGTGAAATCAAATGGAAATTTTCACCTATCAAAAATATATTCTATATAACAATTATACTGTGCATATGTTTCTATTTTTAATTGCATAAAATTTACAAAAACAGAATATATGAAAAGTCCTCCATATGAAGTGTACAAAACTGGAGTAATTCCTGTAAAATAAAGACTATATCTGCGTATAGTTACATATAACAAAGTATTCGATACATCTTAAGACAACATTACCAATAATGAAATATTAAACTGAAAGACATTTTTCTAATCTATAAATAAAAGTTTTATTGACAGTGCTAGAGAAAAGACTGAATTATCTGTCTATATTCTCCATAGAAAACATCACAGTGTCGACCTTAGAAAGAGGTGAACCAAGAATGTATAGTCAAAAAATAAGAGAAAAAGAGTATTATGAAATAACCTCAGATGCTCACTTAAATTTTTAAAATAAATTTTATTTTTCTTAGTTTTGAGATATTTGTAATATGTGTTAACTTTAAAAATTTTCTTATTTCATAAGTTCTTTTTTCTCATTTAAAATTAATATTTATTTTCCTATATAATGTTGTATTTGGCATTTATAGTCTTTGTTTTTTTTAAAGAGGGTCTTCCAAATTGATGTAGTCAGCATCTAAAGTTCCCTATGAGTGGCTGGCCATGTCTCCTAGTGATTTCCAGATCTCACCCAGAGACAGGTGGCCCTGAACCATCCAGACATATCAATGAGCAAGAGCACAAGCAGTTGCCTCATTTGGAGTAATAGGGCATAGACAGTAGTAAATTACTCTCAAAACTGAATGACCCCAGAGACTAGCTCAAACTTTGCATTTTGCCAGAAACACGATCCCTGAAGACAAAAGAACCTGAGACATATCTAATGATTGTCCCTTGGACAATTTCATATTTCCTGGTTCCGGTGTTTGTGATGAGGGACCTAGACAGATGCAACAAGGCTAAACTTTACAGCACTTTCAGAGGCAGTAAAATAACCAAAAAGAGGAAAAGAGGAATAAACTATAATAGGATGGGTTTTTGAGTAGTGCAATTCATATTAATTACACTACTATTAATAGTAATAGTAATAGTAATTATCTGTTATAGAAGTACAAAAAATGATCAGAGTAAGAATTGAGGAATAGTATTTAAAGGCTCCTCCTAACCCCAGCAACTTCCATGACCTCATCATCATTCAAAGACAGCTCTGCCACTGTTAGCATAAGTCTTTCCCTTACTTCAATCCACAGACTTGGTCTCTGCTGGTCCATGCGACACCCACTGGGATATGGAATCAGAAAACTAAAGGATTCTAGAGGGCCTTAGAGGCATAATGAAAAAAAGGATCATTTAGAGATCCTCTAAATGTTTAGGCTCTAAAACAGAGGTGGGGTATAAAATATTTGAAAAGGGGGATTTTTAAAGTCCTATGGTAGGATATGAAATTAGTTCCCTCCAAATACTCCAAATGAAGCATGAGTGAAGATTGCAATGACTTAATTATTTTGACATTTTGAGCATGCCTTCATATATGAAAGGATAGCATGGGGCTCCAAATTTTATTTTAATTACACCTAACTGAAATAATTAAGGTCCTTTATCTTGTTAGCTAAGCCAGAGTTACTGAGACTCAAAGCTGGAAATCTCTTAGAAAACCCATTTCCACCTAGTGGAACTGACTCAGTATACGGCATTTACTGAAGGGTCCAGTGTGCTTAGGGCTGTGCTTCCAAACACTGGCCTGAGGACTGCCTAGTCAGAATGATCTGGAACGACTTTTTAAATGCTTATTTCTATATTCCATACTGGCCCCAGTGAACCAAAAATCTCTGAGACTGTAAACTGGAAATCTGCACATTCAGTAATTTCCTCCAGTGCTTTATATGCACAGTTTAGAAAAGTCTGCAACTCTTCCCTGGGTTAAGGAGTAGAAGTTTTGGAGTAGATTCCTGTGTAACCCACAGAGACCCTACAAAACAGATTTTTTGCTGTGCTTTACAATGAGCATTATTATGGTCCAGAGTACTGTGGTCAGGTCACACTTATCCCAACTTATTGGGCTCTAAGAAATGGATGTTGCCTTGGATCTGACATCCATGACCAATATACAACCAAGGAAAGCCTTATATTAAGGTTATCCTTACCCCAGCTGGAACTCTGTTATTGTCTCCTCACTACTGAGATTCCAGAATAATTTTCAGCTAAGGCCTTGAAGGTCTTGAGGACTCCAGACCCCTATTTTTTCTTAACAGCTCACCTCACTCTTATTGAAGTGCTCCCAGCTTGCCTTGGATGATAGCAAAATATTTGCAGCATTATGCCTGCTATTTCATGTCTCTGATCCTTTGAATTATTCCTTCCACCTAAAAATCATTTTCCCTTTTTTATTCAGTTAATTGATTTCATTTTTCCAATATTCAACTCAAAAATTTCTCTTACATGACATTCTCAATAACCAACTTGACTTAGATGTCTCTATATTTCCTAACTTGCTTTGTGTATATCTATCATTGCTCTTATCATATTCTGTATAAATTTTGATTCATGCATCACTTTCCATTATTAAATCATTAGCTCTTTAAATACTTTGCATGAAATAAGATTTAATAAATGATTGTTGAATTGAACTGACATTTCTCTCCCTTTGTGTTAGCCCTTTATTCTAATTCGAATTCACATTTAATTCAATCCACTTTGAATTGTGATTTTTTCCCACTAATTCTTCTAAAATTTTATTGTTAATAATGATGGTAATAATGGTAAAATCACGTTTACTTTATGCTGAGTTACATGTTAAACCTATAGGTATTTAATTCTTTATGTGGTATCTTTTTATACATTTTTAACAACCTAGTAAGAGACTCCTTTCCAAATTGCAATCACTTCAGGCCCATAAAATGCGGATTCACCTCTGAATAAAAATAAAATTAGGCTTTCCTTATTGAAGGAGGAGCAGAGGGCCTAGAGTTCACTGGTTTGGCCTCCCTCAAGCCAACCTTGTTGATTCCCAACCTTATTCAAGTCTAACATCAACAGAACTACACCATGATATTAGAAACAAAGATCACCCAGTTAGTGAGTGCAAAAGCCGGGCAGGAACCCAAGTCTATCTGACTGCAAAGCATGTTCTCTACACCTCCTTGATAAACATATCTTTCATATCTTCTATCTTCCCTATCGTCCATATCTTCTATCTTCTATATCTTCATCTTAGTCACTGCTAAAGATTGCGTGTATCAGAATATCAAAGGCAGAGCTCCTAGAGAGAACTTACCTTCAGGCTGAACAGTTTTGCAGCATATTTTAATCATCTAGCCCAATATCTCTCAAATTGAATCTGTCAATAGCATTATTTGAGGTACTTTTTAAAAATACAGATTTCTGTAGCCTTGTAGTATAGTTTGAAGTCAGGTAGCGTGATGCCTCCAGCTTTGTTCTTTTGACTTAGGAGTGTCTTGGAGATGCGGGCTCTTTTTTGGTTCCATATGAACTTTAAAGCAGTTTTTTCCAATTCTGTGAAGAAACTCATTGGTAGCTTGATGGGGATGGCATTGAATCTACAAATTACCTTGGGCAGTATGGCCATTTTCACAATATTGATTCTTCCTATCCATGAGCATGGTATGTTCTTCCATTTGTTTGTGTCCTCTTTTATTTCACTGAGCAGTGGTTTGTAGTTCTCCTTGAAGAGGTCCTTTACATCCCTTGTAAGTTGGATTCCTAGGTATTTTATTCTCTTTGAAGCAATTGTGAATGGAAGTTCATTCATGATTTGGCTCTCTGTTTGTCTGTTATTGGTGTATAAGAATGCTTGTGATTTTTGCACATTAATTTTGTACCCTGAGACTTTGCTGAAGTTGCTTATCAGCTTAAGGAGATTTTGGGCTGAGACAATGGGGTTTTCTAAATATACAATCATGTCATCTGCAAACAGGGACAATTTGACTTCTTCTTTTCCTAACTGAATACCCCTGATTTCTTTCTCTTGCCTAATTGCCCTAGCCAGAACTTCCAACACTATGTTGAATAGGAGTGGTGAGAGAGGGCATCCCTGTCTTGTGCCAGTTTTCAAAGGGAATTTTTCCAGTTTTTGCCCATTCAGTATGATATTGGCTGTGGGTTTGTCATAAATAGCTCTTATTATTTTGAGGTACGTTCCATCAATACCGAATTTATTGAGAGTTTTTAGCATGAAGGGCTGTTGAACTTTGTCAAAAGCCTTTTCTGCATCTATTGAGATAATCATGTGGTTCTTGTCTTTGGTTCTGTTTATATGCTGGATTATGTTTATTGATTTGCGAATGTCGAACCAGCCTTGCATCCCAGGGATGAAGCCCACTTGATCGTGGTGGATAAGCTTTTTGATGTGTTGTTGAATCCGGTTTGCCAGTATTTTATTGAGGATTTTTGCATCGATGTTCATCGGGGAGGGGGGAGGGGGGAGGGATTGCATTGGGAGTTATACCTGATGTAAATGACGAGTTGATGGGTGCAGTAGACCAACATGGCACAAGTATACATATGTAACAAACCTGCACGTTATGCACATGTACCCTACAACTTAAAGTATAATAATAATAAATAAATTTAAAAAAAAAATAAAATAAATTACAAAACGAAAAAAAAAAAATAAAGTTTACTGCTTAGGTAGTAAAAAAATAAATAAATAAATAAATAAATAAAAATACAGATTTCTTGGTCATATTGGTACAGATTCTGAATCTGTTCTCCTGCCAGATCCAGGAATCTATAATTACCAAAACTTCTCAAGAGATGTTAGAAATCAACAAGTTTGGGGATCAAAAAGGTTGGCTTGAAGGGGGCCAAATTAGCACATTCTAGGCCTTCTGACCCTACTTCAATAAAGGAAGACTAATTATATTTTTATTCAGAGTTGAATCCCAATTTTGTGGCCTTGAACCTAAAGTGACTGCAATTTAGGAGGGAGCCTCCTTAAGAAAAAGAACACAAAAATAACGATTGAACCTTTCATAAAAACTTATAACGGATGATCACATTGATAAGACCTCTCCTACAGTCTGGAAGGGACCTCAACAAATCTTTTATGGTAACTTTCTTGTCTATATCATATATTGAAGTTCTACACAAAGTTTTACCCATGACAAAAAAAAAAGTTTCACTGATAAATACTAACATTTGGAAAATACCAGTTTTGGTAAAATTTCATATCTTGCTCAGAGCAATATCAACAAGATAGTCAAGGATATTTTTGAAATACTCCAGAAATACTATCAGCAAACAAGTGAGGTCAGTTTGGTATGTCTTATTATTGGTACATCCATAAGATTTCCGAGTACATCTCATGTTCATAAATGCTCTGTTTAATCAACTATCCTAAATTTTGCTAGGAAACAGACTTAAACTCATGGACTTATAAGCCCCCATTTTTCCTTCTCTCTAATATAGATTGCTAAATAATTTTTAAAAAATATTTCTGAAGGATTCTTTGCTTTCTTTGCCCTACCGATAGCTCTATCACCCAGGACAATATTCAATTCTCTTCAAAATGAGTGGATAATATCAGAAGCTATTTGTCTACAATCTCCAGCAGCTGGATTAGACATAACTGATGGTATTACTTTCTGCATGCAGGCATACAACAGGAAAGAAACATAGAGCATGCAATTTCTTCAACACATGCCATCGATTACTATAAAAATGTAAATAATGTGGTTTCAGACCCTATAACTCAAAACTCAATTTGAGCAGTAACTCCTCTTAAAGGCAATACATTCGTAAATTCAGTAATGAGAAAAAATGAGACTAGAGCTCTTCCTGACAACCCTGGGTGAAAACGCTCTAGCCAGCTATGAATAGCACTGTAGCATGGGTACAGTAACCGAGTCTCATTCACAGACTCCTTGTACAAACCCCATATATCTTAGCCTCAGTAGCACAGAGGAAATCTTGGTCTGCTTGAAGAAGTAAGACAGTTTTAATAAATCACAGTCTTACAATAATAAACACAGGAAATCTCTGGAAAATTGAACATCCAGTTTTTTTTTTTTTTTCTACCCAATACCCTGTCTTGGCTGCCAAAGCTAAAATAGACTGACACCATATTCACAAAACTTCTTAAGTCCAGAAGCCTTGAAGCTAATTTGGTCTTGTGTATAATTTCCTGTACTTCTTTATTCAGCATTACCTTTGTGTACTAAGGACCTCTGTACTGCCCTCTATTGGATGAAATGCCTGCATGTATCAAGAGTGACCAAAATAAGAAGCATATGGCCAACACTCATCTACTGTAAATGCAGGCAAGACATTTGAGTCATGATCCACTAATGTCTACAAGTATTCATTTCTTAAATTAATAAAATAGACCCAAGCTACCCAAATGGATCTGTGAGTTATAAACTGGGGGACCAATATTCCGGATAAAGAAACAAAAGTCATTTTATTCAATAGCATTTCCTAGTTTCCTAAGATAAACATAATAAATATGGATTAGTTATTCTTTGTTCAGGTCAATGCCTTTTGTGACCACCCTCCTGGTCTTCCCGTGTCAAAACAATCATGTTCCCAACATCATTCTGAAGTAGGGCAAGAAGTCTCAAAGCTCCCAGTATAATTTTCTTTCCACTCAACTGTGCTGCCTCTCATATATCATGTCTTTATGTATGATAATAACACTGTCAAAGTTGTTATTTCCCATGCATGAAAGCAGAAGTGATTTTTGAAATACTATATCTAATTGTAGTTACTGTATACAGACTGTAAACGAAGTTTCCCTTCTATACTTACACTTCTTTCTGTAACCCAACTTGCCCAGAGTGGAGGGTAGGCCTGGATTGTTGGAAGGAGACTAACTCACTGGTAATAAGACACTGGCAATAAGTAATAAGACACTGGCCACGGAGAAAAGGGTCTTATTACCGCAACAAGCAATGCCATCACTGCAAATTTGTGGTTTGGCCATCATATGGATCCGGAGATCTCTGTTTTGATATAAGACAGAACTTTAAAAACACTGGCCAGAGTACTTGATGACAAACTGTTTAACATACCCTGGTTACTAAGTTCTATTTTATAACTCATTTACAGATATTCACTTGATTTTAAAACACCATTTATATGAGTTTGAATTTTTTTTATTAATTTTGTTCCAATTATCTATTTTAACTTTACACTTACCTTATTAGATATATATTATGGTTATTGATAGCAACTACTTATTATTCAACATTTGGGTCCAACAAAGAACTCAATGCAGTTTTGAATAGAGACATAATAAAAGCAATAAATGGGTGAGTGAATAAATGGAAACAATCCAAGGCATAGAGAGATGAAAATGCTTTGCCAAATCATATCACAAATGAGTAAGAGTCAGGTCTCAGATATTGTATTGCTCCACCAGAAAGCATGGGTTAAACAGACAGAAAAAGTGATAAAAACCTCAGGAAACCTGAAATCTGGAGGATCTGGCAGGGGGTCGGCGGGGGGCACGGATGACTATATTTGGGCTACTCAGAAATGTATTTCTTACTATGTATTATAAGCAGAATTCAGTATAAGATAAGATGCATCCACCTTGACTAATAATAGTGTTAAATTTATAAATAGATTACACATTATAGCAGTATAAGAAGGTCTGAAGTAAGTAGTATTAGTGCTATAAGGTTATTAGCATGAATTTGCTTCAACAAGTTGATATTTCAAAGTTCTTAATTATAACCTATAAGCTTTTGCAATGACAAATTTAAATTTGTCCAAGACATTTATAAAATAAATAGCATTCTTCAAAATATATCTTATATATTAACAAAGAAAATACCCAATATCCATAGATGTTACAAAATATTCTACTATTCTAAAAATTATAATTCTGATCAGTGTTGATTTGATAGGTCAAATATTCAAGATAAGTTTGGATAAAATTTTTAAAAGCAAAATAAAATCAAATATTTTATGAAATATGGTTTTGATTTACAAGCATACACTAAATAAAAAACGTATATTCTTTTACTTTTATCAAATGTAAAACAAGTGAAACATTTGCATATATACGTTTCGCTAATGTGTAGGTTTTGACATGTAAAATCCATTGTCTAATGTGATATTCGGGATACAATATTACTATTGGCATTCATGTTTATCTTTCTAAGTCTCTATGTTTACTACATAGAACTTAGTTCTAGAGAACTTTCCAGCAATTTAATCATCAGATAATATTAGATCAATCTGTGTGTATCTAAAAATTAGAAAAGTCACTTTATTTTTATTTTTAAAACTTATTCAAATGACAACTCTTTATGAACACCAGCCAAAACATATGTCTTTAAAACTCATTATCTTAATCATTTAAAAATAACTGCTATGATATGTTTCATTTTAAGTGCTCAAGGATACATAGATAATGTATTCTTCAAAATAAGTACTCCTAGAACATATTCAAACTGGGCTATCCGGACCATGCTTAACATCTTAATGCTTTAAAGTTTAAACCAGGTTTTGAGTAATGGATGTGAATCTCCAAGTGAGCAAGTTGTACTATGGCATGATGGAAATAAGTATTACTAAATACTTTCATTCCCTCTAGTCTAGTCCCTAGGGCATACTCTGCATTTCCCAAAGTGGATTGCAGTTAAGTGGCTTAGGAGTCATATCAATGAAATGAGTTTGCACTAAAATAATATCAAAACTGTTTATCAACAGGCTAATCAGAGTAATGCAAAACAAACAAACAAACAAAAAAAAAACCACTAAAGAGTCAGAATCAAGTCTTCCTGAGCCAACTGGACCTCTGCTTGGGTTTTAAACAATTACATACAGACCTTTCAAATGTCAGTGCATGCATATAGTTCTACAAGACCAAATTTTAAGATACTTTTAGTCAGATACAAAAGTGAAATTTTAATGTGACCAAAACAGTTTTGAAAGGTTTTTTTTTTTCTCTTTCTCATGGAAAAACTTATTTATAAATTGACAAACATGATGAACTCAATACAGCTGAATAAAAGATGAGGTGCAGCAGTGGTACCCAACCCCCAGTCCACAGACCGGTACTGGTCTGTGGCTGGTTAGGAATGGGGCCACACAGCAGAAGGTGAGCAGCAGGAGAGAAAGTGAACTTTCATCTGTATTTATAGCCACTCCCCATCACTCGCATTACCTCCTGAGCTCCACCTCCGGTCAGATCAGCAGCTGCATTAGATTTTCATAGCAGTGCAAACCCTATTGTGAACTGCATGCAAGGGATCTAGGTTGTTCACTCATGAGAATCTAATGCCTGATGATCTGTCACTGTCTTTCATCAGCCCCATATCGGACTGTCTAGTTGCAGGAAAACAAGCTCAGGGCGCCTACTGATTCTACATTATAGTGAGTTGTATAATTATTTCATTATATATTATAATGTAATAATAATAGAAACAAGATATAGTAAATGTAATGTACTTGAATCCTCCGGAAACTAACCCTCACTTCCCATTTGTGGAAAAATTGTCTTCCACAAAACCAGTCCTTTGTGCTAAAGGCTGGGGACCTCTGAAGTAGAGTATTTTATTTTAATATTATGTTTTGGTTACTTTTATAAATCTAAGAACAAAGAAAACCCAACTTGTTAGTCAAAGTGTAATTGAAGAAATTATCAGCCTATTGAAAAGCAGTACATGCTGAGCATAATCTTGCAGTATAATATTTTTTAGACTAGTGGGGGTAAAAAGACCAAAAAAACTTGAATTATATGTTCTGCTTGAAAATATAACAATATTAAACAATAAAATTGCTGACATGATTGCTTTCATTATAAGCTTTGCTTTTTCTTAGGATATAGCTGTGGAACTACATCCCAGCTAGAATCGAAGTTGTTGAATGCTGGGTAATACCAAACAAAGTTAACAACAAATATTTTCACTTATTTTATTGCAGATTAACCTTTAAAAAAGTTCAAAGAGAAAAAATAATAGTGGCAGGGCATGGTGACTCATGCCTATAATCCCAGCACTTTGGAAGGCCAAGGTGGGTAGATTATGAGGTCAGAAGTTCGAGACTAGCCTGGCCAAGATGCTGAAACCTCATCTCTAACAAAAATACAAAAATTAGCCAGTCGCAGTGGCGGGTGACTGTAATCCCAGCTACTTGAGAGGCTGAGGCAGAAGAATCGCTTAAACCCGGGAGTTGGAGGTTGCAGTGAGCTGAGATCGCACTACTGTACTCTAGCCTGGGCAATAGAGGAAGACTCCATCTCAAAAAAAAAAAAAAAAAAAAAAAAAAAAAAAAAAAAAAAAAAAAAACCTTCCACCATCTCAAGGAAAAAAATGTTTACATTTCCATATTCTTTTCTGAGTAAGACAAAGGGTGTTTTAAACATTTACAAATATGTTTTGGGCAATTGTTTCCCCTATGTGGTAATAGTAGCAATAACATAATTGTACAGTGGAACAGCTTCAAAGTATTGCATTTTGAGTTAATCCCTACTTAAATACACAGAAATTGATTAGCAGCCCCACCTCGTGACCACAGGAATTCAGGAATGTATATCATCACTATTTGTAAAGATAGAGTAAATAATACCACTACTACATAAGTCACACTTGTATAGAACATAAATCAAATATACTGCTACATTATAAAGAGTGTCTAGTATAGTATTCAAAATATTCATTATTATTTTAGTATCCAAAATATGTGCTATTATTATATTATTTTCATTCAATAAGACAAAAGTTTGCAAATTTAGAGAAACATTTAACACAGCAAGTTAAAATAATTCAGGGTATTTGTGCAAACTAAAGAGCAACAAAAATCTAATTGTTACTTTTCATTTCTAAAGTACATTGATATTTTACTCTGAAAAGAGATCCTCCTGGTGTGTATTATTTCAAAAGTAAATAGGTATTCATAAATAATTTAACATACAGAACTGAAGGATGTGTGTATGCCAGACATGTCATAGAAGTTAAAACAGACTCTGAAAAGGTGTCAGTACAGAGTTAGGACTTTGATGAACAGGTCTGGACATAAAAAAACACAGCTTCAGAAAGGCATGGACATAATTTCATTCTACATTAAGAGAGTGATTTGTGTGGTTGTGTATGCTCACTGTTTTCAACACCTCATAATCTCATTTAGAGCAAAACAAATTAATTTTATAAAGGGAGTGGATAGGAGTGAGGTATGTATTGGTAGCCATGACTACTAAAACAGGTATTTTTTTTAATTTGGGAGTTTTTTGTTTAGCTATCAACTGTACTTATTATTTAACTATTAGTAAGAAAAACATATAATTAAGTTAATTATTAGGCCAGTTTTAAAAACATAAAAGTGGCAGATTAGAATAAGGCCTCAGTGATATTTCCCCTCCCACTTGCTCTTCCAGAATGCTGTGACCCAATATAAAGTTGAGGTCTGTCCCCTCCTTTTGAAACTCTGTAGGCTTTGTAACTACTTCAACTAATAGATTATGAAAAAGTAATGCTATAAAATTTACAAGGCTTGGTTATAAAAGCCATACCACATTTGCCTACCCCTTAAGACACTCATCTTTGGAGCTCTGAGCCATTTATGTTAGGTTAAAGCTGCTATGCTGTGATAAAGTCCAAACTAGCCCCTGCAGAAGACTACAAGGAGAGGCTTTGAGAACACAGGAAGAGAGAGGTGGACAGCAAGCCTACAGCTGTCCCAGCCCCCTGCCCTTGCTGTTCCAGCTTTGACCACTGTCTATGTCACTTAGTACCTAAGAAACCTCTAGCTAGAGATACTCAATTGAGTCATTACTGAATTCTTCATACACAAATACCATAAGCAAAACAAATGTTGTTATTGTTTTAAGCCATTAAATTTTAAGATTATTTGGTGTGCAGGCAATCAGAAGAACCAACACAAATTTACTAGCATTCAAGGATATGTGGCAATTACACATATTTGAATATATACATTTGCACAAACACATGAAATATTTCCCACAAGCTGCATAGTCAGTGAAAACACGTTAGACCGATTGAAGCAATGCAGAGTCTATGGTTCATGCCATTTAAGTACGGGGAAAAAATGAGGTGGCAAATAGTGTATGCTTGTTTTCTATTTTCTTGAAGTGCTAACATATTTTATCTATGTGGTTCTAGCTCTCAGAGCACAATTTTACCTACATGTAACCTTCAATGACCATTTGAGATCATTTACTAAAGAACTAAGTATCTTCATTCCTTCTCTGAGACCAAACATTGGACAAACAGCAATTATTTGTTATATAGGAAATTCAATGTGTTTATATAAGTTGAAAAACAAAACGAGCCTTATATATTTAGAAACAGAAAATGAACCATGACAACTCTTACAAGGGAGCAACACTAGTGTGCATACCTGCTCTATGAATTCAGGAGAAAAGACAAGAATATGAAGACTTCACCAATAAACATTTTCAGTGATTTTAATCGGTGGATTCCTAAGGATAACTGTATAATTAAATAGATCTACTTCTGTCATAAAAACATGTGGAAGACCCACAGTTGCTGAGTAGATCATCAATTAAGTGAGAGCTGGGTCATAATATGGTTTTGACCTGCATGCCAGCATCTTAGTGTGCAGGAGAAAATAGTGTTCTATGCACATAATTGAGTATTTTAAGTCAGGAGAGATTTTGGTTTGGAGAGAATTTGGTTTAAGTCTCCCTCTCTCTTTCAATCTACATTCTCCTCTCCTCCACCTATCTGGGTAAAGGACGCCTATAGCACCAGGGTATAAGAATTGTGGTCCTGGTAAATTTCACCAGGAACCTCTTTGGGAAGGTGACAGAGGCCAACTCATCTGGGCAATAATGGATGAGTCTTACTCTGGAAACTTCCCCAAATGTAAAGTTTTTCCGAATGAACTTTGCCTTATAAGCAAGCAATTTGGGGGCTCTCTGCCTCCTTTCTTTCTCACTCTCTCTCTTTCAGCCCTTTCGTGCACCCTCACATACACCTCCTCAAAATTACCTCCTTCTTTGACTCTTCTCCACACCCACCTTCCTCAAAAAGAAAAGAGTTAGGAGGAGACATCAGGACAGGACTCGGTAGCAGAAGGTATAGCCTCCTGCATCTCATCAACGTAAATCTGAATTTTAAACTTCAATCCAGTAAATGTGTCTTCAGTGCTAATAAAGAGCTACTTATATCACACACCGAAAGGAGAGCAGGGGTAAGTTCACTCGTTCTGTCTTGCTAATATTGTGCTTAGGCCATATTTGTGAGTTTTAGAGTGACTTGAAAATAATTATTAGTCTTTTACATACATTTCCTTCCACTTTTATAAAGAAAAACTGTTTTTATTCCCTGGTGTTGAGACTTGTGACCCATCTATTCCAACAGTTAAAAAATAGCTAATGAGGGAGCAAATATTTTTAAACTAAGCCTTTGCCTATGGCATACATAAATGTACAATGTTATGTATACTTAATGTATTTTTATTTTTAAATAAGTGATACCCATTTAAGTCACTTGTGAATAAAATATTTACAATCAAATGGCTAAATTGAAGATGAAAGTGAAACTCTAGTTCACTTTTTTAAAAGATTATTGTATTTACAGTTTAAATAGCTTACTACTAACAGCCACATTCCAAAGTTGCAATAAACTTCATCTATTTTTATAAACATGTTTTCTTTCTGCTGCTATTGTTCATTCCATGTGAGTGAAGGGCTATCTGGACTCATTTCAAATGTTGTTATATTTCATGTCACTCTAAGGAAAGCTTTTTCCAGATAAGTTGTAAAGAACATGTATTTTTTAATGACAGGTATTTTATCATCTCTAGCCATTCAGGTTATAGGTGTGGGATCCTGTTTTATATGGCACCCTGCTACTGTGGAACTCTTATTTTAGCCGTTTGAGTTAGAAAGGCTTTGCCAAACAAAACAGTAGGAGGGAAACTGTAAAAAGGCTTTAAAATCCTAAAAAAAGAAATAAGTGATCAAGCAGCAATCTAAACATAAAGTAGAGGACTATTCCCATGACCTACGTTTGAGAAAAAAAATATAAGATGCAGAGAATTAATAGAATACCAATTTAGATCCACACACATTGTCCTTAAAAGTAGAAATTATTTCAACCAATATATATGTAAGCCGGTGTACTAAAATTATTGTCAAAAATCTCAGATGTTAAGTTAGACAAGTCTGACCTCAAAATTTTTTTCTAAAATAAGAGAGTAATATAAAAATTCAAAAGAGAAATTTTAAAATGATCTGCTCAGACAAGCTTCCTGAAATCTAAAATCAAATTGCAAAAATAGAATATCCTCAATATTTGCCTTTGACAAATATTTAATGTGTTATATAGTAAGTGACTGATACAACTTTGGAAGATAAATTTCATCTCTGTCTTGGATTCAGGCACATTGATCTTTTACAAGTATGTGATTGATTTAAACCACTTAAAAATTGGAATGTATATAACTAGATGAGTATTAAATAGAATATATAACATAGTCTTTAGTATTTGAAAGGCAAAATATCTTCAATTATTCAACTTGGGCTCAACTCAATATTGTAAGTATACACATACTTCAATCTTCAGAATAAAGGCTAGTCATCAGCAAAGGCTCGTATGAACCCCTTGTATGAACTTGTATGAACCCCTTGTATGAACTTGTATGAACCCCAAGAACTGTCTGTCAGTTTGTCTGCTAGTCAGGCATTCCCTTAAATAACAGTAGTGAGCACTGGTCAGGAGTCAGGTGCTCTGGACTGTGGGCATTCACACTCAGGGACCATTTATGTGCCTTAAAATCTCCAGCATTCCGGTATTGCAGGCATCGCTGCTGGGATTTCCAAGGTTTAGAGAGGTTAAGTCACTTATTCAAGTTCAAGGCAGAATGTGAACAGGGACACAGTTTTAGAAGCACTTCCTGTCACCACAGCTGTACTCAAAAGCTATGTGGGGGAATTCAGTCGCTTATTCAATAATACTTTGAGCCTAGGAAGAGTTCATTAAATTTCAGTAGGTTAAGCCCTAAATTCAACTCGGGAACAAACCTAGAATAAATCATATCATTTTATAGTTCCATCACATGTATCTACTTAATGTGAGGTCAGAAGGCATTTTCCAATTACTTCTCACAAAGGGACTGCCTTTTTTTTTCTTCTGTCCATCTTTTCTCTTAACTAGCTATGCAAGAAGTATAGCCTTCTGAAAAGGATTTCCACCTTATCCTTCTAAATTTCACTGGGTATGTCCTAAGTCAGTTTTTAAAAATCTATCATCAATTTCCACTCTTGCATAATACTAGAATGTGGCCACGAACATTACTATAGGAAAGACTATTTTGTAGGCAGCTTTATAACACCACTGGGGAAACAAAAAAGAATTTTGAAGAGGGCTAGCAACATTTAGTACCTGAAATATAACTTTGGTTGGTCAATATTCATCAAATAATATTAGCAAAATCTATTCTCTTTCCTAACACTAATTCTAAAGTTATACAAGCCTATTCAGTTTCTCTCCAGCAATCATCAAATATGTGAAATTAGCAAAGACTGTATTAAAGACAGAAGTAACTTTATGAAGATATAAATATAATAAAAATGTCTAGAACTCCCTTAAAATTAATGGTGGCTAGTGAAATAATAGCTAGCATTTTACAAATTGACAATTTCAAGGAAATATAACTAGCCTAGTCAAACTAGTAGTGTTTTCCTAAAAAATAATTTTGTGACCTTCATTATACAGGACCAAATACATGAACAAAGTCAGAATCAGTTGCCCATACCAGAGAATTGAAAGTAATATGGTATTGTTCTCTCAGACTGATTGATTTATTTTTATTTTACAGTTATTTATTGAGCACTTACTTACCATGTACTAAGAAATAGGTATACAGTGATAAGCAGAAGATAAAAGATACATGATCACTACTTTTATAATATTTATGGTATAGGTAGTGGCTAATCAAAACAAAATACTCACATACACACACACACACACACACACACACACACACACAGAGTAAACAGTGACAATGGGATAGAGAAAATTAGTTTCTTTTGAGGATAAATAAAAGTAACTCTCTGTGAAAGGTGACATATTGCTACTACTCTTAATCCTATTGTGGCTTCTGTTACTTCAAATGTAATACAATTAAAAAGCCTTTAATGTTTTAAGCCTTTTTATCTAATTGAGTTCCAACTGCAGAGAAATGCAGAAATACAGATATACATAAGCAAGTATAGGTAAAGTGCTATATGGACAGAGGCAGGACATGTAAATAGAGGACAAGAAACAGTTTAGTTTAGCAGTAGCTTCCACAAAGTAATACAGTTAACGCTAAGAAGGAAAAAAAATGGGCCAGGAATAGACAGTCTTGAATACCCAATCAAATTTCCAGGCTTTGTCAATTCTAAGTTCATTAAAGAACTTAGAATGTGACTTTTTGGCCTAAAGACAGAAATGTCATTTGACCTACCAATCCCATCACTGGGTATATACCCAAAGGAATATAAATAATTCTATCATAAAGACACATGCATGTAAATGTTAATTGCAGCACTATTCACAATAGTAAAGATGTGTAATCAGCCCAAATGCCCGTAAATGGGAGACTGTATAAAGATAACGTAGTACATATATAGTACATATGTAGTACTGTGGGATACTGTGCAGCCATAAAAAGAATGAGGTCATGTCCTTTGCAGGGATATGGATGAAGCTGGAGGCTGTTATCGAACATATTATCTAGCACATTAACTAACACAGGAACAGAAAACCAAATACTGCATGTTCTCACATACAAGTGGGAGGTAAATGATGAGGACACATGGACACATAGAGGGGAACAACACACTCTGGAGCCTATCGAAGAGTTGAAGGTGGGAGGAGGAGAGGATAAGGAAAAATAACTAAAGGATACTAGGCTTAAGACCTAAGTGATGAAATAATCTGTACAAAAAAATCCCATGACAGATGTTTGTTTACCTGAGTAACAAACCTGCACTTGCAACCCAGAAGTGAAAGAAAGAAAGAAAGAAAGAAAGAAAGAAAGAAAGAAAGAAAGAAAGAAAGAAAGAAAGAAAGAAAGAAAGAAAGAAGAAAAGAAAAGAAAAGAAAAGAAAAGAAAAGAAAGAAAGAAGGAGAAGGAGGAGGCGGAGGAGGAGGAAAGGAAGGGAGGGAGGAAGAAAGGAAGGAAGGAAGGAAGGAAAGAAGGAAAGAAGGAAGGACTGTGAAAGCTGATAATTCTGGAAGATTATTTTACAAGGAAAGTATAACGAATGGAGAAACAGTGCTTATAAATACCATTTAAGCGACTACTGCAATGATTATTTAATGAGGGTCTGGATCACTAACATATCAATGGGACTGAAAAGAAGACACAAGTATAGGCCATATTGAAGAAGAAGACATTTCATACATCAGTAACTGTTATGGACTGAATGTTTGCACCTCCTCAAAATTCATATGTTGAAATCCTAACCTGTAATGTGATGGTATTAAAAGGAAGGGTCTTTGGGAGATAACTAGGTGATGGGAGTGGAGCCCTCATAAATGGCATTAGTAACATGATAAGGAGAGACATGGGTGTGCTCCCTGTCTCTGCTCTCCACCATATGAAGATAGAATGAGAAGATGGCCATCTGCAAATAAGGAAGTAGGTGTTTACCAGACACCGGATCTGCCAGCACCTAAATGCTGGACTTCCCAGCCTCCATAACTGTGAGAAATAATTCTCCTGCTGTTTAAGTCACACAGTCTATGCTATTCTGTTACAGTATCCCTAACTGAATAGACAGTAACAGGATACAAAGTCAGCTCTTAAAATCCAGGATTTTGAAGGAAAGAGTTGCACTCCTGGCATAAAGCAGGATGGACAACAAATTTGATTTTGTGACTGTTGGTGTTGGAAAGAGAGTCAAATAAAAGAAGATAGGAAGAGAAAAGCACTGAAAACAGAATCTTAGGGGAACCTTCAACTAAGAGGTCATGAAAGATGTCAGAGATGACAAAGAAAGAGCAATTGGGGAAATAACTGATTCATTAGAATAGAGAATAATGGAAACCAAGGAAATGATATCAGGAGTAGTCAGTGAAACCAAGTGCTGTGGAGAAATTAAGGGATCCAAGGACTGAGAACAGACACTGGAATAGGAAGAGAGAGTGTTTTACTGGTGCTGATTTTCAAAGATCAGAGTCAAGTCTCAGAAGTGATGACTGCTGCCATATGCCTGAAAACCCTAGAAAAAGCTCTCTCATCTTGTCATCTTTCAAGGCAAAATTCCAGATGACTTTCTGCTTTATCTTCAATGATGTATTTGATGATGTATCCCTCTAGCAAATACAAGTGTCAAAAAAAGCAAAGTAAAAGGAGTACGTGTCTCCATTTCTCACTCTTTAATATGGGATTCTAGAAGGAAGCTATCAGGCTACTTATCATCATTTGCCTCTAACAGACAAAATGACTAATGCATTTGGAGATGTTCAGATTATTTAGAAAGTCAGCCATAAAATGATAAAGAGAGGGCAGACCCCCTAAAATGCTATTTAACAGCCTTGTCCCCTATTCATTATATTGAACCATACTCACACAGGCTTAGTATAAAGTTCTAAGTAACTTTTAGGACTTCATCAAAGGGTTTTTATTTAATCATAAAACAATCCACAAGCTAATATTTTGTAAGAATATGAAAAATTAGTAATGATATCAAGTTAATATCACAGTATTTACCAAATAATTTTTGGTGAGGTTGAATTAGGATCTAATTAAGAAATTGTGGGTTTACATACCTGTGGTACCCATCTGGAAGACACAAAGCTAGTCACTTCTATTACAGACAAGCCAGTTTGGGAAAGTTGATTGATAAATTCAATTTTTATATCTGTAGGAACTATAACCTATGAAAACAAAAAATATTTCATAAGTAAATTATATAGGGTCTACCGAAGCACAAATAGAAAATTACTTCCTAAGTCAAAGTGAGTATTATTTGTAATTTATACATTCAAGTAGCAATTGAGAAAAGATATATAATCGTGTAACATGTGAAATCCACGTAAATCTTTACAATCTTAAATCTATTAATATTTAGACAGCATTTGAAGTAAATGATATAAAACTACCTTTTCATTCTGCAGTCCATCCCTAGGCCCAACTTCTACTATTTTAACAAACTCAGGGAGTCCAGATAACTGGGATGTTTCCTGAAATGCAAAACGTAAGAACAAGAAAACATAACTTTTAGATTGCTACACTTGCTTATTTGAAAAGTTAAACAACTGCACTTTGTTATACTCTTACCCTAGAGAATTAAAATAGTGAAAAATCAATAAAATGATATGAAAATGCACTGTTTATATTACTGGCAACATGAAGTATTTTTTCCTTATAACCAAATGATATTTAGTCTAGTTATGATTAAAATTCAAAAGATTAATTTATAAAATATAATTGAAGAATAATTGATTTACTCAGGACCTAAAGAGCAAATCTGTTGGGTTAGTCTGTGTATGACGATAAACTAACTACTGTTAGAGTTCATTTAAAAATTACATCTTGGCCAGGCACGGTGGCTCACGCCTGTAATCCCAGCACATTGGGAGACTGAGGTGGGCAGATCATGAGGTCAGGAGTTTGAGACCAGCCTGGCCAACATAGTGTAACCCTGTCTCTACTAAAAATACAATAAATTAACTGGGGAAGATGGCAGGCACCTATAATCCCAGCTATTTGGGAGACTGAGGCAGAAGAGTCACTTGAACCCAGGGGGCAGAGGTTGCAGTGAACTGAGGTTGCACCATTGCACTCTAGCCCAGGCAACAGTGCGAAACTCCGTCTCAAAAAAAAAAAAAAAAAAAAAAAAATTTATATATATATATATATATATATATATATACACACACACACACATAGAAAGATAGATTTAGATAGATAGATAGATAGATAGATAGATAGATAGATATTTACATCTTAATTTCTCTTAATTACATCTTAAGCTGGGCGCAGTGGCTCACGCCTGTAATCCCAGCATTTTGGAAGGCCAAGGCATATGGATTGCTTGAGCCCAGGAGTTTGAGACCAGCCTGGGCAATATAGTCAAATCTCATCTCTCTTTAAAAAAAAAAAATATATACAAAAATTAGCCAGGCATGGTGGTGGTGTATCCTGTAGTCCCAGCTACTCTACTTGAGAGTCTGAGGTGGGAAGATTACTTGAGTCCAAGAGATCAAGGCTGCAGTGAGCAGTGATTGTGCCACTGCATTCCAGCCTGGGTGACAAAATAAGACCCTGTCTAAATAAATAAATAAATAAATAAATACCTCTTTAAGTTAAAAGACTACTTCTACTTCCATGAAGAGGTATACAGGATGCCACCCTCTATACTTTGAACTTGAACATGAATTTGATTTTGGGAATTGGGCCCAGAAAACTGAGGCTAGAAAAGACAATGTGCTGCTTACTTTTTCTCTAGGTCACACAGCACAGTTACCACCTAAGTGTTGCTCCCTGAAAGACAGACCCACCCCTAGTGGAACCTATACCACAATAACCCGCTGGGAGCAGCCTAGCTCTAGCCAAATGTAGCAACCCCTTGTTCTACCTTTTGCTAAAATCTGAGATGGTAAATGGTCTGGTTTCTGAAACCTCTGCCCCTACACTAGGTACTATGGATCTAGTTTAGAAGATATATTTGCCTTCTAAATATGCCCATTTAGAAGGCTGTTATTTAAAACAGGGGGAAAATGAAAGAGCCTTTGAAATTGTATATTGCAGTTAAAGTCAGAAGCATACTCCATCTTTTCAGACTGTACCAACATAATCTCTTGGTACCTCTGAGCCAAGTTAAGTTTGGGTAACCCATCATCAAGTTCTTTAAGTGGATAGTTGACAGAATCAGCCAGGAACCACAGAATCTGTACTTCAGAGGTTTTTGTTTGCTTGTTTTTGTCTTTTATCAGGAATGATGAATCCAAGCCAACCAGTTTATATTGTCACACTCTGTCCTTGTAAAAATTACAGCATATATGGGCAAGGTGGCTGTTTTGAATGCAGAACCAAATTCAAGTCTGTGGAACAAAAAATATTAAAAGGCCATTTTTAGGGCCCAGAGCTGTTACAGGTTTTATCAGCATTCTGAGCTCTCAGCAAGAGAATCTAAATGGTCCCCTTTACAATGTTTACAGACCACTCTCCACAATTTCCATGAAATTAGTCAATTCAATAAGCAAAAAAAGCAATCTAGAAGAAAAAGAATTTTCTTTTCTGCATTTTCTGTGCACGTTGTGATGCATGAAGTTAACTTGAGAGAGTGGAGGGATGAGAGGAAGGCCTGGGGTTCCTCAGCTTTAGACTCCATTTGGATGACAAAATGAAATCATGCCTAATTTACAAAGTGTCTATAATTTCAACTGAACAATAAATAAAAGGTATGACATGGGAAGGTGAATAAGAAAAGCTCACTCCTCCTTCTTCTTATTTCTAGTCTACAGTTGGCAGGAATGAAACAAAAACAAAACTAGGCAATCTTAAGCCATATGGTCTTATTAGTACTGATTGTTTCTTGAAACTGCATTTCAACAACAGTTAGCTTGGCACATACATGGAAGAAGAGTTCTCTTTTCCTCAATGACAATATTTGCCAAAAAAAGAAAAAAAAAGGTACATAATGTTTTTTAAGGTACTAACCATATGCCTCCTAAATACAGTTGAAGAACTGAAGACCTTTCTTTGCATCAATGTGTATAGCTGGCATTATTAACAAGTAATCTGAATAAATTAAATTACAGATCATTAACAATTCTGGCCATTTCAATCAAAGCAGAATATGTGTTCACTTGATATTGTTTTTGAATCTAATGTTACTATTTAATCTTTCGAGACTATCTGAATTAAGCCAGTGACAGAAGTGACAGAAGAAATCATCCAATGTGATCAACAAGTAATTATTGAGCACAGTCCATATGTCATGCATTGGGCTGGGGCTGGGATATGCCAAAGTAGAACCAGTAATAAACAGTCCAATTATATATAAGAAGAAAGTAAGGAACAGCATGTAGTGGGGAATATCTGGGGAGAGGTATGTTCTGGTGGGGAGATAATTAGCTTATTTTTGAATTATTGAATTCTACATGCTTGTATAACATTTAGTTGGATTTGCCTACTAGGCATTGTTTGTGCATATCTAAGCTCATTAGAAAAAAAAAAGTCAATACAGAGATAGTAATGCTTAGGAAGAGACTAAAGATCACTAAGAGAGGGCTCTCGAATCACACATAGTCAACACGTATGAAAGACAACCCATTTAAAAATGAGAAACTAGAGGAGGACCAGGTAACACCCGCACATGCAGTGGGTCACACTGCAGGAGCTGCACTTGGGGAACCTCAGAATTTCATAATGGGCTGTAGGCATACATGCCCTTTACCTTAGAGGGAGATACTATTTCTCTTTCTATGGCTGTTTGCTAGACAAACATTCTTGAAAACATATTCTCAAAGGCAATCAGTGCCTTGCTAATAAAACATGCAGATATGCCAGGGTTCCATAAAAATTGTTTCTCAATAATATTATTACCTCCATTAATGCCCAATTATTTTCTTCAACAAAATTCTTATTGATTATCCGAGATTCAATTTGTCATCTACTCAAGAGACTTCTGGCTTCCCCAGATGGAATTAAGTTATTTTATTTCTATATTTTCATAACATTTTGTAGAAGGCTATTTTAAAGTATATATATGAGTACTTATTTGCTTGCCTGTTTCTCCTTTTTTAAAACCCTCAGAGTTATCAAAATGGATACATAACAGGCACTTGGTTTATGTTTATTAAATGAATGACTAAATGAATGAATAAACTCACACCTAAAATTTAGACAAGTAAAATTGACCTTTCTTTTAGCTAACACATGCTAAGTAACATTATTATAGTTATTGGGTATAGGAGGTGAATCATTCAACAAAAACTCCTGCCCATGACTAGCTTACAGTTTAGTGCTATAGAGATCTGGAAGCAACAGTGAGGCAGGGATGGGAAGGGACACTTTTCTTACACACTGAATATATGAAAATTAACCAATCACTTGTAAGTTACAAGGAATTGTGTTGTGTTTTAATGTAGTCTGGAGAAGTTAGAAATGTACTCCTTAAACAGGCCAATAGTCTAAAATTTATTTTTATAGCATTTAACATCCTACGTTACAGAGCTCAGTGTATCCTGTTTAATGTGCAGTATAGTATATGATACTAGCGAAAAAAACAAAAGATGTTTTATCCAGAGTGAATGTTTCAAAAGGCTATGTTTTATGGCTGAGTGTATGCCCACGTTTGGCATCAGATTTCTAATGGTTCACTTTCATGGAGTAACAACAAAAGAAACACTATCTTGAATTTATGTTACTTTACTTTTCCAAAGAACTTTTCTATCAATGTTTCATCTGTGAAGCAACTCTGTGAGGTAGGCAGACCTGAAAGAGAGATTAAATGACTTCCTAAGTTTACCCAACTAAGCTCCCTGGCTCTTATTCTAGTTTTCTTTAGGTTAAGATTAAATACTTCACCAACTACTGAGTTATGGTTGAAGAAAATAATAATGAATCATTCTTTTATACAGAACATAAGTAATGTGCTTCACTCACATTTTTCAATCTTACATAAAATTAAATGGAAGGCATATTTTGATGGAGATTTCTCTGAAATCTTTAGAGTGTGTGTGGGTGTATGACAGTGTGTGTAGGCTTGTGTGTGTAACATACACATTTCTCAGCAGTAATAATGGATGACTTCTATATATACAATCAACCCTTCTAATGGTGATAGATATGATTGCTTATTAGTCACCCTGAAAGGACTGCTTTTTTTCCCTAGGAAAATAACATCATCTATAGTAGAAATTTCTGGACAGATTTGCTTATGTTTCATGTACTTCATTTCTTGAGGAGTATTATTTTGTGTAAATAAGGTCTTTATGAATATTGAAATATTCTGTTTCATAGCCAGTATTCCCAAGAACTGCTATGATGTTCCAATCAAATGTCTCCATTACACAGATGAGAGGGCTGAATCTGGAAATTGTGTGACTTTCTTTCAAAATTAAATTAGGCTTTCTAAGGGGGCATTAGAGATCGGCTTTTCCAAGAGAATCTGTTTTTGTTGTCTCATTTGAAATATGCACATGGTGCATTTTGTAGTAATGTTAAACTCTCCACATTCTGCTATTTGTTGCTTCTTAATCAAATACAATGAGAAACACAAACTATTATCAGTTATATAGCAGATATCCATAGAAACCTGGGTCCTCCAGAGCGATCAAAAGACATTTCTCTTCCTGGGTATCTCTCTAGAATGGAAGGCTGACTCAACAAAGCTGACAGTGAAACCGTTCTTTCAGAATACCTATGTGCCATTGTTGATTCACAGGCAATTTTGGCAGTTTAATAAGAATTTATTTGTAACCATATGAAAATAAGTTTGTAATGTACTATTATGTCATCTAAGACTCAATCAACAACATGTTTTAATTTACTAAATCAAAAAAGTAAAGGAAGGTATCTGCTTACTGTTTAGAAGTATTTGGACAGCCAGAAGAGAAGTGGAGAGTTGTGCTATACTTGGTTTTCAACAGTCTTCAGTAAAAAGCTTTAGAAGAGATTAAAAACAAGCTCTAGAAATGACAAAAGCCCTCTCTGTATATGTATACTAATATGAACTCTTGGAACTCAATGGAAAATCAGTGCAGGGTATCAGTGTAGACATACAGCATAACTAAATACAAATTTCTTCTGGAAATATATACATTTCATGAACACTTGAATCAATCAAGAGTAGTTACAAAAAAGCAAAAGAAAATTATACAAGGGGCATTTGCCACATATGACAGACTGAAATGTAGTAGAAAGATGGACAAGATCATCTAAAATTGTTTATTCAAATTTTTAAAATGAGGTTTTTAGCATATTTACCATATCTGTTCACTTACTAGTTAAATAAATTCCATTTTTTAAAAAGTAGCTTGAACAATAAATGCATGCAGGTGTTTAATATTCATCAATTAATTATTGTTTTAATATAAAACAACTATATTATTAAAAAACAAACTGAAAGATGAAAATAGAAAATATAAGTAGATTAAAATAGATGATATTAAGTAGATTAGAGAATATTAAATAATAGAGAAAATGGAGAATATTAAGTTTATAAAACATGGATAGTAATAAAATAATAGAAAAAACAAAAATGAGACAAAGTACATGTAAAAAGAAAAAATCAAAGAAATCAAGAATAGGAATTTTAATGCAGGAATTTAATAAAGCATTAAAATAATTCAAAACAGAAAAACTTCTATGAATTGACAGAGCATGAGATGCTGTGAACATAATAATGCTTCTTTAAATGGTGGCTGTTATTTACATTATTTAGTTTTAATAAATAAAATTATTTATTATTGTATTCATGGCAGCTTAACATTGAAATAAAATAAACTGAAAAATAGCCAACATGACCTATAGGTATTTCATTACAATTACAATCATTATTGCTACATTGAAGGTTTAGATAGTAATAAACGTGTTACTTTGAAAATCAAAAGGAAATGTTTGACTTCAAATATTTTATATAGAAAATTTCCTCTCCTTAGTGTCTTCACCAACAAAATTTTTTTGATCTCACATTCTCCCATCCTGCAGTCAGTCCCAACATTTATTTTGAAAACTACTAAAATTGTTTTTGCCTTTTGCAAACACAGGTGTGTGTGTGTGTGTGTGTGTGTGTGTGTGTGTGTGTGTGTGTGTGTATGTGTGTCTGTATGTCTGTGTGTATTTGGTAAAGCTTAATTTTCTGGGCTAAAATTGTGATATGCCAAGTTTCCTCATGGTAATATTTTCTGGGATGATACATTTCTGAAAATAGTGGTTTATAATAGAAAAAAAAACTATTCATATTAAGCCGGTTATACCAGCAGCATGTCCTGATAGCCACAAAGTTGAAGGAAACTATTAAAATGCATAAATTGTCAGAGTTTTCAAGTTCAAACTCCTAAGATGGTACAGCAGTCTTAGCTGAGGACAGTTGGTTTAATATTTGGCTATGAAGACATAATTCATCATTCTAAATAGTTATTTAAATTGGGGCTGTTATTATTATTTACAAAAAGCAATTAAATTTCTTTACATAATTTTTGGTTACGCCATGTTGGTTATATAATAATGACAAGTTGGGAAATCACATCAGTGACGTGTTATAAGTTTTTGACTTTATAATGCACTCTATTAAGCAGTCATCCACACAGTCATCAACCCAAATCCATTCAAACTTCAAATAAAATTTTTCAGATATTAATGAAGCTTTCATCAAAATACAGCTTTATGTAATGTTTCCTTTCTGATTGGCAAAAACAAAAATGAGCATTTGCATGATTACGGACACACAACAAAAATTCTCAGAAACCAACAATCTTTAGTCCCTTATACTTCTTGATATGTAAACAGTGTTTTATATTTGTTGGAGCCAAATTATTGAGTGATAAAGGTGGCAGAAGGGGTTGAGAGAAATGTTACCATATCCTAGTGAAGTTAGGTGAAATCTATACCTTTGGACATTTTTATTTATATGATTAATAGACTATAGTGGATGTTGTGACATGCTGCTCAGGTATGCCTAGGACAGAGGAATTCTCAGAAACTAAAGTTTTGGCAGCTGATGGCATTTCACTGAGCCCCTTTTCTGTAACTGCCCTCAGCTACAGCACCACTTTATTCAAGGTCATGTGCCCATCCTAACTGGAAGGGCCATACCAGCTCCTGGGATCCCTGTGTAACTGACTGAAGCCTCTGTTGTGACTACATCATAGTTCAACTTCTTCTTCACCTAGTTTTATATCCTTTACTTCCCCACAGTTATTGAATCCAAAGGCAATAACATTCTGCAAACAAATCCTTGTCCAGGAGACTGTTCCCAGGGAACCAGACCTAAGAAAATTAGTGCCAGGAGTGAGCTGAGGAAGTGGTCTCTAAAATGGGATTTGGGAGCTACATCAGTTGCTGGTTAATTTTCAGTTAGTTCATATTCTTCGAAGTAGGTGGGATATTGCTACTCCCTGGTAACCAGCAGCAGTCTAATTGTTAAAATATTTGCTAGTTCTCATTCAGGACAATTTTGCACCCCAAGGGACATCTGGCAATGTCTGGAGAAATTGTTGGTGGTCAAAATTGCTGGGCACTGCTGGCATCTAGTAGGGTAAAAATCTTACAATGCACAAGACAGGACTCCACAACAAAGAAGACATCCAAAATCCATAGTGTTAAGGTTAAGCCATCCTGACCTATACAATACAAATTAATGAAGGATATAGTTCATCAATTAGTTTTGGTTAGCTGCTTCAATGTAAAAGTCAGGATCCCTTGCCTAGTCTATATATCTTAGCCAATTTTCAGATGAAAAAAAAAAAACACAACATGACTGAAGAAGCAGCCAGATGTTTATGATGAGGACCTTGTAATACTAAGAGAACTATATAAAGTAATTCATATAATCTTTCCCCAAAGAGATCTATAGCCATTCATTTGAGTAAATTTACACTGGGTAAAGAAGAATACCAAAAATTTCAGATTCTTGGATACAAGGTTCAATTTGACAATGATATTTGGAGACCCAAAGTATCATTATATCCCCCTTGTTAAAATGAGAAATACAAGGGCCACATAATAAGTGGAGTCCTGGGTCCTTATTCCCTGTGGTTATTTCTCAGTCCCTGAGTATATAATTGGAAACAACATATTTAGTATTAGGAACAGCCCTTACTGCTTATTGGTTCCTTGACTTGTAATGTAGGAGCTACTGTAACAATGAAGGGCAAGTAGGAGCTTCTGAAACCTCTCCCTCCTCTCCTTCAGATGAAATAGTAAAAAAAAGAAAAAGAAGAAGAAGGGGAAGTAGGGAGAGGAGAAGAAGAAAGCATATTAGGAGAAACAGCAGAGATTATTACCATCCTCAAGCATCCTAAGAAAGTAAAAGATATAGGGGTGATGGTCTCATCATGAACCCCCTCTAATCACCAGTACAGCCTCTACCCAAACCAGAAAGATGTTATGCTTTTAGGGGATGACACTAAGCTACCATAAAGTAAACCCCAATTATAGCTTCTGTGACAGTTGCAGTATTTTTGCAAAAGAAAATTAACACTGCCTTATTTAAATTATATGCAGCCTCCAGTGGATGAATGCTTTATTTTCTATACCTGAAAGAAAAAACAGCATTAAAATTCCAATTTGCTTGGGAGAGAAAACAATGGATTTTATAGAATTCTCTCATTGCTCTATTCACTCACCTATTGTCTGTCATATTTCAAAGGGACCTGAAATAGCTGGACATTCTGCAGAACATCACATTGATCCACTCTATCAAGACTAGTTAATCAAAGTTCTAACTATATGAAAGGAAACTCAATTAAAATGAATTAATAAATCATAAAAGTAATTTAAGGGGCCGTTTAAAAAATGCAGGGATCCAAAAACACACACACACACACAGAGAAGAAAAATGATTGCTGAATACTCATTACAGAATCTAAAGTGCCAAATAGACAAACCTATAGTGATCTATCTCTGTAGGGCATATACATGTAGTGTAGAGATTTAAAATCCTAAATATGAATGCTACCAGTCCTCCATTTCAGACTCAGAGCAGACAAGAGTAATTCAATATGGCAGTTTTTCACAATGAGTACAGGTGCATTCTTCTAGGCCTTCTCAGTAGAACTAACTACTCCAGTATCTGCTATCCAGGTAGAAACTACTACCTAAATTCAGGTATCTACCACCAATGATTGACTCTATTCTGCAAGAAAAAAATCAATTTTCCATCCCTGGTATAATGAAAAATTCTATTACCACTCTGTACTTCATTTATTCATCTATAAAAAAGGGAGGTTACAATAGCTGAAAAGAGTTGTGGCAAAGTCACACACAGTGCTATATGTATATATGTGATGACCATTATACAAATAATAGGTGCAGAAAATTATTTTTGTTCATTTATTCATCCACTTACTACTGACTGGACATTTAACATGTGTAAGACCCTGTGCTAGAACTTGGTCAAAGAAAGCCTATTTGGATACAGAGATTAATTTTGAAGGAGATACCTTAGTAAAAATATTCCTAAAATAAAGCGTTAGTTTATTTAGCAGCTTTGTTTCCAATAGCTCTACTGAAGCAAATCTTAGATAGGTTTGAAAAATGATGTTATGGGCTGGGTGTGGTGGCTCACACCTGTAATCCCAACAATTTGGGAGGCCAAGGCGGGCAGATCACCTGAGGTCAAGAGTTCGAGACCAGCCTGGTTAACATGGTGAAACCCCATTTCTACTAAAAATACAAAAAATTAGCCGGTCGTGGTGGTGCATGTCTGTAATCCCAGCTACTCAGGAGGCTTAGGCAGGAGAATCAATTGAATCTGGGAGGAGGAGGTTGCAGTGAGCCGAGATCGTGCCATTGCACTCCAGCCTGGACAACAAGAGCGAAACTCCATCTCTCTTTCTGTCTCTTTCTTTCTGTGTCTCTCTGTCTCTCTCTTTATATATACACATATATATGTGTGTATGTATATATATGTGTGTGTGTATATATACACATATGTGTGTGCGTGCATATACACATATATACATATATACACACACACACACGCACATATATATATATGTAATTAGCCGAGTGTGGTGGTGCATGCCTATAATCCCAGCTACTCGGGAGGCTGAGGCAGGAGAATCGCTTGAACCCAGAAGGCGGAAGTTGTGGTGAGTCTAAATCAGGCCACCGCACTCCAGCCTGGGTGACAGAGGGAGACTCCATCTCAAAAGAAAAAGAAAACAAAACATGATGGTATAGCAGGGCATCCAGAGTGGTGATGAAAAACTCTAGAGACAAACAACCTGACTCTACCATGCACTGATGAAAAAACACAAGAAAATAATTTAGTCTTCCTCACTCTCCTCTGTTAAAAGTGGGAATCATAATAGCACTTAGCCCACAAGTCTGTTTTAAGGATTAAATGAGAATGTGTATACAAAGCATTTAGCACGGTGTTCAATGAAGAGTTAATACTTCATCAATGTTTGTCGCTTCCCTTTTTGCAAGGCTAACTTGAAGACATAGGACTTTTTTTTTCTGGTATTTTGCAAAAAGGGTAGCTTAAATTGTTCCATTTATCATTGTAAAATATAACTACTTGTTTAAAATTTGCAATGAAAGGAATCATTGTTGATAGTAGAGCAGATTACCTTACACAGTTCTTGCCACAATCAAAATAATACCTGGAAATTATTCAAGTTCTTTCAGCAAGGAGCTCAAAACACTTTGGAGACATTATCCCATTTTGGAACCTGCCAACAATTTTATCCACTTCCAGTGCTGACAACATCAACTCCACCCATCCTGTTCCACTTGGCAATGTCAACCTCAGTTTGAACCTTTGAGGGGCAACAGAGGGGCACTCACTTCAACATGAGGATAAATGAGAGCTCATATTCAAAACCTGGTTCAATAATGCCATACGTGAATACGGGGGGCACAGATAGTTACTTGCTAGAAATGTTTATATGGAAAAAATGCTAATGTAAAAAGCAAATTAAATACATTAATAATTCGGATTGGCATCATATGCTTAGAGGCAAGAGTATCAAAAAAGTCGTATCTTCTTCACAAGCTAGGCTTTAATTTCTTCTTTCACCCCAGGGAGTTTCTTTTTAACTTCAAAACATAGTTTTGGGTTATAAAAAGATCTAAAAATTTAGGCCGGGCGCGGTGGCTCAAGCCTGTAATCCCAGCACTTTGGGAGGCCGAGGCGGGTGGATCACAAGGTCATGAGATTGAGACCATCCTGGCCAACATGGTGAAACCCCGTCTCTACTAAAAAATACAAAAAACTAGCCGGGCGTGGTGGCGGGCGCCTGTAGTCCCAGCTTCTCGGGAGGCTGAGGCGGGAGAATGGCGTGAACCCGGGAGGCGGAGCTTGCAGTGAGCCGAGATCGTGCGGCTGCACTCCAGCCTGGGCGACAGAGCAAGACTCCGTCTCAAAAAAAAAAAAAAAAAAAAGATCTAAAAATTTTAATGCATATCCTCTTGCAGAATATGGAGCTGGCAGATGAATACTTAGACACTGACATCACAGGATAAGGTTTGAGTTGACCTGCACCCTCAAGCAAAAGAGACTTCACGATTCCTTTAAGCAACCCAGTTATTCATTTATTCATCATTCTTGGGGCATACTAGTGATTCTAATTGCCACTATAGTTAATGCAATGAAAACACTTGATCTCAAAGTGTATCAGAATTTTCAGAAACCATAATATTTGGGACATTCAAATTACAAGGGCAATGAAATATACTGAGAACAATCCAAGCAGTAGAGGGGGACTTAGGCATTTTGAGGAAGCTATGCCAATACACAGGACCCCGTTAGGCACCACGGCCAGGGTAGGGGTCCTTCTTGCCCAGGTTTAAGGGGTTTGTTCTAAAACGGATCCTTAATCCATTCCTCTACATTCTGTCCTCCTACAGACTTCCTGTTCTTTGGAAATACACATGAACTCATCTTTGATCCTCTCTTCTTCTCATATCCTATATCAGATCTATCAGCAGATCATGTTCTATCTTTAAAATAATTATTTCTTACTTGGATAACTGCAAGAACATTATAAGCAATCTCTCTACTTCCACTCTTGCCACCTCCTCTGCAAGGCAGAAAGCAGCCTTCCTAGCACTTTGAAAACATCAACCAAATCACATCACTTCTCTGTTCAATATCCTCTATAACTTTCCATTTCCCTCAGAGAAACATCCAAAGTCTTTGCCATGGCCCTGGAGGCTCCCGTGAACTTACGTCTTACCACCTTTCTGATGCCTTCTCCCACTCATCCTTTGCCTCTGTTGAAGCCATACTGAATTATTTGCCATTTCTTGAACACCTGAGCATTTGCATTTGCCCCTGTTGGACTGTTCTTCCCCTACATATATCTGTGGCTCACTTCCTCACTGCCTACAGGGGGTCTGCTCCTTAAAAATAATCCATAAAATAATATCAAAAAGTCAACAACAACAACAAACCTACAACAAAAAGGAAACTTCACTCTCTACTCCCCTTACTCTTTATTATGCTTCTAGCACTCTTCATTAGCATGTTATATATGCATCTATTTATTTCCTGTCTCTTCTCTTCAACTAAGAGCCTTTGAGGGCTCTTAATTTTGTGAGGTTCACTGCTGTGTCCCAATCTTTAGAACTGAGCCTGGTGTATAGCACACACTCAGTAAACACTTATAGAATAAATAAATGGGTATAATTCATCCAATCAGAGTTCAAAGAAGTGATGAACTTTTTGTCAGCCACTTAATGAAGGATGTTCATATTCATATTATGGCTTTGAAAACTAACAAGAATTCACTATACATAGTGTGCTCTGATATTCTGGGGAAGACAAGTAGAATCATTTTTTGCATATTAGTTATTCAAGGGAAGCCTTCACAAACACTTGGAATGGGAGCTGCGTCTGGTAAGGAAACGTCGACAAAAAGAAGGTTGAACGCCTGGATCACTGCTCTTTTAATCAGTAGGTCCCATGGCCTAAAGGAATACATATGTTTCTGTTGTGGGGGTTCTTTTGGGCAGGATGAGGTAGAGTTGAACATTTCCATTGGTATTACTGGCCATAATAAAGATTTTTGACCCTGAAGGCCAGTATGCAGGATCTTTGGGGGGTTCCCTAAACTGGAAGGAGGAAAGTTGGGATATTTGTTAGCAGCATCAATTACCAAAGGCCCAATGGAGTTCTGTGACTATTGATAAGCTATTAAAAATTTCATCAAATTAATTTGATGAGGCCTGGCAGGCAGCAGTGAACAGGACAGACAAAAGTCCCTGTCTTCACAAACTTACAGAAAATAGCAAAAAAATAATAATAATAATAATAAAAATATATACTATAAGTGTTATAAAAACAAAGAAATCAAGTAAGGAGGGGAGGAACTAAGGGAATAAGAAATAGGTTGACATTTTACACAAGAATTGTGTTTTGAGCAAAGAATAAAATGAAGTAAGCGATGGGGATGGGTACAAAGCTATACAGACATCCTGGGGAACAGCCTTCTAGTCAAGGGGTCAGCCAGCACAATGTTCTGTGAGTTGATTGTGGGAAATGTGCCCAGGGTGTTAATTGTTCTAGCAAGAACCAGAAGAACAGTGTTAGATGGGGAAGAGTGAGCAAGGAGTAAGGAAATAGCAAATTGGTATTTGAAGTGTAAGGAGGGCCTGGGTAAAGATTTTTGTTCCCAGGCAGATGGAAAGCCACTAGAGGGTGGGCTCGGGAGCAGGGTGGTGATATGATCTGACGTACATTTGACTGTGCTCACTCCGGGGATTTTATAGAGAATAGACTGAAAGATTCCAGGGCAAACACAGGGAGAGTAAAAATTAGGAGTTCACAGAAATAATCTAGATGAGAGGTGACAGCCGATTGTTGGGTACAAGGGCCAAGGGGAGACCCTAAGAGTATATTAACTTTTCACCCTGACAAAATAAGTCTCCTGACTCCCAGGCTGAGCAGGGCAGATGCGTACCTTGCATCTTGATTTCCCCTGGAAGTTTGATGTAAAATGCATAGAAAGTCAGAATACTTATGAGAGGGAAATAGTCCCAAATGTAATAAAAAGTAAAATAAATTGTTAAATGTATTCAAAACCTGCTTCTCAGTTAAACACTTTCCTCCCTTCTCCCAGAATACTATTAAATATTTTCCTAGAAGCTTTCTCACACTTTATAAAGATAGATTCAATCACCCTAATGATACCAATATTTTGCTGTCTCCATTTTATTCCCAAGAATCCCCAAACTGAGAATTCGTCTACATATACTAATTTATACTACATAGTCTTATACAAAGATTTATTCGTATTTTTTTCAGCCACTAAGCTTTAAAGTATATGGTTGTCTTTAATATGATCCTACTTAAGGGGATGAGCCTTTAATCCAGACACTAACTTATTCTGCCTTCCTGCCTGTAACATCTAACATCAGGCTGGCGCACCGCAAAATAACCGCACTTCAGGTTGCCTGGCAGTGCGTCTGTGCTCCTAGGCGGTGCTTGTCATCAGCAACCCCAGCTCTGCTCTCAGCCATATCTAGATTGCTTCTCACTCACTGACCCCTCACTTGGCTTTGCTTTCTAACACACTGACCTTTCCCAGCCCCGATTCTAATTAAAACTTGTATTTTGTTTCTTTAGGGCTCTGTACCCAGCTGATGAGGTTACTACTGGCTTTATTATACTTTCCTTTCCAGGTGGCCTATTTCATTTTAGAGACACCATATTTTGAACCCCAGAGGTGTCTCTAATGTTGGGAATGTGAGCAGGCTGGTGAGGGGTGGTCTGGGGCCACTGAATTTCTAATCCTTCTTAAATCACGTCATGTGTGTATTTGCTCATTCTATGTAAACCTAAATCTAGCCCTGCTTAAACGTTCTCCGTATACAAGGGGGAAGGGGGTTAGCAATAAATTATGTTGCCTGTCTAGAGTACAGCTGGTACCCATACTGTACTTAAAAGTACTTCATGTACTTGCAGGCTGTGCCTAATTTGTTCCACAACCTTCTATCCTCAAGCTGAACAAGTGAGAAACAGGATACTTAGATAAAAGTTTAGGTTTAGGTCTGTCTAAAATACTGGTGCCTTACTCAGGCTTGGTTGAAAACTAGCTACAGAACCCCGTCAGGCTTCAGGCTCCATTTAAATGGAGAAAGGGAATTAGGAAAGGTCCACAAAATGATTAAAGCACATCTTATAGGTAGGACAAGCAAGGCTAAAACATACTGGAAATGTGTAACCAGAAGGATAGAAAACTAACATGCAAATTTATAACTTAAATGTGCAACTTAGTAGGTTGCCCTACTAAGGTTAATTTTTCTGTCAAACTTTATTTAACATAGGATTGAATTTAAACTATAGGTTGAGGACAAAAGCTTCTTAAAGTGAGGGCCATTAAATACTTACGGGTTATTGTTAAATGAATGCACTAACACTTTTTAAAAGTAAGGTGGTTATACATCTCTGTTTGAGGTGGTCCTGGTTTATAACTGGTTTTGGAGGGTAATTAATCCTATCCCTATATTCTCTCATTATGTCATTGTTTGGACTATATATTACTTGATTGTTCCACTTAAATTTGCTATATGCATTTACTCTGAAAGAATGCAGGCTTAACGATTTTACACTTCCATTCCAGCTCTCTCAGAATCCATAGCTTTCACAGTGACAGAACAAGATCACTGTATCTGGCTCTGTTTCTAGATCTCATAGTCCTTCTATGTGAATATGATGGCCAATAACAATCACAAATAAGCAGAGCCACTGCTCCAAGAATCCCTTAATCCCATACATAGGCCATCCTGGAGACCGAGCCTTTTCCACTTTTTTTTCCAGAGGGTAAGCTCTGGGCAAACATGTGAAAAAGGAACTTCGTTTTCAACTTGCTTCCCCCAGAGCTGCTCCTTGGCTCTTTAAAACAATTTTCTTTCTATCCCTTAATGGTTCCACCATGACCAGAAGTATCCAAACTGCTACTGCTTCCAAATCTCAATACAATTCATCTAATCTTGTTCATAATCTGTCAGGACTATGATTTTGGTTATCTAAATGCGATTTTCACCCCAAGGTAGCCATTACGGAAAGGTAGGCATTTCCATACCTTTCATTTAGCAATGGATCCAACCCTAAGACATATTTTAGCAAACACATTTTGACTTCTCAGAGGCACTTAATGAAACAATCACCCTAAGGGAACGCCAGTCTAAAGAGACAGAAAAGCAGCAAAGCCGGACAGGAGGAGAAGCCAGAGAGTTATTTAAATAAAATTAAAGGAGATTTTTTGTTCCCCCCAAAAAGTCCACAAAAACGTTTTGCCCCCCTAAGTTTTAGTGCAGAACAAATACTACAAATATAGTCCTTTATTTAATTTGCCCAAATTTGTTTGTCTCTAAATGTGCCCAATTAGCTTAACATTTCCTTATAATCAAGAAAAAGAGGAGCCTTCCTAGAGATTTGACCAGAAGGTTAAGTCTATCTGGCAGAGACTACTATGAACACAAATAGGTAAAACTCTGCTACCACCCCACATCTGGGTGCGACCATTCAAGTGATTTCTGGACAATGGAGTGAAGCAAAGTTATGTTACTTTCTGAGTCAAGTGGTAGGAAGTGGATGTCTCCTCCCATGGTCTCTTTTCCCAGCAAAATGGAAATGACCTAGAAGAGAGCAGGGGCATAAGAAGGAGCCTGGGTCCTAGAATGACCAGATCATTCACACTGACTTGAGCAAAAATTCACCTGCAATTATTATAAGCCACAGAGAATATGGGGTTGTGTGTTACAGAGTTTAGACACACTGGCTAATTAAATCTGATTATTTGATGTGAAGAGATTGAATCTTGTGTTTGCAATATCTCCATACATTTAAATTAAAGGAGCTCTCAGGGATGATTATGAAGGAGGACTGGGGCTGGAGAAGAACACTGGCTTCCATAATGCTGTCTTACCTTTCTGTGTAATTTCTCACTTTTCCAGATGCTCAAATGTCTGGCATCAAGAAGAAAAGCATAGATTCAGAGTTAAACTTCATTTTGTTTTTAAAATAAACATGAACCTTTAAGGAAAAAAATAAACTACTTCTTATATCATCTAAACATAGAGCTTTGTTTATATATTCATTCATTCATTCCTGTATTCACTAATTCATTCGTTCATTCACAATTGAGAGTGGAAAGTGTCATCCGGCAAGATAAACGAGTCGGAAGACATGATTGTTCACAAGAAGAATAAAACAAAATTTTTGTTCAAAGTAACTTAAATCAACACTGCTGCAGTATAAGTAAGTTATCAAACTTCTACAGCAAAACCACTCACTTGGTCAAAGTCTTGGATTTCCATTTCCAAAGGCCAGTGCTTTCTCAGGACTTTAAAGTCGGGCCAATATAACTAGAGTAAAACTATAAAGGTGTAATGGCAGGATGTCTTTCCAACTCTAGGAAATGATGCACAGTGGCTCTGAATAACTCAACATCATCACTGTCCTTTACTATTCCAGAAAAATACGTCCCAGTATATTCCATATTATGTGAATCTCATGTTCTGTTTCAGGTGATACCTATAAGCTCTTCTGTCCAAATTCCAATTCCTTTTTTTTTAAGTTCAGCTGTGATCTATAGTTCATTCTGTTAAGTCTTTTCCATAATCCCTCCGTTCCATTTTATGTATACACCTTCAGTGCTTCCTTCCCTCCCTCACATCCTAACACCTTCATTTAATCGCCTCTTAATCATTTGCCTGAAAAGTAAACCTTCCAGTCACTTATTGTTTCCTTCCAGATGCTGCTGTTGAATGACTCCCCAAGGACTTCACCTAACATTCCATCCATGTTCATTTGGCTGTGCAGACTGTGATTCCAGAACACCAAAGCTTTTAAGCTCTTTCTTTCCAAGAAAACTCATAGCTAACACCATTATTTCCTCACAAAAACAGCTAACATCTGCAGACTGAAACACCAAAACAAAGAAAAAAAATTTGCACACTTCTGCTAAACTTGGATGCAAACTTTATCAGCCATCTTAGACAATAAATCAATGTTCTGCTTTTCAATTTCTAGTAAAAAATAAACCACAGTGGTTGATATCAATTTCCCCTCAAAGGAAGAGTTAACAAACAGGTTATAAGTAAACTTAGCCTCTATTTGGAAAACTAATCTCTAACACAATTCATCAGGTTGTTCAATTATGTTTAATTTTATTCTGTATAATAATAGTTCATTTCAGCAGCATTATTTAGTCAATTCACTAAAATATCCCAGCATACTATATATTATAAACAAATAGTATGTAATGTTTATCAAAATTATTTATTTCCAGAATATTCTCAAATTAATACCAACTTGGAATATATCTAAACTACATTATCGTACAAAAAAAATCATCTTTAAAACTTTGATCCTTTTTGTCCTACAATCTCAGGAAATTCAGATTCCTTATCGAAAAGAAGGAAATAAGGGCCCTACAAGTAAAACTGAGAAAAGAAACCGAAGCTGCTAATTCCCAGCTGTTTGCTATATAGATCATAAGGCCCTTTACAGACTTATTTGAGAATATTTGTGTTATAGTTTATAATTTTTTCCATCATTTAGTTTACTGGATGCTGAGAAGATCTACCTGGAATGGTCTGAGTGAAGAAAGATAAATCATTTTCACTCAAAAATGAGAGTGGTATGAAATGAAATGAAAGAAAATGAAAGAAGAAAATAGAAAGTGCTCCCTAAACTATGGATTTAGAATGGATAGTAACATAAAAATTGGAATCTAAATTTTTATATTAGCTGCATTATACTGACAGAAGAATTGTTTAAATCAATTTTATAGCTGATAGTGGAGAATCTACCCTATCAGTGCTTTCTCATACTTACCCAATTTTCAGTGGTTTCTCTCAGTTCCCATTATACCAATCTCATACACAAATGTCCTTAATTGCTGCAGTTCCTAATTTATCTTTGACGAACTCATTACTTCCCCTTGAGAGCTCTAACTCCAAGAAAAAAAATGCTTTGCTCTACTACCATTTACCCAACAATAGTGAATATGTCCATATATAAATATATATATTCATATACATAAACCTACATACATAAAGACACATTCATATACTCACAAACATATTTGGATATGGATGGTGTCAATTTCAGTGGATATGTGTATATGCACACACATGGTGATATATAAGAGCAAGAACAAGTCTATAAGCAATAAATGTTTGCTCTTATGAAAATTATAACTAAAATTTATAAACACTTGGAAAATATTCAAATGCTTAGTTGATAACTAGTAAATATATTTTCCCAACAGAAGTTATCCAGGAATTTTCATTATGTATATGAAGTTTACATTACACAATATTTGGTATAAATGCAGTAATACATTTTACGTAAATTTGATCTTTTTGATGACTTTGAGTCAACTATTCTCCTATTAGTAACAACTTGGAATATATCTAAACTACATTATCTTACAAAAATCATCTTTCAAACTTTGATCCTTTTCGTCCTACAATCTCAGGAAATTTGGGTTCCTCATCTAAAAGAAGGAAATATCTAAACTACATTAGAGGCTTAGTTCACTTATAACCTGTTTGTTAACTATTCCTTTGAGGGGAAGTTGAAATCAACCACTGTGGTTTATTTTCTTACTAGAAATTATAAAATGACGTATGAATTTTGTAAGGAAATTTTATAGACTGAAATTATTTTGCTATTTGATAAAGAGGAGTTAGTATTATTCTAATCAGATAATTTTCCAGATTCCTATTAATAATACTCTATTAATGGTTAATATAGTATTTTGTATATCATATATTATTTCATTTGTCCCATATGATGTAAGTTGCAAATTGAGAGCAAGTATGTTAAAATAATACTACTGCCCTTATATAACACTTTTTAATTAAGACAAATGATTGACATTTTATTTAATAAATTATCACTATATCTTTCCCAACAAAAGGTCAACATCTTTACACTTTCTTCAAAGAGCAAGTAGATTTAAGGGATCCAGCTCTCTAGAGATGAGTATGCAAGCTTTATGTTCCCTCTTTCTTAGTTCAAGTTTTCCTTTCAATATTTTCTAGAACATACATTTAGCAGAATTATATTAAATTAAATATTAAAATATTGTCATAAGGGAATGGGGGCTAAGTGATAGCAGACATTCATGAGTGAAACCTTGAATAACTACATCTGTTTCTCCACAGGTCTTGAAAATGTCTTTTAGACACAGTCCTAAAACTTAGGCAAGCAGAGTTCCAAATTACTCTCAGCTTTAACATTTGACCAGGCCCACAGTTTTCTGTAAAATGCAAGGTTTGAACTGTCTCATACCATTTTAAAAATTAAAGAGTTATCAGCCCTTACATCAAAATTCTCAAAAGTAGAAATTGTGTCTAACAAAAATAAGATTCATATTTTGACTTCAACATTTACCTATGCTCAGCTTCTATTTCACAGTGAAATAAATACGAGATTGAGTAAAGAATTTAAAAAGTGAATGCCAGACTCTGTACACCCAGTGGGTTACAGATGTATGAAAGTGGTGGCAGAGAGCCACTCCACTTCCTTCAAGATCCAAAAACATTTGGAAGGAAAACTCAGAAGGAAAAATGTCTGACAGACATGTTCTCTTTGGGGCTTCCTGCCTCATTGTTTGCCAAGCTTCCTAGACCCTCTTGCTTCTTAATAAAGTTCACCAAAAAGACTTTATGAAATGCTGATTTCATAGAATGAAACTTGTGTTAAAGGCGTTTTTATGTAGTTGAAGTTTTCTGCCATCTGCATTTCTCTACTTCACAAAATCAAGGAAGCGTGACTTGGAAAGTTACAAGCATAAGGTGACATTTGAGGCGCTTACTATTGGTGGAAAAAGGAGCCCGAACACTGAATCCTAAACCGGAGACCATAGCTTAGACATTGCAACAGAGAAGCTGCTTAACCCTGAGGGGATCATTATACCCTTCAATGTTTCTACTCCTTCTCCTGTAAACGAGTCATGTGAACATGCATATTGTGCACTGTGTGAATTAATAGAAACACAGATACAGAAAAGAAATGAAAAGTTGGAATCTAATTTCTCCGATCTTTACAACAGTAGCCAAGAAAAGAAACAAATAGGCTTTTAAATTTTCTAAAAATGCCACCAGTATTTAAAAGTAGGCATTATAGTCTAATAGGAAAAATCATAAATAAGAACTAAAGCTACTAATTTTACTACTCAAAGATATATTTGATGTAATTAAATGCATATTTTGCCAATCAGAAAGGCAGTTAATTTGGCTAAAATCACCTGAAGTTTAATACCAGAAATGTTGGCTATATTTACTTCTATAAACATTTAATGAAGACCTAAGTGTTTATGTCCTTGGCATAACCGAAAACTAAATAAAATATAGCCACACCCCTTAAACAGACCTCAACATAGCAGTGCAAATATTATACATTTAATAAAGAGATATTTCATTCTATTCAACTATATTGTAAAGGGAATATGAAGAAAACAAGGACGGGTATCCTAAGTACTATGAAAGTATAGAGGTTGGGCCCTGGGAGAGGTGAAGGATACAAAAGAAATACAGTCTCAATACTTGTAAAAAGTGAGTGAACCTCCAAGCTCATCAAATTTGAAAGAAAATATATAAAACAATTTATAAGATTGTGGGGTCTTAAAATTATTTTTTGTAAAGTGATAGATTAGATAGATGGATGAATATAGATAATAGTTACAGATTTATATGTATTTTATACCCATAAACACACACACACACAACTAAATGAATAACTCCCATGATTTTGCTCTGTTAATTCCAACAAAATCATCAACCATCTTGCTCTGAATAGAAATGCCTTCTATCTATCTGAATCCCACCTGACCCTCACATCCACCTTCACCACAAAGATTACTATTGTTATCACTAATTGAATTAAGCTGAATTAAAACAAGTTTATAGGCTTGTGTTTTTAAATGAATCGCAAGAAACAATTGCAAGGAAAAAAATAAACGTGATGTAAATAAACAGCAGAATGGAAAAATGAGCTTTCAAAGGAACACAGCAATGAAGAATGAAAATGTGGCCTGGGCCATGCCTTTGAGATAGAAACTCCAGGGGTCCTGTTTCTCATAACACTTTGCCCCTCCTCTTCCACAGTGATACTTACAGTCCTGCTAGCATTGAAGTGCCAGAACCCAGCTCTTCTTCTCTCTCAACCAGGGAAGTAAACCGCAGTTCCCTGTACTAAAATGTATTTGGAACTCACAGCTCTGGTCCCTTCATTATCGCTTAGAAACCATAGCTTTTGTTTGTTTGTTTATTTATTTATTTTTCAGAGAGTTTTTCTATTCTTATTATTACTTGGCAGTCATATAAACTACATGGTGGAAGAAACGTTTTAAAAATATAAACCTCCATGAATCTAAATAATTCTAAAAATCATCTTCACATAAAATTCTTTTTATGGTCTGATTTTGGAATGAATGTTTTGGGAACAAGATTCACTAATTGGTATTATTTTCTATAAGAAAAAATGTAAAAATTGGCTTGTAAATATGGCTACAGCTGAGAGGTGAAATTAAGGACACCTGAGTTTTCATTTAGGACTAAATTCTGATCACTTAGGAAAAGGAAGATTGTCCAAAAGGGAAGCTGGCAACCTTCTGGCAATTTAAAGATAATTTCCTGCTTGCTGAATGATAATGAATGATTAGTCTCTACCCTGTTGAAAAATAATCCAAAGTTCAGAAATGGTCTCATTTAAATATCCCTATGTAATTGTTCACGAACGATAATAAAATCAAACATCTATAAGCACAGGAAGATAATCTTGATGCCTGAGGAAGCTAAGTATATTAATAAATAGTACAAATTCTGTTTAAAGGCATTCAAGTTTACTTATATTTTAACTGCAGTTTCAACCAAACAAAATATTTCAGGGCTTATACTGGGCTCATCTAGGCTGCTAATTTGCAACTCCTACGTAGACTAACAATACGCAGTCAGAACAGTGGTAGGAAACTGGGATTCTAAACTTTGTTTGCATTATTAGGGCTTTAAGCAGGCTGGACAATCCCTTTCAAATATGAATTTCTATAAAAATGATAGCCTCCAATATACAATTTTGCTTTGTATCTTTTAAAAAAACATGGGTTGTATGACAGTGACCCATGAAGTTATGGGTTTGCACAGTCTAGCCCCTTGATTAGGGGAAGTAAAATGAAACACACACACACACACACACACACACACACACACACACAAACACACAAAGCTAAACTTGGAAGGGGATAGGCACGGAAAGAAGAAAGGGTCAGGGAAAGTTACAGCACAGAGTGAATAAGCATAAAGAAAGCCAGAAGACTTGGAGGAGCTCAGAGCTAATGAAAAAAACAAGAACATAGAGTAGGGGGAGGGAAGGATGTGAAAGCCAGCTGGAATCTGAGAAAGCAAGGAATACAGGAGCCAACAGAAATCCAAGGACAGAACGTATTGAAGATTGAAGGGAACAGGAAATTTATTGGAAACCAAGTTGTTTTTCCTTTTGTATCCAATGCAATTCTATTCCAGGCAGAACTCTAGTCTCAACCTCAAAAAGGATAGAAGGGAAGTCAAAACTCATAGCAGTCTTTTTTCATGGGTAGGAGCCAGGAGCTCTGGAAAGACAGATTAGAGGAAACATGACCTTTGACAGCAGATATAGGGGTAGAGGAATAGCAGCACCATCCAACACAGTGTTTACTAAAATTGGGTTAAGTAGAAGTAAAGATAATTGGGCTCCAACTCAGGGCTACTGAATCAAAATTTCCTCTATATTTAATAAACACTTTAGGTGACTGTTATCACAAGAAAAGTTTAGGAAGCACTGGTATCACGGTAAAAATTGCAGGCTTTAGAATTAGAACTGCCTGAGGTTAAATCCTAGCTCTGCAGTTTATTAGCTGTTGATCATAGGCACATTTTTTTTTTAACCTTTCTGAACCACAGTTACTAAATCTGTAAAAAGGATTATTGTAAGGATTAAATGAGTTATTGGATGTAAACAGGTAGTGCCAGGTTCATATTGAGCATTCAGTAGTGGTAGCTGTATAGCTACAAAAATCCTTATAATAAGCGACTCATACTAAATAACATATGTGACTTGATTAAAAATAAAGAATAAGGAGGGTATAAACTGGGTATATCTCTTATGAAACACCAAGGAACACACAGAGACCAAGACACACTGCCCTGGGATTCTGGCCTTGTTCTCAGCATGCACTAGCCAGCCATTTCCCTTCAGGAATCAAAATGTGAACAGCCTGAAGCTTTCCTTCAAAAGTGCATGTAAGTCAAGTCAAATTAAAGGTGGCTTTAAAAGCTAGATTCTTCGTGTTTCAGAGATAAGGACTCTCTTAAAATGCAGTAAACCCAGGACTTGGCCGAGGATGAGATACCCAAAAAGACTCACAGCTACCTCAAGACTACCAAGATTTACTCACTTGATAAGTCACCTTATTTTACAGTCCAGCTTTCTTTACTCATTTCCCAATATATTATTCCCAAGAATTGTGTACTCCTTCTGTAGAACCCTGCACAGTTCTCTGACTTTCCTGTTATAGTAAGATTCAAGTCTTCTTTATTTTTCCAGCTGTAAACTCAGCTTCATACTTAAAAAGTTCTACCACATTCTCAGTCTCTTTACTGAACAGTCCTATTATCTCCTAGTCTTAAATGAGGTCTCAATTACCCTCGAGGATAAGGCACCTCTCCTCTAACCCTCTCAAGGAGAGACTGCTTAGTCTCCTATTCTTTGCTTAGTGACTAGAATTAAAGAAGGCATCTTTAATTTCCATTACTTCTTGAAGACTCCCACTTCTTTTTACTAATTTAAAAGGCCGTGCTTTTGGAATCCAAGTGATTTGGCCATATAGTCTTTATCCCTGCTTGATGATTGGTATCCTTCATATATCAAGGCCATTAGAACTTCTTTCACTATCATTCCCTTCATCCCAAATCCTGACACCATTCTGCAGTGTATTCAATGTCCTGGTGGACCTTCCATCCAATATTTGGTTTTCAGTGAAATTCATCAGACTTTTACTCCATTCTGACCATAATCTATATGGTCATAAAAGGGGCATATTATTGCTTGTGGCAGCTCACTATTAAGTCTGTGACCACAAATACTGTATTAGTCCATTTTCATGCTGCTGATAAAGACATACCTGTCACTAGCTAAATTAGAAATAAAAAGAGGTTTAATGGATTCACAGTTCCATGTGGCTAGGGAGGCCTCACAATCATGGTGGAAGGTGAAAGGGACATCTTACATGGTGGCAGGCAAGAGAAAATGAAAGCCAAGCGAAAGGGGAAACCCATTATAAAGACATCAGATCTCATGAGACTTATTCACTACCATGAGAACAGTATGGGAGGAACACCCCCATGATTCAATTATCTCCCACCAAGTCCCTCCCACAACATGTGGGAATTATGGGAGCTACAAATCAAGATGAGATTTGGGTAGGGGACACAGCCAAACTGTATCAAATACCTATCCTTTTAACTTTCTAACTTTATTGTGCTCATGATTCAATCTTTAACCTCAAGTAAAAATTACAAGTCTTTGGAACTCCCAGCCTTCACCTCAACTATTAGAAGCTTTACGTCAACAAAAAGAATCATGGTAATACGCCTGGTACATGTTATTTGAAGAATCATGGTGTAATAATGAAACAATCTTTTTCTCAAGATAAGTGAATTCATTCTTTAAAATATATGTTTTGCTCTAAACAATAGTATTGATTTAACTGTAAAATAAGAAAGCTGAAAAGGCATAAACAACCTTAAAAATAGGAAATGTAAAATAGTGAGTGAGCCTGATAGATATGGCAGAAAGTAGGATAAACATAATAGTCAGATCAAACATGATTAAAGTTAAATTCATCTAATTAAAGCTAGAGAGTAATCATATAAGCAGCTTATAAGACATACATTTAAAGCAAAACAATAGAGAAATGGATATGTATAGTCTTAAAGCACTTATTTTTTAAAAAGACTAAAATCAAGTGAGCTAAATGTTTAAAGAAAATTAAAATATTAGTCTAAAAAAAGTAGAGAATAATTAAAAAAAAAAAGAAATCAGTTGCTAGCACATCATCCATATGCATAAACAGATACAAACATATACAAACAGTCAAGAGGATAAACAAGCCTACAAGATGCTTCTGAGTAAAGTGATAAACTGTAGGAAGACTTATAGAGAGAGAAAGAGAAAGAGAATGTACCCAAATCAGAAAGAGACAATGCAAAAGATTGAAAAGAAAGGTAAATAACAAGAAAATACTTTTACCAACTTTATGCTAATAAAATGAAAAGATTTAATATACATGTATGTCAACAGAGATAAAATATCATAAAGGAACTACTTTAACAAATTTTATTAAACTATTTTATTAAACTATCAAAATTTTATTAAAGTATATTACACATAAAGAGGGAGTAAGTAGTACATTGTTCTTCAAGGAGCAGATACTAAAATTGGGCATAATATTACTTTTAACATTATTTAAAATATGTATTCATTACCTTTATAACTTGTTCATCATACTAAAAACCATTTGGAATAGTCATTTTTTCCATACAATATTTTTCATGAGGCAGATAATCTTTTTATTCTTTCTCTGGAATTCAAATTGGTAATCTAAATAGCATGTATGCTACTTGGAATATAACAAGTTCAAGTGGTATGGTAAATGAATATATTTTTACAAATTAAACTAAATTGCACAATTGGTATTTTTAAATTTAATTTCCTTATTATATAATCTTTCAATAATGGCTGACTAGCTTGTTCACAACAAGCCTCTCACTGACAACAACTATATTAGTTGGATAAAATATTAATGAAAAACACTCATTTAATAGTCTCAGAAATTTGGTTAATGAGTATTTCAGCAACCAATATACTATGCAGGAGAAAAAAATAAAATGGTGAGCCCAACAGTCAGCATAACTTTTCTTTTGGAATCATTTGCCAATTCTGTATGAGCCACTGAGAAGCTGAGACCATTAGATTTTCCAGGAGCCTTGCAAGGCTAGAGTGGAAATAGTTTGAATTCAGGTCTCAGCAAGGAGAAGCAACCCTGGTAAACATTTTAGGTTTTAGTTAGGACCCCTGATTGACTGCAGAATACAAAAAGTAAGGAGGAAGAGAAAAAAGTCAAGCCCTCACAAGTAAAGTAGGCTAAACCTCCTATCAGGTAAGCACTTGATTAGCTTAAAATAAGTTATCTCTACGCTTATTGTTTGACAACGCCAAAGAGAAGTCCCACCTGGGGACAGTATTATTCAGAGTCTCAAATTATGTCTATAATTATTTTCATACCAGGTGTCTAACATATTATTTAAATTTTGTAGGTATACCAGGAAGGAAAATACATAAAACAGACTAATTGGAGATCTGGGTACTGGAGTTGTCAGACATGGGATCTAAAATAATTCTAATAAATATTCAAGAATTTATAATACAATAGAGAATTGTGGCAGAGAACTAAAGCCTATCTTTTAGAAATCATAGAAATGCTTTAACTCAAAATATAATAACTGAAGTTAACTCAATAAATAAGATTAACAGCAAATTAAATGAAGCTGAAGAAGAAATTAGTGAAATGGAATATAAATGAGAAGAAAATATTCAGATTGAATATGGAGAAAAAAGAAAGAATGAAAAAATGAATTTAAGAAATAAATAAGGCTCAGAGAAAGTTCTAATATTCTTCAAATTGTAGGCCTAACTGGAGAGGATTTAAAAGGAAACAAGAAACAGAAACAACATTTGAAGCAAAAATGGTTGAAAAGCTTCCAAAATGTGAAACCCAACAAACATCAAGTGATAGATCCAAGAAATGTTGCACATCATTACCCAGATGAATACAAAAGAAAGTATGTGTAGACATGCCATAGTCAAACTATTAGAAACCAAACACAAAGAGAAAAGAATGAAAGATAAATTATCATCGAAGGACCAAAAATAAGACAAATAGCTGATTTTATTGTATCTGGCTTCCACTGTATCTGTTGAAAAATCTGCATTTTGCACTGCTATCATGTCTTTTAATTTTTTAGATAAAACTTACATTTATAGTAAATATTCATTTATACTTATAAACATTATGTATGTGTACATACATACATTAGTGTACATGTGTGTATGTAATTTCAAACAAAGAAAAACTGAAAAAAAAATCAATAGTAGTACTTTTTTTACTAAAGAAAATATTGAAACAAATACTTCTGGTTGAAGGAAAGTAATCTGAGGAAAAAATGGAGATGAAGAAAGGAGAAAAGAGAAAATATGTGCATAAATATAAATGGATATTGACTGTATACATATGTATTATAAATATAACATATAGAGAATATATGAAAACAAAAACATAGAAGGCCTAAGACAGAAAATGAAGTTAAAGAGTCATATTTGTATTTTTAATAAGTTGTAGTAGTACTAATATATTATTTTAATAAGCCACGTTGTATGTTGATATATTATAGACAGCAATTAAGAGTATAGTAAAAAAAAATGTATATCACTAACACATCAATTCAGGAGAAAAATGAGAAATTAAAATGCAACATGATTTCAAAGGAAGCTGGAAAAGAATAAAAAATGGTAAGGAGACAAAGAATACATGAGACAAATAGAAAACAGTATGATGGCAGTTTGGTCCCTGTCTGAAAATTCCTCCTCAATCATCCTAAGATATTTAGTAAATGTACTAACAACTACATAGTTGCAAGCTAAAAGTATAGAGTTACATTATCATCTGATTGCATTTAAGCAGAAATATAATATACATTTAAATTCCAGAGACCCTTTAAGCACCAAATAACTACATTGAATCATAATTTTTGCTGACAGCAAATGTAACATAAAGGATCAGAATCGAATATAAAATAACTATAAAGTTAATCTCACATAATCTACCATTTTATTTTAGAAATATAGTAGGTTTGAAACATTGTTTATATTAGAATTTAGGTCCTTGGAAATTTTACTTTTGCAAAAGGGCATTTATATGTGAAGAGATTTAGTTATTGCTTAAGGAACACTTGAAAATCAAAGGGGGATTGCTTCACTAGGAACCTTAAATTTAATCAAAACTTTAAAACATACCAATTAAGCCAGTTTCATTATACTCTTTTTAACAGAGACAACTACAGAAAATAAAACATGTCCTAAGAGATAGCTTGAATTATGGAATGAGCAATTTTAACCTCTTGGTCTATTAAGGGAATTTTCTGCAAAACCATTTTCATTAGCAAAAACAGAGACCCAAATAATTTAATTAGTGGACCTGTGATAGAATAAGCCTTTCATTCATATTTACTCTCTTTACATTTGATAGTATTGTTAAACTTCCAATGTGTATGTTTATATATGCATACACATAATATTTAATTTAATTCTAATAATTCATCAGGTATATACTATCTCTAAAATGTAAGCTGAAAAATGAAGGTCTGGCCATGCTGTTGCACACAAAAAACCATGTAATAAGCTAGTAGCAGGAAAATATCAAGGTTTTCAATCTTCTATTGCATATACAGAATTATTTCAAAATACAGAATTTTCTGTCTGTTCTAACTGCAAATTATTTCGTATCACAGGAGTTAGGTTTATTCATGATTCTCTCTGCCAGATTCAACAATAGAGAATTAGTTAAGCTCTCCGCTGTCTTGACAGCCTCCAGAAACCATTTTTACCTCATCTCTCCATTAAACTACTAACAAAAAGGTAAGAGAAAAACAGTAATAATATTCACCAATTGGTGCTAAGACCAAACTCTATTTATACCATGTCCTCATTCTCACTGATTTTCTATTCACTTAGCAAATATTTATCATGATGCTACAGTGTGCCAATCATTTTGATGGACCTTGAACAAATGCTAAGAAGAAGTTCATGGTCTTCATAGGTTGGTGATGCTTATGGCCTATAAGGGAAAACACAAATTCATTTGTTCATTCGACAAGTATCATTGGCCATCAAAAATTAGCCAGACATTCTGATAAGTGTTGAGAATCCTGTGGTGAATTGCTTCCTTACTTTTACTGTGCTTAATATCTGCAAAGTAATTAAATATCAAGTAATCATGAAAATAAATATATAATGTATATTATCTATAATAAATAGGTTACTATGCAATAGAAGTCTAACAAAAGCTGCTGGCATTGAGAGTCTGGGAGAGATTTCACGAGAAGGTAACATGCAAGTTGAGGGCAGAAGATTCATTAGAAGTTAATTTGTTGAAAATAATCTTCCTAGCAGAGAGGAAAGTAAGCAAACACTGTGGTTCCAGAGAGAACACAATTTATTAGAGAACTCAAGGCCACTGTGGCTAAAGTGGCAAGAACAAAAAAGAATAACTTAAGATGATGTTACTGAGAGATGCAATGAAAAGATCACTTGAGGTTTAGAAAACCCATTAAAAGTTTTGGTGTCCATTCTTAAAAGCAATGGAAATTCATAGATGGTTTTGAAACATGGAAATAGTATTATTTTACTTGAAATAGGGGACATTTTCCAACTAGCTATATAGACAATGGATTGAAGAGGGATTCCTGGAAAGTAAGAAGACTACTGCAACCGTTCAGTCATACATATGAGAGATAATGCCATTTTAAAATTGATTGGTGCAGTGAAGTTAGAAAAATATATTTGAAAGAAATTCAGTAAGTAAAATTGCAGGACTCAGTGATAATTTGGGTGTGAGGGAAATGAAAGAAGATAGTTTCTGGTGTATGGCTCGTAGAACTGAATGAATTATAATGGCATTCCCTGCAATAGGAAATATTGGAGAAAGTCCAGTGTTGGAAGGAGTAGAACATTAATAAAATTTTGAAAATTTTGAGTTTGAGTTGCTTTTGAGATACTCAAGCAATGATGTCAAATGAGCAGCTGAACATCTGGACTGGAATTCAAGAGAAACACAGGAATGTAAGTCTAGAAAACAAATGGTACACAAACAGCAACCAAATCAGTGAGTGTAGATTGTCGCTCACACTCACACTAGGAAGAGTGTAAATAGTGATGGGGCATCTGGATATTTACCCAGTGGATACAAGCCACCGAGCCTGCCAAGGAGACTGAGAATCCAGAGACATAGGGCTGAAAGCAGTGAAGGTTTATTAGAACAGAAATCTAGGAAGATAAATTTCAAAAAGTCAAGTGTCAGATGTCAATGCTGCTGTGAGTTCAAATAGGATGAGATAGAAAAAATTACAATTCAGCAGTATTGGAACTAAAACAGAATTATTTTTAAAAATTCCTGATAACACAAAAAGAAGCATAACTCTGGAGGGAGCAAACGGCTGAACCAAAAATATATATATATATTTAAATCTGTACTTGAGAGACAAATAAGAGTTTTCTAAGCAAAGCAGTTGGTGGCTAAAAAGGTAATATCTAGAGAAGGCTAATATTTCTTAAGAAAGGGCCAAAAAAGTCATTAAGCTGATGAATGTTCCAAAATTTTATTTCTCGGGAATCCTAGTCATTTTCATTTAATCTGCTTCCATATCTTACTAGGGCAAAAAAGACATCCTTACCTGCAGCCAATCTTCTATCATTGTCCATAAAACCCACAAAACGTGTAAATCAGAAAATAAAGAGGGAGAGAAAAATAAAATATTCACTCAAAAAGAAAAGTCATATAAAGTCTCAGACTTAGGAAATATAAGTTAATGGTTCCTGATTAAATAACAGACTGAATTTAAAAAGTCAAGAACATGAAGATAAAATTACATCAGGAAGGTCAAAATAGAATGTAGGAAAATTAAATAGACATGTTAATATGGGGGAAGACAAAGGATAACTTTCACCTCTACCACTGTCATCAACAGGTTTTGAGTTAGATGACCATGGCCATCTTTTAAGTAACGAGAAATAAAATATCTTCTAAAGACTGAATTCCAATTTGTAGAGATAAGATTGCAATTTCACACATGATACACCAAACTGAGAATGCATAATAGAAAATGAATATCCTACATTAGAATAGTTGGTTTAAATCCACATGGTACAATTATGCTTACTGACTAAAATATTACAATAACAGAAGTTATTTTGTTCACTAGTCAAATCAGAAATAATCTTGCATCCAGCACCTGTAATTCAACAAGAAGTCCGCACACTGCCCCTCCTTTATTCCATGTTTCAACATTTTCATAACGATTATCAGTTATTTAATATTTTGTGGAACTTTAGATTTTCAGCTTTTTTAAGGAAAAAGTTGATTTCTTTATACACCTTTTCTTTATTTATCTGACACTGGTTGAGAGTGCATTAAATCATAAGTATATGAATAATATTAAGTTGCCTATTGTCTTAACATGGCCTTTCAGGAACAACGTGGGAATAAATTTTAGTCTGAAAGTGCCGTTATTTACGCTTTCTTTCAAGTTTGTTGAAGCACAGATACATTCGGGATAATTAATGCTCTGATGGACTATTTCAACCTACTGTGTCTTCTTAACCTTCTACCGGTTTCATTCCTTTCCTGCCTCACATTGTGACAAATTTGTCCTCTTTGTTACACAGTACAAGGAGTACTGAGAATAAGGGCAGTACCCTTGAAGGAATACCTGTGAATACAAATTGTATTACGTCATGCATCCCTTTCCAGGAAAAGACAGAGAAGGAATTCTTTCCTTTAGGCGACCAGCAAATGGTCACAGGCAGGGATTTTGCTGGGTCTGATCTGTAGAGGCGGGTCGATATATTCACCGAAGAGAGATAATGGGAAACCGTTTAAGGGGTGCGGCCTAACACGACAGAACTGCTGCGGGAAGGGTCCTGGGGTAAGGAGGTGACATAAAGGGAGGAGAGCACCAAGAGGATGCAGGGAGAGAGGCTGGCTGTCAGTGCGCATGAGGGTAGGGACACCCTGGGCCGCGAGGTGGTACCTGCGCGGGGTCGAGCGCCCCTGCCACTGAATCCCCGATCCAGAGATGCTCCCGGAGAAGCTGTTGGTAGCTGAGGCAGTGCTTCACCGCGGATGGCACATTCCCCATGGCGGAGCCTGGGGCGGCAGTCGGGAGGGGAGGGAGACTGGAGGAGGATGAGGGGCTGGCACCGCGCTGGGAAACTACGCCAGCTCGGGAGCGCGCACCTCCTGTGCACGGGCTGTGAGGACCAGCGCTTTTCCGCGCACTGCGGCGACGCCGAGAGGGCGGGTGGTAGGGCGTGGCAGATGGCCGCGCCCGGGGCAGCGGGTGCGCGGGGCACCTGCGGGAATCGACAGAAATACCGGACTCCTGAACAGGAGAGAAAGGAGCTGAGCCAAAGGATGTTCAGGGGTGGCTCATTTTCTGCACTACACTGAGCGCCCAGCGCTGACTGTATCTTCACTTGCCCACCTACTTCTCACCTGTCTCAGATCAGAAAAGGGGTCTAAAATAAAAGGAAGGGGCATGAGTGTTTGTGTTGATGAGTTCGTTCATTCTCAGCTGCAGCCTTGGGTGCTCAAGTGTAGATTTGCCCACCGTTGAGCTCACGGAGTTTATGCTTTATAACAATAAGCTCCATTTAAAAATGTTTTTGAGGCAACAGGCAAGGTTAAAACATATCCAACAGTTTAATAAAAAGGAAAAGATAGTCTTAAATTAGGTTAGATGTCAGAGGTACTCTCAGAGGTACGTTCCTAAATGAGAGTAAGCTGTCAGTAAGTTGGTGCTGCAATTAAGCGCTGAAATGGAATTGCGTGTTTAAGTCTCATGGCACAAAAATTATTAAAGCTCTAAGGACTAGATTTATCCAAACGGAAAATTCTAAACAAGTTCTTAGGATATTAGAATTGGAGACATTTTTAGTGGAAGAGAGGGTTTGAAAAATAGCCTTCGAGCAGACCACCGGCCTACCTTCCCCACCCTACTTTCACATGCACACTTATGTGTATTGTCACACCCTAATACTCTTCACAGTGGGTTCAGTGGTTTGCAGCTAAAATGACATAGTCATTAAGAATAGTCTCGTGTGGGGTACCTAGGGTCTTCCGGAGACCCAGCCAGGATGTCCATGGCCAGGAATACCCATCGGCCCTGCTGGCTGTTGGAGCAAATGTAAACCCGGAGCCAACTGATGCACACCTTAGGATAAACACACAGAAGAAATTTACCATTCAAAGTCAAACCATCCTTACCACTTGTGTGTTGCATGGGTGGGGGTTTGGGGGCGGGCAGTGAGACTTCCACAGGTAATAAAAATAAATGGGTTCAGGGAGGAAAAAGACAAAGAGTGGAAAGGAAATCATGTAGATCCTTCGGTAAAACTGCACTAGAAAGGGCAAAGAGGATGAGGAGGTCATAGTCTTCTCACAGTTAACCAAGGATGTTTAACCTGGAGAACATTCTCTGAACCGCTGAAGTGAAGTTATGCAATCCCTGGATGCGCTTAAAACTCTGTAAAGCACCAAAACTCCGGTTGTTGCTTACCTAAGCATGACTATCATATAGGTGTACATCCATAGAGCTAAATTTATTAGCTGTACTAGCAGAGCTCAGCTGTTAGTTATTTTTCCACTGCGAGTGAAATGGACCATACTGGTTACAGCTATGCTTCCTATCATTTTTCTCTATGTATTGAAATTCTGCAACAGGGAACATGATATTTAAAATAATTTTAAAAGATCCAACTGGAACAACAATAATTTAGCAAGGCAACCTTCATAATGGAGTCAACAATCATTCCAAATCTCAAAAAGGATTGGCAATTAAAATTAAAATGAAGTCTAAACTTTTGGAGAATAAGACCTCTAAGATAAGTCAGATATGATATGATCTTCTGCTACTAAGAACATTTAGGAAAAAAAAACTTTACTGCTTAATCATTTTCTAAATTAAAAAGGTCTGAAGAAAATTTCATATACCAATTAGTTGACCATAGTAATATGTGTTTTTTAGGGAAAAAATCTTATAAATATGAAAGTTTTTAAAAATTTTAATTCATATCATATGGAAAATGTTCTGACCTCAAATTTTTAAACAAAATTTGTACAAATGCCAAAATCACAAAGACCAAATATCTTAAGAATGTTGAATCTAATGAATAAACAGGAGTTAAAATAGATGTGCTTTTAGTGGTAAGTAAAGTTTGATGTTAATTTATGAATACTTAAAATTTATAAATTTGAAAAGCATATGTTCTTGTATTAATCTACATCTTTCTGTTTTGATTACTCAAATAAACATTTTCAATATGTACCCCGTTACTTGCAAGTCTTCAAAGCTCTAGATAAAATGAGAATAAAAAGAAGTTTGTGGAAGGTTCTATAGTTCTCTCTCGCCACATAACAGGTTAAGAAGCTTGGGCTCCATTAGAAAAATTAAAAAAAAAAAAAAAAAAAACACTTGTTAAAAACTATGAAGTGAGGAAGTGCCATATCCTGAACCTGCACTCTATACTATGCTTGCTGCATCATATGACTAAGCCATTTTTACTTCATTGCATTTTACTCATTCAAACAGAAGAAGATACGAACATTCACCACAAATTAAATTAAATTTTCTATTTTCTCTAGTGACTTTATTGATGATTTTGCTATGTGCAAAAACATTCAAGTCAACCTGTCTCTCCTGAATTATTCTCGACTTCCTTCTCTCCTTAATCCTAGCAATCTACCAACAAGTGATTTGAGTTAAACATCTTGGACCCATCCCTTGCTCTTTTTCTTTTGCTAAGAACTTCTCTCTGCTCCACTTCCTATCTGTTTGACAAGCAACACCATAATGCAGTGGGGAAGGGCCTAAGAGCTGGTTCTAGATTATCTATGACACAAGCCAGGTTCTAATAGGGACTGAGTGACCCTGGACAACTTCATTAGCATCTGTATCCGTATGTGTAAGAGGGTGACAATAACAGTTCTTAATTGTTGCCAAAATTAAATGACAGAATATATAAAATGTTGAACATGTGATCTCTGGCACATAGTAGGCAGCCAACAAATGTTAACTATTATTAATACAGTAGTCTGGTTTCCTGGGTTATTTTCCACTCAACAATTCATACTGTATAGCCTGAGAGATTTTGAAAATATGTATCTGATAAACATTCTGAACTTAAAATTCTTAGAGGTGTCCCATAACCTCTGGGGGTGGGGAGAAGTCATGTTTCTTAAAAATGGTTCAATTAATATTTTATGATGAGACTTTTAGCAGTCTTTGCAGTCTCAACTCCTACCCATTTTCTAAACTTATCCATAACTTCAGCAATATCAAATTATGTACATTTCCCCAAGTTGTAGGATTATTTCATGTCCTATCACTCTAATTATGTTTATTATAGCAATTTTGAGAAATTCAGAAGATGCGTAAAGATATCAGTGAAGACACCTAGTGTTCTAATTCTAGAAACATTTTAATACGTTTTATTTCAGAGAGAAAAGAATTAATATTTCTTGTATATACTTTTTTGGTTTTCCCGTTTTATTTTATTTAAATTATTTGAAATCATGATGCCATTGGCTGTACAATATCTGTATATATGTATACATATATATATACACACACACATACACATAATCAAAAGCATTTCTTATAATAACTTTGTAAAGTATAGCATGTTATTTATTTTTTGAGAGGGAAGTAGGTAGCTAGAAAATGATCATACAGATGTTCATATTTATAATTAATTAATTTGCCAAAACAGCATGACAGTGGAAATCCTGCACTGTAGTTCTGTTTCTGTCAATTTCTCTTTATATTTTTAAAGTTTTGCTTTGTATGTGCAAAGCAAATACATATACAAAGCAAAATTTGCATGGTTGGTAATTTGCTTATGTAAACTTATCTTTGATGAAGCCATTTATTTTTCCATAGGAATTTTTCATGGGTTATTGAAATATTCCTAAAGGATGATTTTACTTTTGCTTGACTGGGATATCTAATGGATTTAATTTGGTGGTGCTAAGATTTGTTTTTTGTTAACATCTTAGCTTGGAGTCTCATAACGATATAATAAATATAGAACTTAAAATCATGCATGATAGCACTTGCTTTCAGTCTTCTTACAGAGATTTACTTTCTCACCCACAGAACCAGGTGACCTTTTTTTCATCTCCCATATATGGAATGGCCTTTTGAGGCCAATGGTTCATGTTCATGGCCCAGTTAGCTACCATACTTACGTGGCCATTCGCTTAAATGTACGTTTGCATGTGGTGCTTAAAACCTCAGATCCTGACTATAAGGCCTGTGCCTTCTTGTGAGCCTCTTCGCAATATTTAGCTTCTGAGAATGTTCTTGATATCAGTGTTTGAGGGGAGGGGAAAGAATCTCCCTGATAAGCTCCATATTTAACAGAATTCTTACTTGAAATTTTCTCTGAGTATTATATTTGCTCCATAATTTTCAATGTATTCTGAAGTTCCTATCACTTCTACAAATAAAGATAGGGAATAGGAGATGCTGAACAGAATGAAGAACACTGGATTTAACTCAGAGCCTGAGGATCTCATGATATGGTTCCAATGCCTTGACTAATCCACAAGAAAGAAAACTAAGCAGAAGCCACATGCTCTACACTTACTCCTATTCTTCTCCCTATCTCTTCTCTGTATCAAATGACCGCAATAAATTACTACCATGTAATAAATTACAGGGCTGTTCATTCTCTATATTCTAGACAAAAGATCTCAAAAACAGAGTGAAGAGGGATTTTTGTTTCAGAGATCAGTCAACCCCAAACTAGGCAGACTGACTAAGACTGACTATCTCAATTGTCTCGAGTAGGAAGTACTTGGGTGAGAAGGATCTAGTTAAAACAGGTTGCTATCTTGTGAGTTTCTTTGGTCCCAGAGATGGCTATTTGAAAGTCTCTATGCTGACAGTGTGGATAGAATCAGAAGCAAGTGAACCAGTCAAAGTTCTTATAATAACAAATGCCAAACTGACATGTAGCCAAGATACCTACTGGGCAGGGATAAAAGACACATATGGTGAATCTCAAACAATGATTCCATAGAACTTTGGCAAGCATTACAAAAGTGATGTGCTACAGCCTTAAACAATAAAAAAGAAACAATGAGAACAACCTGGTTACCAATACTAGATGATACCTAAGGGGAAAAAAGCTTTCATCATATCAGTTTTATTGCTGAAAATGTTAGATAACTTCTCACATATGTTATGTCTGGCTGATCTAAATTGATGAGAAGGATAACAGAGTGTTTAAAAACATTCTTGGCATTTGCTTACTAAAATCAAAGTTCCATTAACAATAGCCTTGTTCTGAAATACAGCATTCTTTTGAGAATAAGTAATGAGTTCTATTTTACCAAAATAACACCCCACCCCAGGTGATGAGTACCTGGCAGCAAATACTAAAATCAGAACAAAGTCATAAACCACATTTCTCCAGATGTAGGAGTCTATTTATTCTCTCACTAATTCAGAAGAATCCAAAAGCATTAGCTTTGCCAACTATATTGCAAAACAAAAGACATGGACATGGACTATTCATTAACTAGTTTTACTTTGTTTGATGGTTGCAGTCCACATACTTTTTGCCAACAGATGTAAAAGTATCTTTTTTTCCATTAACTACAAGCTCAAACTTCACTTGGAAAGTATTTTATCAATTAGTTGAAACATGTTGGTGGGTTATAATAAATACAATCTTAGTAGGCAAACTGTATTATCTCTTATCCAGAGATTATATCATTCTTTGAAACTGTATCAAGTACTATTGAATGAGAACACAATTCAATATCAATTATAATCATAAAGATTTAGTATTTTCCTTTGCACATAATAACTGCTCAATAACTCAGCTTTCTTTTGCCTTTCATTGAATCAAATTCATCTATTGTTAAGAAGACATATGTAACATTGTTCCAGCTAGTGGGAATCTGTAAAAACCAAATTTAGGACATTTGTTTAGTCCACTGCAGGTATTTTTAAAATTTAATACTCAATAGCTAATGGAAAAATAAGTATGAATATATATTTAAGATTAAGATATGTCTTCTTGGCTTTAAATGCCTCACATTCCAGTGCCAACATTTTAAGCAAAATAACTAAAATAAAAGAATGCAAAGCATATCTATTTTAATTAGACGAGTATAAGAAATTAGATTCTAAAGCTGTAGGATCTATACACAAAACATTACTTATAGTATAATTTGCATATTCATCAAATGTGAATTGAATAATTAATGCTTAATAAATACAGGGCCGTATACTACTCTGTGGAGGGTAATGCTTAAACAAGGTAGTCAACATAAGAAACTTCTAATTTAATAGTGAAATATAATGTTGCTTAACTAACTAAAATAGGCCAGTATGTTGATAAGTGCCAAGTGATAAGTTTAGAACCATAGAAGTAAAGGCAGTAGGTTCCTTGTTTAGCTATGATAATAAGAGAACACTTCAGAGAAAGAGACCACATTTGAGAGGATTGGGTAGACACAGCCTATCATGATGAAGAGACGGTGCAGGGGAGGGGTGAGTAAGAGCAACTGTAAACAGTCTCATTATTACCAAAAACTAACAAAACGTGGAAATCAGTTTTTTTTAAAAAATGTTGATAAAATTGTCTGACTTAATGAGATTTTTATCTTATGCTTATTTCACTATGGATATTACAGGTAAAATGAACATTTTTTATTTCTCCACAGATAAACATAAGCACATAAATTTTAGCATATGTACTAAAGACAGTAATTTTAAAGCATTTATTTTGAAATTCAGCTTTAGATGTCTTAAAGTATGTCATGCCTGTTCTCTAAGGGCAGAAAAGGAAAGGTAGTATTCATTAAGTGCCTAAACCTGTGAAGCACTTCAGTGGATATTTTAACCATGTGTATGAATTGTCATCCCCATTTAACATATGAAGAAACTGAGACTCAGAGAACTTGAACAAACTATTCCGAAGTAACAAGGAAGCGTAAAAAGTGGATTCAAAATTGTGTCTGTCAAAGCCTTTGCTCTTTCGTTTTCATCTCATGATTTTCAAGAATAAATAATAAAAAGACACTTTTTATATACAAGGTATTTCCTGCTTCTAATAACTTTTAGTGAAAGAAACCCTTGCTCAGAGATGTTAATTTTTTTCCAAGAGAGCTTCTTTAGAGCTAGAACTTGAATTCAGTCTTCTGATTCTTCATTCTAGAGATTCACACACTATGTGAAGGACCCAATCTTGTCCTAAAAATGAAGCCCAAAAATGTTTTCAGGCCTGATAATATCGTAAGTACTATCCAGGAGAACATCATAAAGTTAAAAAACTCTTAATATCTTCAGCAGTGATGTGTAGTCTGTCTTCTAGGGTTTAAGCTTTAGTTCTAGGTCTTTGAAGCAAACTTGCAGAGGGGCGCTTCATCCTGATAATCATGCCTGGTGGGGGTGGGACTTCTCTTTTCATAAATCAAGCAAGCCATGATTTTTTTATTGCTATGTATTTATAAAAACATCTATGTATTGGATAAGAATTAAGATTTTTGAGTTCCTGTTCACTTTTTTTTCCTTTCATTTTTTTTCCCCTTGGTGGCCTGGCATACTCATTAATACATTTTCCCACATATCATGTGGTTTTGTTTTGTTTTCCCAAACTAATGAAGTTTTACTCTACCACTTAAGGAAGGTTTTTTTTTTTTTTTTTCCATTAGGGAAAACATAATTTTCTTGCCAAAAGTTTCCCAGAGTTCCCATGGAAGTATAATTCTCTAAAGAATTCATTAAAATGATTGAATAATGGAATCCTTTTCTTACTAGAATGCAATCACTCCAAGAACATTTTAGTTGAGTACTGTAAGGGCAGAAAGTTATAGGAGTGCTTTATTAACTGGTATTATTCAATGCCCTCTATTTCACTAATCTCAAATCTCCACTAAATTTATACATAGAAATACACCAATATGGAATCATTACTTTTCAAGGCAGTAATCTATAGTTATTTTGTAATAAAATACTAATTTTTGTAACTTTCAAATTACATTTGGAAAACTTTTTGCTCATTCACTTAAAGCTTGACATTACCCCAAAATGTATAAGCCAATACTAAAGACCTGGGAGGGAAGGAGGTCAGGGAGAGGTGGAACAATAGGCCTAAAGCAATATTCCTCAGATTCCCGTCTTCCCACTTAATTTCTGCTCCCATTAGAAAGATATTCCTCTAATGTATTTTATTTTACCTTTTGTCCTTTAATTTATTTACTACCATTTATTACCCTAATTTTTATAGTATTCTCTCAGAAACTTCCCTACTGTATAATTATAAGTTCATGAAGATATCTGATTCTTGGTAATTCATACTTTGCTTAACAAAAGCTTATAAGATATGGATTTACTAAGTTAGAATTAATCAAGGTTATGTGCAGAAAATGTTTGTTGGTCTTTATGCTTCATCTTCAACAATAGAATAGCTTAAATTGGTGTTGTTCAACCTCAGCACTATTGACATTTTGGACTTGATAATTATTTGCTGTGGGTGGTGTCCTGAGCATGGTAGGGATTTTAGCAGAATTTCTGGCTTTTACTCACTAGATGCCAATAGCCTCTGAGATGTAACAAGCAAAAATATCTTTGGACGTTGCCAGATATCCCCTGGAAGGCAAAATCATTCCTAATTGAGAACCACTGGTTTAAATGACGGTGATGAGGACAAATACTAACATCTGCTGAGCATGTGTCAAGTGCCATTCTAAATATTTAAGTGGACACTATCTAATTCATGAGAAGGGTCCTGTGATTCCTGCTTTACAGATGAGACCATTTGAACACAGAGAAGTCAACTAAGTTACTACCAACACATGGCTACTAAGTAGGAGAGTCAGAATTCAAACCCAAGAAGTCTGTCATCAGAGCCCACTTTTTAAATTGTTGGGCTATAGCTGTCTTGTTGAAATTACAGTAAGCTAAAGTGAAATCTATAAAAAACATGCATCATATAAGGTTAAATTTTTTCCCATGATTTCAAACATTTAAACCTTGGAAAGGAGATTTCCTACAAATTCAAAACCTCCCAGATAAGTAAGTTTCCTTATTCCCTTCATCCTGTTCATTGAGCTGTTGAGAGCCCATCAAAGCTCAGATTCCCCAGGCAGATATTTAAAGACCAGGTCAAGGAGTCAGATTCCTGGGATCACATCCTGACAGAACCATATTCATGAGTATGAAACCCATGAATATCATAAAGCTGCTTACATGCTTTATTACTTCATAACCATCATCTAAATATTAGAAGATGTTTATTTTTTAGTGTCAGTAGTTCAGAATAAAACAATTAAAATTAGTTTTTTAGCATTTATCCTATATTTCTCAGCATTCAAACATCATTTCCTTTTAACTTTTTACAAATAACAGCCAGCAAAATTAAATTTATTTTTCTACCTCTCCATCTGAACTGCATGTGGGAGAAGTGATATTTCTACTACCACTTATATAAATTATGCTGTGAGATAACAAAAAACTATCCCACAGCGTACTTTATAAGGCTTTCATCTTTGTAAGTACTTTGTCTTCAGGAAATGTGATTTAGCTTGTTTTAAAACTTGTTTTAATTAGTTTTGGGCTTACTATAATAACATTTTTAAAGGAATATAGTGTAATAACCAAGGTTTTATATCTAATCAAACACAACTAATTCATGTAACTTGAAAAACATGGTATATATTATCTTTCAAGTTTCTTAGACAGTTGATTGAAATAATAATAACAACAACCTATAGTTAACTTACATTTCCATGTGCCAGGCACTGTCCTAACAATTTCTCATATATTAGCTCGTTTATTCCTCATCATAATCACTTAGGCTGGTATTTTTAATATCCCAATTTTTCAAGTGAAAAATGAGAACCACGGAGAGGCAAATTACTTGACTAAAGTCACATAGCTAGTAAGTGATTTAGCTGGCTTATAAACCTAAACGGTTTGGCACCAAAGCTGCGCTGGTTATTACTTATATATACTGCCCTCCTAAAGAAGAGAAATTATCACCAAATATATCACTTATCATCTTATTAGATGGATCAAATTAAAATATGTGTCTTATACTGACACAGGAGAAAAAATATATTTTGTCTCAAAATTGTACCACCTATGAAATTCTTTGCAGCAGGGATTAAGACTTTTATCTTATAAAGAAATGAATTCATAATCATAAAAAATTTTGAATCTAATGATTCTGAATTATTACTTAAACAGTTGATTTACTTTTCTTCTTCTCACTAGTTCAAATGTCTGGGTTTCCCCATGTCACCACATTATCTAGGTCATTGAGACCACGTGCCAGTTTTCCTGGTTCAGGTCTAGTTCACACTGTCTTGGTGTCCTCTACTGTGCAGAATTTACTGAATTTATAATTTTTCACCAAGAATTTTGCTTAATAATTGCATTAAAATGAGCCAAGGTGAGTTAAGTCAACCTTCACATTGTACTTCCAGGTTCTGCCACAATCTCTTCTTGAGTATGTGAAACATTTGTTCTGAGAATCTGAGTTCTCAGTTTAACACATGGTTAAATGCACAGGTAAACCAACAACAAACCTCTTTCTTTACTTGATCATTTCCAGATCAACATATCTACTATTCCCCTTTCAAGTAGAGCATGCAGGGTGCCAGCTGATAAGTTGTGCTTTGAGATAAGCAACTAGGGACAGCTAACTCCCTCTGGTATTGGGTGGTGGTGGTGGGAGAAGAAGTCTATCCTGTTGCCCTAATGGTCCCTTGGTTTAACAGCAAGTTGTCCCATGACCTGTGCCTAGTGTGATGAGATGCTTGAAGGTGTCAGGACACTAACCCTCTTGGTCAGAGGGAAATACTTAAAATTATAGCTCAGATATACATGAATTACATGAGGAGATGGAGGCTAAGTAGTACTGTTACCAAGTATACAGAGTAGTAAACACTCTGGATATTGTGTTTCTTCAAAAAAAAGTATTGTGCAGTATAAATCTACAACTGTTTTTTGGCTTTTAATTTCTATTAATGCTTTTCATTTTTCAGTACAATATTTCAGTGGCAATTTCTTGGAAAAATAGAAATGTATATTTAAAAAATAAGTTCTGAATTTCCATTTCTCAAGAAAATTGAAAATGAATTTGCAAGTATTTACTGTCTACCATGAAGGTCATACTGACCACGTGAAAATCACAAGACACAAATCTACTACTGAAGCACAACCATTTTATGAAGACTATGTACAGAGACAACATCTGAACAAAAGTGGAGAGATGAAATCTATCTTTTTATCTATCTATCTATCTATCTATCTATCTATCTATCTATCTATCTATCTATCTATCTATAAAGCCTGAATTTTCATTTAGATAAATGACTATTCTAACTAAATACTGACAAATTATATTTCAAAAGTTTTTGTTCTCACATGTAAATAGTGAGGAGAGGACTGTTAATATGTCCACTCCAAGAAGAACTCTGTAAAAGGTGATATCTATTTATTACATTACCTTCAGAAGTTTCAAAAGCAGTTTAGCTAATGACAATTAAGTCTTAACATTGATCTTCACCTGATTTATGAAATCAAGGTGAAGCTATAGAAATTTTATTCTACTAAGGTAAAAAATCTGACCTTATTGTGCTTGCTACTGTAAATTCAGTTAAAAGTTCAATATGGAAGATAAAATTCTTTGTGTAGTAACACGAATAAAATTTGTGATGGAGCACAGCAGTATAGTAAAAGCAGTGTTCTTACTAAAGAACCTATGAAGAAAAAATGTACTGGGAATTGGTTGGGAAACACAAATAATTCATGAATATGGCCAAACTGGGGGAAATACTCTGTTAATCACAATTGACGATAAAGATGTAAAATTTTATATACTAGGAAATATATCATTGACCCACAATTTTTCAACCCAAACTGATGTTAAACACTGCAGCATGATAACATAACATTTACTCTTCAATGGTCATCTTTGATCTGATTTTAGAAATTTTGGAGCCTTTGTGAATGAACTACTTTGTAAATCATTGTCGGTCATCAACATGGTATCAAACGTTTTTAAAAGATTTATCTACATTGTGATGGTGTTTTGTTAAAAAAGGGATTGAAAAGTCAGACTCAGTGACTCACGACTGTAATCCCAGCACTTTGGGAGGCCAAGGTGGGTGGATCACTTGAGGCCAGGAGTTTGAGAGCAGCCTGGCCAACATGGTGAAACCCCATCTCTACCAAAAAATTCAAAAATTAGCCAGACGTGGTGGTGCGCACCTGTAGTAACAGCTACTCGGGAGGCTGAGGCAGGAAAATCGCTTGAGCCCATGAGGTGGAGGTTACAGAGAGCTGATATCACACCACTGCACTCCAGTCTGGGTGACAGTGAAATCCTGTCTCAAAAATAAATAAATAAATACATACATACATACATACATAAAAAGGAATTGAAAATCTTTTTTTTTTTTTTGAGATGGAATCTCGCTCTGTCGCCCAGGCTGGAGTGCAGTGGCACTATCTTGGCTCACTGCAAGCTCTGCCTCCCGGGTTCACACCATTCTCCTGCCTCAGCCTCCCGAGTAGCTGGGACTACAGGCGCCCGCCACTGCGCCCGGCTAATTTTTTGTATTTTTAGTAGAGATGAGGTTTCACCGTGTTAGCCAGGATGGTCTCGATCTCCTGACCTCGTGATCCACCCGTCTCGGCCTCCCAAGTGCTAGGATTACAGGCGTGAGCCACCAGCGCCCGGCCGGAATTGAAAATCTTTAGTACATGTATTCAATTAGCACCAAAGGCTTCAGGTTTTGAAACTTTAACAAATTGCAATTGTAGAAAACAAAGCTTGCAGACAGATGGCTTTAATATTTATCTGTAATACAACAAGCTTAATAATGAATATTACATGATGTAAACGATTTAATTATGAGGTTTCATAATATCTTGAATTTTAATTGCAGCTTTGTAAGACCATGAGGAGAGGACTCAGTTGAGCTATGCCTAAACTTCTAAGATATGGAAGTTGTAAGATAATAAAAACATAATAAAATTTTGAAATATCATAGATTAGCAGTTTAAAATCTCAACTACCTTTCTTCATGCATTAAGTATAAATTACATATATATTTAAAACAAACTTTTTGTCTCAAATCTGTTATCAGCAATTAGTTCATGAAGTTTGTATCCCTGGAAGTTCAATTTTTCATTAAACAATTATTTGCCAAGTTAGCATTTTACATTTAAAACTGCTGTGACATTTTATTTAATACGCAGACACTGGAAATCAATGAAGAATGCAAAAATATATATGGCCTGTAACTGAAACCAGTTGTTAACTTACCAACATAAAAATGTTTAAATACTACCATGTAAATAAAAAAATGTATTAAAAACACAGGTTATATATAAAAAGTAAAATATAATGCCCAAAACCCAATGATTGTTGTGATCAGCAACCAAATATGTGTATCATTCGCTTTTCCACATTTCATTTGAATTTTATTTCAAGGTTGAGTTGCAGCATGTTGCAGCATAAATAATGTAAGATCTTCCTTAGAACTTAACATATGGAAGTGAAAATATTGTGATTTTTGGCTTCCATTTCAAACATCATGTAATAAACTTGATATTTTAATTTAAGCATTGTGAAAAAACTTAGATTCATATATACTTTTATAAAGATTCTAAATGGAATGCCTCTATGAGAATTCTCTTTTAATCGTAAGAGTGCTAGAGGCATATTATTATGGCCAGCACAACTTTACAAAAATAAATCACTTTAAACTGAATTCATTTTTTTGACAGACTTATTAACTTGGTAAGACAAAGAAATAGATTTGAGATCTGTATATTTCACTTTAATAAGACAAACTCATAAATGAACGTGATATATAAAAATAAATATTTAGAGAAATTATTGTAGAAGGATTAGACTGGTCTGTGTGACTTAAAGGTTAAAATGTGATCAGTGGGTGAAAATCAAGGCTCACTGTAATGAAGAGTAGGTTTTCCACAATAAGATCATGATCAACTAATCATAGCTCAAGTCATATAAGGTCCTCATCAGTGGATGTGTTCAAATACAGGGTCTAATAATAATAATAATAATAGTAATAGAATAAACTTGTGCTATAAAAGAATCTATCAGTTATCTATTGCCACTAGGGTTGCCAAATGTCTTGTATATACAGAACATGTCCTGTATTTAATGATTTTTATCCTGTGTCCTGTTCTTACTTTGACAAGATCCCCTAAATATCTTTTATTTAGCTTTTGTTGAAAAAAATCATAAAAAATACTAGAGCTATGTTTCTGCCACAGTAAATTGTGCTTAAAGCACCTAAATGCCAACAGTTGAAACCAATACTCCACAAATGAGCTCAATTGCAATTCTAGACAACACGCAGACCGCGTTGCACTACAATGACCATGTTTCTGAAACTTAACCAGTCAATAGCAGCCTTACTCCTGTTGCCAGGCTAACATAGCTGAAAGCATTGAAACCATGCCCACTTCTGAAAGTCCACCAGTTTCCAAATAGCAAGCTTTTCACCACCTTATAGGAGATCAGTTCTGGCTTTGTAGTCATACCTCACAAGTACAGTTCTCTCTTGAGGCAAACGGGAAGTTAATTATTTTTTGCATGAGATATCAAGTTCATTTATTGTTAGTTTTCAAGCTTGCAAACCTTCAGTGGTTCAATCACTGATTACAGTTAGTAATGAATTTGCTTTCATGAGTAAGAGAAACACTGTTGTGGCTGTAACATTATCAAACAAAATCTTTCCAATTCATGTAATGATTGCTATTATTTAATGTGTGCATATTTGTACCCAAAATGCAAGAGTGAATTTTATGATAAATTATCTGAACAATAACATTTATTAAAATGCAGCCATAAAAAAGGATGAGTTCATGTTCTTTGCAGGGACATGGATGAAGCTGGAAACCATCATTCTCAGCAAACTAACACAAGAACAGAAAACCAAACACCGCATGTTCTCACTCATAAGTGGGAGTTGAACAATGAGAGCACATGGACACAGAGAGGGGAACATCACACACCAGGGCCTGTGGCCGGTTAGGGGGCTGGGGAAGGGATAGCATTAAGAGAAATACCTAATGTAAATGACGGGTTGATGGGTGCAGCAAACCACCATGGCACGTGTATACCTATGTAACAAACCTGCGCGTTCTCCACATGTATCCCAGAACTTTAATATAAAAAAAAAAAAAAAAGAAAGAGAGCTCTTGAAGCTCATTGAGTAGTATGCATTTGTTAATTCAATGTTGAAAATAATGGAAACTTAGATATAAGCCAGCATTTTCCAGCTATATCTGCAACAAGTACCAAAGTGATAAACAACATTTTTTATGAAGATAAATTCAGATAAAGAAGACAAGTTGGAAGAAGATTATCCTTCCATATTGGTTATTTTCAACAGTCTTTCAGCCCAAATGGCTAAATGTACTACTACTGAAAGAATTTTCTGATTCCCAAACTGCAAGAACATTTTCAAGTGTCCAGATGAAATCTACCACAATTAAAGAAAAATAAGTACTAACTCCAATTACTATTACAGAGATTATCAAAAATATAAATACCTTGCCTTTTTACAGCACAACCATGGATGCAAGTAATCACAACGCAGAAAACAATTTTCCCTTGGTTCATACACGATTTTTCTTGTGAAAAATTCTTGCTTATAAGATGAAACAAGAAACAATAGACAATTTTGCAGAAACACTTAGTGAAAACAAATGTACTACCACTGTGTAAAAGTGATGCAAGTATATATTTGGTGAATGTTTGCTTGAAGGTAAAGACAGTGTTTATTCAAAGCAAAAGCAAAGCATGAATGATTCTGTGAAAGGTGTTAGCTATCTTGTCCATATTCTAATTAAGCTCTCAATTATCATTAGATATTTTTCTGTTGAAATTAAAGTAATTGTTATAAAATTTTTCTCTTCAGCGTTTATTCTGTGTAAACTGAATGATTAAATAATTTTTGCGATTACATTGGCATTAAATATTTTTTAATTCTCTCACATTCAAATCCTGATGACTCTCTTTAACAAATGCAGTTGAGAGAATCTTCAGTTTTTTTAAATCTCTAAAATCAGATTTCAATTCTGAACAAAAGGCCTCCAAAATTATTGTTGACATTTTAACCCCATTAAGTGAAGTCTAGATTAACTCTTTAGCAAAATAATTATGCAAATTAAAAGAAGAGCAAACAGTCTTACTGAAGTACTCCTTTGCTTAAAGGAACTTCTTGAATGTGGTAAAGAAAGAATTTTTGAAAAATGTATCCATTTAGGTGTCAAAGCTATTTTTAAAAGAGGCAACATCACTTACCAACAGGAAAATAAGCTCTGATTTGATGTGTTAAATTGTTCAGATATTTATCATGACTATCTTTTGAAGTTAATTACATTTGATTTTGAATAGATTTAATTAAATAATTTAATTCTTATATATGGATGTTAGTAAATACTATTACAGCATGAAAACAAGCAAAATAATCATGTGTATTGTTGAAGATAACAATGTTCTTTTTGTTAGTGGACAGCCTTTAGAAAGGTATTCATCAAGATACACGATGTAATTCTAAAGAATAAAAAAAAAAAATTGACCTGAAAAATATTTTATGTGCTTCAACAAATCAAATTTGAAAATCATTTATCACAGTTGTCAAATTTACCCCAGTATGTGTTCTGTAAACCAACCTATAATGGTAACGTTGCGTGCATTTTCTCATTAACGCTCAATGAATCCAATAACAAAATAAGTTAGGTTTAACTATTATAGAAGATATGTTACAATGTAAATGGAACATAGACTACAACTACAAGAAATTCGATAAGCAAATTATGCAAAAACAAGGAACCGTTTGTAGAGCCAAATCATAAGAAAATCATAGCTTAAGAAAGAGGTATGTAATTTAAATACTTATAATTTATTTCCGATAAATAAAAAATAATTTTTAATATTTTATGTCAATGTAATATATCTTATTAGAAATAATTTAGATTTACCTGGGCATCCTGCATTTTACGTATTAAATATGGCAATCCTAATTGCCACGAATGACAACACCTCAGTGCCATACAACAATAAAAAGCATTTTTCTTGTGAATTGTGACACTGCACGTCAGTTGGATGGTGCTGCTCATTTGAGGCAGGCTTGGCTAGTCTTGACTGGGCTTTTTCCAGCATCTACAGTCAGTCACTGGAAGGTAGGGGACCAGCTGTTCAGGAATGACCTCACTAGTCTGTATGGCTGACAGCTAACTGGTGACTGGAGGTATGCAGGTGACTGGGCTGCATGACTCACATTATTTTGCAGGACAGCCTTGGCTGGTTCGCACAGCAGTTAGGAAGGTTTCAAATAAAAATAGGGCAAGCACACAGGTCTCTTAACTGGCATACTATAAATTCCACTGCATTCTATTAACCAAAACAAGTCCTAAATTTAATCTAAACTCAATAAATAAGGATATCAACTTTACCTCTTGAAGCCACTGCAAAGGGCATAAATATAAAAATAAATGTAGAATTGTGGTCGTTTTTTAAATCACCCTACCACACAAGGATTCAAGCTGTTTAGCTCTAAAAACATTTTTTTCCTTGTAAGCCCGTTCACTTTCAAATTTTAAAATGTTCTTGACTGATAGGTAAATTGAATATAAATTTATTCTTTAAAAAATTGACTTGGCTATTAATCATTGATTTTGAGCAGATTTCTTAATTGGTGTATTTTATAATGTTAACTTCACATATTAAATAAAGACTATACAACCCCAATATTTCAAACATAAGTAATATGATTTGAGCTAGATACTTTTTCTCTCTTTTTTTTTTTAGCAATTACTTTTTTTTTTTTTTTTGAAGATGGAGTCTCACTCTGTAGCCCAGGCTGGAGTGTAGTGGCGCGATCTCGGCTCACTGCAAGCTCCGCCTCCCGGGTTCAAGCCATTCTCCTGCCTCAGCCTTCTGAGTAGCTGGGACTATAGGCGCCCGCCACCATGCCCGGCTAATTTTTGTGCGTGTGTGTATTTTTAGCAGAGACGAGGTTTCACCGTGTTAGCGAGGATGGTCTCGATCTCCTGACCTCGTGATCTGCCCATCTCAGCCTCCCAAAGTGCTGGGATTACAGGCATGAGCCACCACGCCCGGCCAGCAATTACTTTCTACACACTTGTTTTCAATGTAAACCAATGCAATCCATTCAGTTCTAATATGTTCTCCTTATGGGCCTTTCCTTACAGTTTCCACAACAAATATATAGGAGAAATAATACCTTTTTAAAATATAATATATTAAAATATAATATATAAGAGAAATAATACCTTTTTGATAAAATGCCCCTGTTATCACTCAGATTTTTTTTCTTCAGCTCTTCATCTCTTAGATGTATATAATGAAATATAGAAAGATTATGATAAATAAAAATACTTAGCCAAATAACCTAATCAGCAGAATGTATGAAGATCATAGTGGGGAGTAGAGGTGGCATTCTATATTTGCCTCTCTGGCTCCAGGAGATACCTCATAGATCTTGTAGCTTGAAGACTTTTTATTGAATGTTATTTTCATACCCACAAAAAATGAACGTTCAAAACTATAAGGGAAAATAAAAATGTTTCCATTCCTGGTAAGACAAAAAATATAATACAACCTAAAATCACATTTTCCTTTAAGACACAATCTTAAATGGTGTTTCCAGAATTTCATACATTCTCTTGATTGTTTGTATTTTCTTCTATGATTAAACACAGAATCAATAGGATTAAGTTCTATAAGTATCTAGGTGGGACTAAAAATTTGCAACTTCTGGTGCACTTAGTAATTAACACTTAGGTATTAATCATCAAGTATTATTTTACATAGAATCTGTGAGAATTCTATTTAAATAGGTAGCATTGGCACTTTGGTATTTTTCTGTGTTATACTCTTCGGATAACAAAACAAATAAGATGTAAAAAATGTCACATTCAACAATTGACCAAGCAGATACTTAAATACAGTTCACAAGATGATCTTGAGGAATGAACCATTGCCATCACCATATATTGAAACCAATTGGAAATGCGTCAGCTAATGTCTAAACCACATGTGATTTAAAACCAATACATATGAAAGTTGAGATCTGTGTATTATTTAATAAAATAACATTTCTTGTTTAAAGGCATGTAATTTTTTCTAAAACAATGGTTATTGTCTTGAGAAGGTTGATGGACCTTACTCCAGAAATTTTGATTTGGTAGGTCTGCAGTGGGGATTCAGAATTTGAATTTTTAGCAAGTTCCCATGTAATGATGCTGCTACTGTTCCAGAGACCAAACTGAGAATTCCTGATTTAAGAGAGACTGGGGAAATAGTATAAAAATGGTATCACCTGTTATTTTTGAGCATTAAGTCTACCATCTCTTCAGATAAATTATTCTAGTTTCTAGGCAACTTAATAAAATTATTCTAGTTTCTAGACAACTTAATAAAACTACCAGTACCAATCTGAAAATAGACACTACTATTAAATATTACATAACCTAAGAGAATGTTTTAACCTTTTTCTTGTAGTAGGTTGATATGCTATCCCTAACTCATTCTTACTTGATAATTTCAGGTATTTGGCACTCTTTTGAATTTCTTTACCAGTCTGAAAGTTTTTAGGACACTGAGCGTAGTTGACTCTGAAAAAACAAAAGTTATATAAGCATGTTTATGTTTCTATAAAATGTATATATGAAATATCCATAACTCTTTTTGTAGCGTAGATTTCTGCCACAAGAATGTTTTACTTTTCCTTATGGGGAGAAACTAAAAAGCAGTGGTTCTCTCACATTTTGAAGTTAGACTGTTTTCTCAGCAAAAATAGTTCATAAAGAAATGTAACTTGATTTTATTCCGTAAGTACACACAAAAGTTATATTGATTTAATATCTATTCCCATAGAGAAGTAGTTTGTTGGGTGTCTGGAGAGTCTGGTGGGGAGAAAAGTTATTCATAAAATTGTTACATCCAAAATTTTCCTTCCCTTTTTTTTTTCTTTTAAAGGAAAGCATTTAGAGAAAAGTAAAGTGCAGCAAGGGAGTTGGCCCAGTTGCTGCAGGCTTCACCACTAGTGAATGTTTTATCTACAGAGCTCTTGCCAAGTTTCCTACTGACAAAGAAGCCCTGAAATATGAACCTTTAAGTCAATTCATCAGAAAACAAATATTACATATAAATTAGTTTGAGGAAAAGAAAATCATATACATTCTTTAACTTCCATAGTTATTTTGAAACAAAACAAACCTTTTGCCAAATTATGTAGCAAGCACCACATAATTAGTACATTTTAGGTCTTAATATTGAATTTATATTTCTAGATTAGATTGAATTAACTTTGTGCCTCTCAAGTTTTCTAGCTTTATATATTGTAACTTTAGAAATACATTTTAAATGCTGCATTTATTTCTAGAAGGTTTTGATCAAGACAAAAGAAATTTTTGAAAGTTAGTATATTATACTAGAGGGACATGTTAAAAATAGAATGAAAAAAACAGTGGAATTTTCAAGGGCTATTGACAAATAAAGCTTGTAGTTTTAAGTTTTTCTTAAGCTTTTTTAAAAGTTTTTGCATTAATAACAAATGAAATATTTTTCTTGAGAATATTCCTATTGGCAGAAAACCCAAATCTACAGAACAACTCTCATTATTATGATACCAGCTATGAGTATTTTGCTCTCTCTGAATAGAGGGAGCTATATTAGTACTTCCTAATCCCCAACAATCACACAGTGGGCACTACATTACAGGGAATATTGTAAGCATTTTTACATGTATTAATTTTCCACAATCCTATGTATAAGTGACTATTTTTTAAATGAGTAAACTAAAGTGTATGGAATTAGCTGAAGATGATGTGCGTGTAGTTTACATTATTTTATTTGTTGCTATTTAAAGTCATAATGCACTATGCACAGCAAACATGGAGACCTGCTGTCCAGATTCCACTAAAAAGAAGTAGTAGGCACAGCTACCAGAAAAGCACTGGGAAGGCAGACATCCTTCAGCTGGCAGTACTTACAAAGACTGCCTCAGGGCAGAGAGCCCCACCTTCCCCTGGTGGCCTATGTCCAATGAGTAATGAAGGCAAGAGTAAAAAGACTGGTCATTCCATCTAAGATGGGCTAACTCTGCCTGGCTGTATTAGCTCCAGAGGCTATTGTCAGGCTTACGTTACACTCTGATTACTCATTTTATCCCATCCTGCTTCCCTTCCCTCCCTTTCACAGGTATTAATTCCAATAATATTTCCTAATAAATATCTTGCACACTAAACTGCATCACAGTACCTGCTTCCCAGATAACTCAACCTAGAATATTTCTGCATAATAATTAAATACATTTGTGTCTATGTTACACATTTCTAATTACTCTACACAATATTGTAATAAACATCCTTGTAATATATTTATAGATATTGGTGAAAAATTCCTGTTCAAATATGTCTGATATTTTTTATTTGATGCCCTATTTTGCTTGAGTTTAGGATTATACTTCTTATCCTAAAAACTCATTTTTATATATTGATTTACATATCTTGATTCACAACAGCTCTCTAATTATGTATTCCTACCAAGTCTAACAGCAAATATTCTAAGATTGATGGTTCTCTATTTTCTATAGTGCCACATCCTCCGGTAATAGTGAGTAACCAGTATTACCACTGCATCAACTCTCTACATCATCTTCCCGAACTCCTGAGTTAGAAATCCACTCCAAATGTTGCAATATTTATTTTCATAAATCATTTCTAACTCTTATGTAGATATTGGGGTCATTTTAACTTTCCATCAATGACATAGGTGCTTTGCAATTTCCCTCCAGCAAAATAAAAATGTAGTACAATTTTTCCTGCTTACTTTTTTGAAATAGATGAAATAGTGTAAGATATTCTCTTTATCATTTTCCTATTTGATGAATTGAAGATGTTCAGGTTATTGAAGAGCTAGTCATTCAGTACAAGGATCATTCTCCTGTGTACTTCTATTACTACTTTTAAATGTTTCATTGTTCTGTAAATCCTCTACTTCATTGTGAGCTAAGAAAGGAGTAAGGGAAACAGGAAACAAGAATTCAAGCTACAGGCAGAAGTTCACTTTTCCGATTAAAAAAATTGGTGGAAGGAAACACAAAATCCAAACAATAAGTTAAAAACTAATATTTGAGATTTCTCAATTAGTTTTTATGGACATGACATATATCAATTATTGGGACAAATATCCCATTTAAGGTTAAAATAAGAAATATTTTTATATTTTATATCTTGGACAGACAACCATACTTTTAGAAAAAAATACTGAGAACTGTGAGTTTTCATAATCAGTTAGTGGCAGAGATAAGATTTGAATGGAAGTATCTGGGCTCCTAGCCCAATATTCTACCATTAGCCAATCAATGTTGCTCAGGCTACCTAGACATAATTTTTCATTTGATCTTCTATACAGTATAAACTAATAGTTTTTAAAGAAATTATAAAAATATTTAGGCAGGTATTCTTATATGGTATGATCTACATTTCTACATCAAAGATGTCGCCACAAATGTAACTCATGCTAAAATTAGTTTTATTCTGTGTTGTAAACACAATTCCCATATATATATTTATACATGTATAACTATATAGTTATATATATAAATTTATGCATATATAAATATATATTTATACATGTATATGTACATATGTAAATATATATTTATACATGTATACATATATTTATTTATAAAACTATATATTTATATATTTATATTTATATATAAATATATACATACTATATATATATATTTGTCCTTTTGGTCACTCAGATGACACATCTATAAGATGAAAGAAACAAAACCCCTAAAATCCTCAGACTCTTCTCTCATTCTAATCTCACATGAAAACAAATTCTTTAAATACTTCTGTTCTTTCAATGCAGCTAATTCCAGTCCTTTTTTCTGCTACATATATAAACATACATATATATAAATATATATATATATATATATATATATATATAAAATTTGTCCAAATCCCCAAAATCTGTGAATATGTTATCTTACATGGCAAAAGGGACTTTACGCATGTGATTAAGATAAGGATTTTGAGTGAGGGGATTATCCTGCATTCCCAGGGCCCATTGTAATCACACAGCACCTTAGAAGAGGCAGAAAGTGCCGGGCGCGGTGGCTCAAGCCTGTAATCCCAGCACTTTGGGAGGTCGAGACGGGCGGGTCACGAGGTCAGGAGATGGAGACCATCCTGGCTAACCCGGTGAAACCCCGTCTCTACTAAAAAATACAAAAAAACTAGCCAGGTGAGGTGGCGGGTGCCTGTAGTCCCAGCTACTCTGAAGGCTGAGGCAGGAGAATGGCGTGAACCCGGGAGGCGGAGCTTGCAGTGAGCTGAGATCCGGCCACTGCACTCCAGCCCAGGCGACAGAGCGAGACTCCGTCTCAAAAAAAAAAAAAAAAAAAAAAAAAGAGGCAGAAAGTTTAAAGTCAAAGAAAAAAATAAGGAGATATCAGAGTGAAAGGGAGAGAGAGAACAAGAGAGAGGAGGAGAGAAGAGAGAGATTTGAAGATACTATGTTTGCTTGATTTTAACCCATTGAGATGCATTTTCAATTTCTAACCTCTAGAACCATAAGGTAATAAGCTTTTTATTATTTTTAAGCAATTAAGTTTTTGTAAATTAGTTAATCAGCAAGAGGAAGCTAACACTCTCTGCCTGTCTCTCTGATATACTATGCAGGTGCATGAGATGAGTAGCACTAGAATAGCTCACTTTTGTTGTTATGCTTTGAGTGGAGATAAGTACTTGTCACAACTCCACAAAATCTGGAGCTAATTTTTCCCGTTAAAAAAAGTTTGAGACAGCAAATTTTGCATTTCTAACAAAAATTACTCTGAGATTTTTCATGAGCATAAGTAGCTCTCAACTACATTTACTTACCACAGTTTGGAAAACCAATTACCAATATTTATAGGACAATGCTTCCATCATTTAAAGTGCAAAAGACGTTTGGATGAGCAGGTAATGTGGTGAATGCTATAATGTGCCTCCAGATTCTCCTTCTGAGAAAGAGTTGCTGCACTAGCTTCTGGGGATGCTGGCAACAGAAAGTCTTCAGCTGTCAGTCTCTTCAGGGACTGCCGGAGCTGCAGGCCCCCTTGACCAAGGTCATGCCCTTTCTCACGGCACCCCACACACAAATACTTGTCCCTGTAAGGAAATAAAGGACCAGCATCTCAGCCCAAATGGAGACAATGCCAAAGATCATACTAACACCTAAAGCTCCCACTGCGATCAGCTGCGACTGTCACTAGGCTTGACTTTTCTCTCTACTCACTCTTGTTTTCTTCTCTTCCCCTTCCCAGGTGTTGATCCCAAGAGACTTCCTTAATAAACATTGTGCAAACTAAACTCCTCCTCAAAAATCTACTTCTCCTAGAGTCCAGACTAGAAGAGACAAGATTCTTTGAAACCTAGTTCCACCTGTGCCACTAAATATTTGTGAGTTGAAGAACAAGTCATCCTTTGGTCACTCAGATGACATATCTATAAGATGAAAGAAGCAAAACCCACTAAAACCCTCAGATTCTTCTCTCATTCTAATCTCACAAGAAAAAAAAATTAAAAATACTTTTGTTCTTTTAATACAGCTAATTCCAGTCCTTTTTTCTGCTAGACCAAGACCATTTTCCCTCTCCTCAATACACATTAATTTGCTTCTTATATTAGTAAACATCTAGGATATACATCTTGGCATTCTCACTTCTTATATAGTTTATCCCACTCTACACTGCTTCCTTAACCAACTAGAACCTACTGCTACTACTTTTTCTGATCTTCCTTCAAAACTCTCATGATGTGTTCTTTAATATGTACTCTGTGAGACACCATTACTTATACAGCTACATGTATAATCTTTAAAGAAAGTCAGCACTCTTGCTCTTGACGCTGCTAGAGACAAATTCTGAGTTTACAGGATGAATAAGTCAGTGACTCCAGAGAAGTTTTTGGATGTTTAGTTTCTCCCTTGCCTTGGTCCAGACTGAATGAAAGTTTATGTTTCTTAGTTAGGAGAATCAGGCATTTTTCAGATACAGTTCCTGAGAATTAAAAATAATGTAGGAGAAAACACCAGGCTAATTGGATTCCCCCAAAATTAATTTTAGGGCAGACAAGAAGATCAGTTACAAATAGCAGCAAAATAAAGAAAAAAAGCCTGACTCATTTTGATAACTCCTCCTTTCTTATCCATTTAATCCAATGTGTGTATGGAAATTTAAAAATAGAACTCTTTTCCAGTCTCACCTAAAATAATTTATAAAACTAAAACTGTGTAAAACCTAGGGCATTATAAATTTGCTTGAACAACAATTCCTAAAGTTGCATTTAAGCACATTGAAAAGCACTAATGCTGGGAGGGGCCAAGATGGTCAACTAGAAGCAGCATGATGGGAGACACTCACCAAGAAGAACCGAAACAGTGCGCGAATTCTGCACCGACAACCGAGGCATCCAGGTTCTGTCATCAAGACTGACTAGACGGTTAGTGTGACCCACGGAGAGGAGAGAAGAGCAGGGTAGTGCGTGAGCCGCACAGGGCAGGGGAGCCCCTACCCCAGCCAAGGGAAGTGGTGAGTGAGCGTGCTACCTAGCCAGGGAAACCATGCTTTTTCCTCAGAACTGTGCAACCCACAGATCAAAAGATTCCACACGTGAGCCCACGCCAACGGGGCCTTGGGTCCCAATCACAGAGCCTCGCAAATTCTCAGTCTCCACTCAGCTGGAATCTACTTAAGACAACAGAGCTCCCTGAGGGAGGGGCAGCCATCACCACTGCGGCTGCCTGCTAAGTCATCTGAGCTCCTTGGAGAAGGGGTGGCAGCCATCACTGTGAATGTTAGCTTCCTAAGACACTAAGTTCCCAGGGGAAGGGCAGCAGCCATCACTGTATCTGAAGGATGCACTTTTCCTCTGCTGGAGCGGGGAAGACTGGATAGCTTGGTCCCAAGAGGTATTCCCCCACAGCACAGCACACTGACTGTGGCACCCCATGGCCACACAGCCTTTTTGGCCAGACCCTGACCCATCCCTTCTCACTGGGTGGGAAGGCAGGAACTCCAACAACTCCAGCCAAGGGCTCAGGGACAGAACTCTGATCTCCCTGAGCCTGAGTCCCTACGAGAAGGGGTGATCATAGTCTCCATGGACCAGCAGACTTAGTCTTTCCTCCTGCAAGCTCTGAGGAAGCCGGGCAATCCTGATGACTGGGTTTCCCCCCAGGGCAGCACACCCTGTCCACCAAGGGACAGCCAAAGTGCTTCATTAAATGGGTCCTGGTTTCCTGGTTCCCATGCTCTCCAACTGCATGAGGACCCCCAACAGGGGCTTCCCAACACCTTATACAGGAGCATTCCTACTGGCATCATGTCAGTGCCCCTCAAGGTCAGAGATCCCAGGGGAAGGAGCAAGCACCCGTCTTTGCTGTTCTCTAGCCTCCTTAAGTGGCATCTCTAGATGTAAGAGTGACCCAGATGAATAGGGCCTGAAGTGAACCCCCAGCAAACCCTACAGAAGAGGAACCTGACTATTGACAGAAAAACAAACAGGAAACAACAACAGCATCAACAAAAAAAGGTCTTCACAAAAGGCTCATCCAAGGATCAACAGCCTCAAAGATCAAAACTAGACAAACTCATGAAGATGAGAAAGAATCAATGAAAAAATACTGAAAACCCAAAATGTCAGAATGCCTGTTGTCCTCCAAATGATTGCAATGCCTCTCTAGCTAGGGTACAGAACTGAATGTAGGATAAGTTAGATGAATTGACAGAAGTAGGCTTCAGAAGGTGAGTAATAATAAACTTTGCTTAGGTAAAGGAGCATGTCCTAAGCATGGATCCCAATGCAATCTAAGTACTATGACAAAAGGGTACAGGGAGTGTTATCTAAAATAACCACTTTAGAGAGGAATATAAATGACCTGATGGAGATGAAAGACACAGCATGAGAATTTCATGAAGCATACACAAATATCAATAGCTAAATCGATCAAGCAGAAGAAAGAATATCAGAGCTTGAAGGCTATCTTGCTGAAATAAGACAGGCAGACAAGATTAGAGAAAAAATAATGAAAAGGAATGAATGAAGCCTTTGAGAATTATGGGACTATGTAAAAAGACTGAACCTATGACTGAAAGGAGCACTTGAAAGAGATGAAGAGAATGGAACCAAGATAGAAAACACACTTCAGGATATCATTCAGGAGAACTTCCCCAACCTAGCAAGAAAGGACAATATTCAACTTCAGGAAATCCAGAGAACCCAAGTAAGATAGTCTAGGAGAAGATCAACACTAAGACACGTAATCATCAGATTACATAAGGTTGAAATGAAGGAAAAAATGTTAAGGGCAGCCAAAGAGAAAGGCCCATTCACCTACAAAGGTAAGCCCATCAGATTAACAGTGGATCTCTCAGCAGAAACTCTGCAATCGAGAAGAGAGTGGGGGCCAATATTCAACACTCTTTAAAAAAAGAATTTTTCAACCCAGAATTTCATATCCAGCCAAACTAAGCTTCATAAATGAGGGAGAAATCAACTATTTTTCACATGGCATTTACTCAAAAATCTGTCGCATAATTGGATGTAAAACACTCCTCAGCAAGTGCAAAATAACTGAAATCATAACAGTCTCTCAGACCACAGTGTGATCAAATTAAAACTCAACATTAAGAAACTCACTCAAAACCACGAAACTACATGGAAATTGAACAACCTGCTTTTGAGTGACTCCTGTGAAAATAATGAAATTAAGGCACAAATCAAGAAGTTCTTAGAAAACAATGGGAACAAAGATACAACATACCAGAATCTCTGGGATACAGTTAGAACAGTGTTAAGAGGAAAATTTATAGCACTAAGTGCTCATATTAGAAAGGTAGAAAGATCTCAAATACACACCCTAACATCACAACTAATAGGACCAGACTGAATCACAGCCAAAGTTTACCAGAGGTAAAAGGAAGAGCTGGTACTCTTCCTTCTGAAACTATTCCAAACAATTTAAAAGGGAGGACTCTTCCATAACTCATTTTATGAGGCCAGCATTACCTTGATACCAAAACCTGAAAGAGACATAACAAAAAAAGAAAACATCCGGCTGATATCCCTGGTGAACATTGATGCAAAATCACCAATAAAACACTGGCAAACCAAACCCAAGAGTACCTCAAAAAGCTTATCTACTATGATATAGTCAGGTTAATCCCTGGATGCAAGGCTGGTTCAACATATGCAAATCAATAAACATAATCCGTCACTTAAAAATGACAAAAACCACATGCTTATCTCAATAGATGCAAAAGGCCTTTGATAAAATGCAACATTCCTTTATGTTAAAAACTCTCAATAAACTAGGTATTGATTGAACATATCTCAAACTCATACGAGCTATTTAAGACAACCCCACAACCAATATCATACTGAATGGGCAAAAGCTGAAAGAATTCCTCTTGAAAATCAGCACAAGACAAGGATACCCCCTCTCACTACTCCTATTCAACATAGTATTGGAAGTGCTGGCCAGGGCAACCAGGCCAGAGAAATAAAAGTATTCAAATGGGAAGAGAGGAAGTAAAATTGTCTTTGTTTGCAGACGACATGATACTATATCTAGAAAACCCCATCGTCTCAACCCAAAAACTCCTTAAGATGATAAGCAACTTCAGCAAAGTCTCAGGATAAGAAATCAATGTCCAAAAATCACAAGGATTCCTATACCCCAACAACAGGCAGGCACACAGCCAAATCACAAATGAACTCCCATTGACAATTGTTACAAAGATAACAAAATACCTAGATACAGCTAACAAGGGATATGAAGGACCTTTTCAAGGAGAACTACAAACCACTGCTCAAGGAAATAAGAGAGGACACAAACAAATGGAAAAACATTCTATCCTTGTGGATAGGAAGAATCAACAACATGAAAATGGCCATACTGTCCAAAATAACTTATAGATTCAATGCTATTTCTATCAAACTGCCAGTGACATTCTTCACAGAATTAGAAAAAACTACTTTAAAATCCATATGGAACCAGAAAAGAGCCTGTATAGACAAACAATCCTAAGCAAAAGAAACAAAGCTGGAGTCATCATGCTACCTGACTTCAAGCTATACTACAAGGCTACAGTAACCAAAACAACATGGTTTTGGTACCAAAACAGACACGTAGACCAATGGAGCAGAATAGAACCTCAGAAATAAGACCACACATGTACAACTATCTGATCTTCGACAAACCTGACAAAAACAAGCAATGGGGAAAGGATTCCCTGTTTAATAAATGGTACTGGGAAAATTGGCTAGACATATGCAGAAAACTAAAATGGGATCCCTTCGTTACACCTTATAAAAATTAACTCAAGATGGATTAAAGACTTAAATGTAAAATCTAAAACCATAAAAGCTCTAGACGAAAATCTATGCAATACCATTCAGGGTAATGGGCATGGGCAAAGATTTTATGATAAAATCACCAAAAGCATTTGCAACAAAAGCTAAAATTAACAAGTGGGATCTAATTAAACTAAGAGCTTCTGCACAGCAAAATAAACTATCATCACATTGAACAGACAACCTATAGAATGGAAGAAAATTTTTACAATCTACCCATGTGACAAAGGTCTGACATCCAGAATTTACAAGAAACATAAACAAATTCACAAGAACAAAAACAACTCCATCATAAAGTGGGCAAATGACATGAACAGACACTTCTCAAAAAAGACATTTATGCAGCCAATAAACATATGAAAAAAAGCTCAACATAACTTATCATTAGAGAAATGCAAATTGAAACCGCAATGAGATACCATCTCACGCCAGTCAGAATGGTGATTATTACAAAGTCAAAAACAACAGATGCTTGTGAGGCTGTGGAGAAATAGGGAGCATTTTAAAATTGTTGGTAGGAATGTAAAGTTCAACCATTGTGGAAGACAGTGTGGTGATTCCTCAAGGATCTGGAACCAGAAATACCATATGACCCAGCAATCCCAATAATGGGTATATACTCAAAGGAATATAAATCATTCTATTATAAAGATACATGCACATGTATGTTTATTGCAGCACTAGTCTCAATAGCAAAGACATGGAACCAACTCAAAGGACCATCAATGACAGACTGGATAAAGAAAATTGAATACTATGCAGCCATAAAAAGGAAAAGATCATGTCCTTTGCAGGGATATGGATTGAGCTGGAAGATAACATTTTTCAGCAAACTAACCCAGGCACAGAAAACCAAACACCACATTTTCTCACTCACAAGTGGGAATGGAACAATAAGAACCCATGGATACAGGGAAGGTAATAACACACACCAGGGCCTGTCAGTGGGACAAGGGGAGGGAGAGCATTGGGTCAAATAGCTTAGCTAATGCATACAGGACTTAATACCAAGGTGATGGGTTGATAGATGCAGCAGACCACCATGGCATACCTTTACCTATGGAACAAACCTGCACATTCTACACATGTATCCCATAACTTAAAGTATGATCTATAGAAAGTTTAGGTTTTATTATTTTCAACTTTTATAGATCACTTAGTATATAACTTTCTAGCATTTAATCTTAAAGTTATAAAACTTCAAGAATTCTTACAATAAAAATCTGTCATTCGGTCTAAGCAACAGCAACAATATCCAACATATGGTCAGTTTTTCTATTAAATCTTATATGTAAGGCTGGGTGTAGAGGCTCATAGTACTTTGGGAGGCCAAGGAGGGAGGATTTTTGAGGCCAAAAGTTTGAAAGCAGCCTGAGCAGGATAACAAGATGCCATCTCTTTAAAAAATGTTATATGAAAATATATTAACTCTTGCCTCACGAATTATTTTATAAATAAAAATAGTAATTATAAACTGTATTTTGTTGCCATTTACCAGACACATTTTATTTGGACTGGCATTTAGTGTAAACAACATAGACGTTTTCTAACACCAGATTATATATAAATGAATGATAATTTCAGCATTGTTTGCAAAAGTAAAAAGAAAAAGAATAAAGAGGGAAGCATGTCTACTTCCACCACTCCCTCCTATAAAATTATGCTATGATTAAAACCCCAAAAATCATAGGAAAAAAAAAGAGAAGAAATGATAGCAACAAAATGTTGAAATCTAGAAAGCATACACATGAGAAATAACTGCCCCAGCAGAAAAGACAAAGGTAAATCTAAAGTTAGCAGTTGGGAAAATACTGCAGAAGATTTCAAGGCTCAAAGATTTGCAGGCACTGTAACTTATGCCTCCATAAAATGTACTTGCAGGTGGAGTGAAAAGGGAAAGGCTTGAAAGAAGTTCTTATATGAAGAGTTCCCAGCTCAATTACCTAATCCAATGTACTTAGGATGGCTGGTAAGACTTTTGTGAAATGCCTTTGGTTTAAGACATATTAATTTAAATGTTTGATAAATAAAATACATAGCATTTGAAATTTGTACATCATGAAAAGATTTACCCATAGACTAGTTCTGAATAATAGTATCTGGTAAGCCCTGCTTAAAAGCCACTCCATTGTTAACTGCAACTACAAACATCATAGGTGCATTTGTTTAAGGCTTTATCTGCTGTCCACATAACGAAACAACTTCCTCTCTACTGACTAACAGAAGACTGAAAGCTTATTCTTTGGGAAAGTTAAGCCAGAGAGTCTATTGATTTATGTCAATAGGCAAAGATGAGTGTAGAGTACCAAAGTGAATACAGAAAGTTTAATAGAAAGTTGGCATAATGCCTGAAAAGACCCTTCCTGCCCTATCCCCCACTTGAAACGGTTGTAGCCAAACTTACATTCTCTTAAAATTTTATTTCTGTGTAAAATTTCTTAAGATAAAATATTTTCATAATATGACATTTGAAAATACCCAGTAAAGCAACAGCCGGGAGCCATTCTGCAGTAGATTATAAAAACAGCCATATAGCCTTCTCCTTGCATCTTGCAGTGTGACATTGCCGATCTTCCCATTAAGACTTGGGAACAATTTCCCCAGCCTTTGAATCTATGTTTGCTATGGGATTTGCTTTGGCCAAAGAACATTCACAAACATGATACAAAATTGATGCTTCATAAACCCTTGCATACTGGGACTTGATCTCTCACTGCACTTGGAATCTAAGGCCATCATGTAAACAAGTCCAATCTAACCAGCTGGACAAGGAGAGGAGAAAAACAAAGAATTCATTAGCTAACAACCTGCCAACAACCACACATAAGAACCTATATCGTCCAGCTACCAGCCAACATGACAGTTGATCACAGAAGCATGAGCTAATCCAGAGAGATCAGCTGGGCCAGTTCAGACTCCACCTGAACCATCATGAGCTAAATAAATGGACACTGTTTTAAGCTAGTCATTTTGAAGTTGAGTTGTGATACAGTAACAATGAACTGACAAACCAACTGACCAATCTACTGTAATACCTACCATTATTGAACACAAAATTTCCCACTGACCTTCCAGAATCTAATTATTAACTAGAAAATTAAAGTCAAGTACAGTCTTAACTCATATACAAGAAAAATAATAAGACTGAGAACAAAACAATGAAAAAATTAAACAAACTAGAAGTAAAAAAAAAAATCAGTAAAGAAAGATGAATGCAACATTATGAAACTTAGTTACGTCCTTAGAGAGGTGAGAGAGATTTTGCTACATAACAAAATATTAGAATATAAAAATGGAGCCTTCAAGAACAAAAAAGAGTCTATTGGAAATTTAAAATACGACTGCATAAATGAAAAACTAGGTAGAAATTTGGAAGATACAATTCAAAAAATCTTCCAGATAAAAATAAGAAGACAGAGAAAAAAGAGAAAAAAAAAAGAGAAAAAATAGAATAAAAGATAAGATTTTTTAAAATTTTTCCTTCCAATTTTACTTTCACGGGCATGTGTGCAGGATGTGCATGTTTGTTACATAGGTAAATGTGTGCCATGGTGGTTTGCTGCACAAATCATCCTGTCACAAAAAAACCCTAAAATTTCTTAATAGTTAAGGACTTAGACCACACTCATCTTGCAGACAGACTCATGATATCCTGTCTTACTAGTTTTCTTGACAAGTAGCCTGCACCTGGACATATCTTTGTGATGCTTCAGAATAACTTCTCATTGAGCCTGATTCTCCACACCCACCAGCTCATTTGGAGAAGACAATATTTAGTCTTGGAAACCACATGCTAAAAGAGACATGGACAAAGTGAAGCATATGCACAGAAGAAGGACTTAGACTGTGAAGAGGCTGGGAACCATGCTAAATGAAACCAACCTATAGACCACTTTGTCACTTGTACAGAAGGAGGCAGCAGTATTAATGGAGTTGCCAGCTCTGCTACGTTGTGAGGAGAGGGCATACACTGAAGATATCATACTAAGCTTCATAATTGTGTTTTATTAAAAGTTGAGGTGGAAGCTTTTACAAAAATCAAATGTGAAATTCAGAAGTCTTATTAAACACCATTGGTTGGCGAGAATGTAGAACCATGGCATTTTCATCCACTGCTGGTGGAATTGTAAACTGGTACCACTGCTTTGGAAAGTGAATTGTTTGGTAAAGGTGATGATACCCTCTGTCCATCCTTGCAATTCCCCTTCAAGAGAACTCCATGCCCTAGGGAAACAAATACACATATGCCCAAGAATATATGTACAAGAAGGTTCACAGCAGCATGGCTCATAATTGTTTGATGTCTGAACCAACCCAAATATCCATCATAGGTAGAATGGATAAATGAATTATGCTATGTTCATACAATGGAACGTTATACAGCAATAAGAAAAAAAACCATTATAGTTATAGGGAATGTGGATTTTATAACTATAATGTACACATGAAGCAAGTTTGAAATAATGCATATAGTATGATTGCATTTATATAAAGATCAAAATCTAGTCAAGTGAAATCATGATTTTTAGGAATGCATGTGGGTGGTGAAACTATAATATAGTGAAAAACAAGGAAGTAATTATAATAAAAGTCAGGATAGTGGGAAGGGAGGATTTATAATTGGTAAGAGACATACTGGAAACTTCTGGGATCTGGTAACGTTCTATTGCTTGATCTGGGAGATATTATGTGGGCATTTGTATTATAATTAGTTGTTAATTGTACATTTATATTTTGTTTACTTTTCTGTATGTATGTTATAGTTCACCAAAAAAAGTAAAAAAAAAAAAAAAAAATTGACCCTTTGAACAAATGGTGGCCTATAGAGCAAATCATTAATAAAATGATTCTCTAATGGACTACTAGTAAGAAAGAAAAAGAGAAAATGAAAGAAAATGTGAGAATCAGTGTATTTGAATATGAATAATAAACATTTCAGAGAAAACAAATAGAGAAGAAATTATCGAAGAAATAATTCAATATGTTTTTAGAAGTTAGGAACATAAATTTCCGTATTATGGTACAATAGTTTTAAAAAGGCCAACACAGGTACTGCGATTTGTAAACTTACAGTTCTAGAAACAAAGATAATATCCTAAGAGCTTACAGAGAGAAGAGGAAAAGAAAAGAAAGAGTTTATATGCAAAGTATCTGGAGTAAGGATGTTACAAGATTGTTAAAAGTAACTTTTTAGTTACATTTTTAGCAATTTTGTTAACTAAGGGTTTTTACTGAAATTTAAAAGCAAAAAATCATTCAAAGTTAAAAAGAACCAAATGCTAAACACCTTAAACATTCTAAAAGGAAATGATTCTCAACTAGAATTTTACACCTAGTAAACTTAGTCATCAAGTGTGAGAGGAGACTAATGACATTTTCAGGCATGTGAGATTTTAAAGTGTTTACTGTTCATGCAATTTTTCTTAGGAAGTTACTAGAGGAGGTGTTTCCTCCAAACATAAGAAAAAACAAAAGGAGGAGAAACATGGATTTCAGGAAACAATGGACCCATCTCAGGATGATAGAAATTGTCAGCAGGCTTCCAGAGCAAGCAGGCAAAACTGGGGTGGGAGGAGGGAGAGGTCAAAGATAGGAATCAAAAAGAAGATGAAGTTGGTAAGCTATCAGATGGATGAATTTGGAACATGTGCAGGGGCATGAAAAAGAACTTTCATGTTTGGTCTGTGTACTCATGTGTTATGAAGTTGAATACATGTGATATTGTTGTGAAAAAATTTATATCAAAAAATTAGGTTGTAAAAACATTAAATGCACATTGCTTATAAAATGGCAACAAAATATGAATTTGTTTTCACCATAAACTTTCTGCAGAGTTAATAAGACTACTGATTCTAATGCCTTTTCGCATATTTCAAATTCATGATGCAACATCAATAGTGGCACAGGGGAGGAGGATTCTGTTGACTACTTACATTTAAAATTAGTCAATTACATTTATTTGATTCTTCAACAAACCAAGAAGTTAATAAATACTTATTTTTCAAAATAATTTAATTGTTATTTGTATGTGCTAGGTGTATATATTTATGGGGTATGTGAGATATTTTGATACAGGCGTACTGTGTATAATAATCACATCAGGGAAAATAGGGTATTTATCCCAAACGTTTATCACTTCTTTCTATTATGGACATTCCGATTATACTCTTTAAGTCATTTTTAAATGAACTATAAATTATTGTTGTCTCCAGTCACTCTGTTGTGCTACCAAATAGTAGATCTTACTCATTCTATTTAACTATATTAGGTACCCCTTAACCATCCCCACACCGTCCCCCCACCACTACCCACCCCAGCCTCCATTCTACTCTCTATGTCCATGAGTTCAATTGCCTTAATTTTTAGTTCCCACAAATATTGAGAACAGGTGAGGTTTGTCTTTCTGTGCCTGGCTTCTATCACTTAACATAATGACTTCCAGTTCCATCCATGTTGTTGTAAATAACAGTGTCTTATTCTTTATTCTGATAGTACTCCATTGGGTATAAGTACCCCTTTTTTTATTATCCATTCATTTGGAAATGGACACTTAGGTTGCTTCCAGATCTTGAGGATTGTGAATAGTGTTGCAGTAAACATAGGAGTACAGATACTCCCATGTTTGATACACTGATTTTTTTTTTTTTTTTCCTTTTGGGAATATACCTATCAGTGGAATTGCTGAATCATATGGTGGTTCTACTTTTAGTTTTTTGAGGAACCTTCCTACTGTTCTCCATAGTGGTTGTACTAATTTACATTCCCACCAACAGTGTACCAGGGTTCCCTTTCCTCCATATATTTGCCAGCATTTATTATTGCCTGTCTTTTGGATATAAGCTATTTTGACTAGGATGAGATTATATTTCATTGTAGTTTTCATTTGCATTTCTCTGATAAGCAGTAATGTTGGGCACTTCTTCATATATGTTTACCTTGTATATCTTCTTTTGAGAAATGCATATCTGAGTATTTGGCACATTTTACTTGGATTATTATGATTTTCTTTGCTGTACAGAAGCTTTTTAACTTAAAATATCTGATTCGTCCATTTTCATTTTGATTGCCTGTGCTTTTGGAGTGTTACATATACTCACAAACAAATTTCCCAGACAAATATACTGGAAAGTTTCTCCAATGTTTTCTTTTAGTAGTTTTATGGTTTCAGGTCTCAAATTTTTAAGCCATTTTTATTTGATTTTTGTTTTGTTTTGATTTGATTTTTATATATATAAAGAAGTCTAGTTTTATTCTTCTCCATATGAATATCCAGCTTTCCCAGCATCATTTATTGAAGAAGCTGTCCTTTCTCCAATGTTTGTTCTTGGTACCTTTTTTGAAAATGAGTTCACTATAGATGTATAAATTTATCTCTGGGTTCCATGTGCTTTTCCATTTGTCTATAGGTCTGTTTTTATGCCAGTACTATGCTGTTTTGGTTACTGGAACTCTGTAGCATAATTTGAAGTCAGGTAATGTGATTCTTCCAGTTTTATTCTTTTTGCTCAGGATGGCTTTTGCTATTCTGGGTCTTCCGTGGTTCCATATAAATTGTAGAATTTTGTTTCTGTTTCTGTGAAAGAACGTCATTGGTCTTTGGATAGGGATTACGTTGAATCTGTAGATTGCATTGGGTATTATGGACATTTTAACAACATTGATTATTCCAATACATTAACTTGAAAATGTTTTCATTTTTGGTATTCTCTTCCGTTTCTTGAGTGAATGTTTTATAGTAGGGGCTCCCCAACCCCTGGGCCAGGGATGGGAGCCATGGCCTGTTAGGAACTGGGCAATACAACAGGTGGTGAGTGGTGGGTGAGTGAGCAAAGATTCATCTGTATTTATAGCTGCTCCCCATTACTCACATTACCACCTGAGCTCCAACTCCTGTCAGATCAGCAGCAGCATTAGATTCTCATAGTACCATGAACCTTATCGTGACCTGCCCATGTGAGGGATCTAGGTTGCATGCTCCTTATGAGACTCTAATGCTTGATGATCTGTCACTGTCTCCCATCACCTCCAGATGGAACCATCTAGTTGCAGGAAAACAACCTCAGGGCTCCCACTGGTTCTACATTATGGTGAGTTATATAATTATTTCATTATATATTACAATATAATAATAACAGAAGTAAAGTACACAATAAATGTAATGTTCTTAAATCATCCCAAAACCATCCCCCTCACACCAGTCCATCATCGTTGTGTTCCAGATCTTAGAGCAAAGGCTTTCAGTTTGTACCTATTCAGGATGATACCGGCTGTCCGTCTGTCATATATGGCTTTATGTTGTTGAGGTATGTTCCTTCTAGACCCAGTTTTCTGATGGGTTTTATCATGAAGTGTGTTGAATTTTATCAAATGCTTTTTTAGCATCAGTTGACTTTTCATTGTAGAGAACTTTCTCTTCTTTGGTTAATTTTATTCCTAGGTATTTAATTTTATTTGTAGCTATTAAAATGGTATTACCTTCTTGATTTCTTTTTCAGATTGTTCATTGTTGGCATATAGAAATGCTACTGATTTTCGTATGCTGACTTTGCATCTTACTTTACTGAATTTGTTTATAAGTTCTAATACTTTTTTGGTAGAGTCATTGTTTTTCCAAATATACAATGATGTCATCTGCAAACAAGGATAATTCGACTTCTTCCTTTCCAATTTGGATGCCCTTTATTTCTTTCTCTTGTCTGATGACTAGCTAAAATTTCTAACACTATGTTGAATAATTGGTGAAAGTTGGCATCCTTGTTTTGTTCCACATCTTAGAGAAAAGGCTTTTCAGTTTTTACTCCTTCAGTATTATACTAGCCATCAGTCTGTTATATATGGCATTTATTATGTTGAGCTATGTTCCTTCTAAACCTAGTGTTTTGATGGTTTTTATTATGAAGTATGTTGAAAGTTATCAAATGCTTTTTTAGTATCAGTTGAGATGATCATAGAGTTTTTGTCCTTCATTCATGTATCACATTGATTCACTTTTGCATGTTGAACCATCTTTGCATCCCAGGAATAAATCCCATTAAGTCATGATGAGTGGTCTTTTTAATGTGTTCTTAAATTCATTTGCTACTATTTTATTGAGGATTTTTGCATCAATATTCATCAGATAAATTGGACCGTAGTTTTCTTTTTTTGATGTGTTTTGGTCTGGCTTTGATATCAGGGTAATACTTGCCTCACAGAGTGAGTTTGGAACAATTTTTTTTCTTCCCCTGTTTTTTTCAGTGTAGTTTCAGTAGGATAGGTGTTAGTTCTTCTTTAAATGTTTAATAACATTCAGTAGTGAAGGCATTGGGTCCTGGGCTTTTCTTTGCTGGTGTACTTTTTATTATGGCTTTGATCTGATTACTTCATATCGGTTCAGTCAGGTTTTGGATTTTTTCCTGGTTCAATCTTGGTAGGTTGTATATGTCTAGGAATTTGTATACTTCTTCTAGGATTTCCAATTTATTGGTATATAGTTGCTCATAATAGTTTCTAATGATTCTTTGAATTTCTACAGTATGAGTTATAATATATCCTTTTTCATCTCTGACTTTGTTTGATTCCTCTGTTTTTTTGGTTTTTTGGTTTTTTTTTTTTTCTTAGCCTGGCTAAACTAAAATTTGTCAATTTCCGTTATCTTTTCCAAAAAAGCAACATTTAATTTTGGTGATTTTTTTTGTTTTCTTCACTTCAATTTCATTTATTTCTGCTCTGATCATTGTTATTTCTTTTCCTTTTCTAATTTGGGGTTCAATTTGCTCTTACTTTTTCAGTTCTTTAAGATTCATTGGTTAGGTTGTTTATTTGAAGTTTTTCTACTTTTTGATGTAGGCACTGATTGCTCTAAACTTTCCTCTTGGTACCACTTTTGCTGTATACCATAGATTTTGGTGTGCTGTATTTCCACTTTCATTTCTTTCAAGAAATTTTAAAATTTCTTTCTGAACTTCTTCATTGACTTATCAGTCTTGCAGGAGCATACTGTTTGGTGTTCATGTGTTTGGGTAGTTTCCAAAGTTCCTCTTATTATTGGTTTCTAGTGTTATTCCATTGTGGTCAGAGAAGATACTTGATATGATTTCAAATTTTTTAGTTTTTTTAAGACTTATTTTGTGGCCTAAAGTGTGGTCTACTCCTGAAAGTGATCTGTGTGCTGAAGAGAACAGTCTGTATTTAGTGGCCATTTGATGAAATGTTTTGTAAATATCTATTAGGTGTGCCTGGTCTATAGTGGTGATTAAGTCCAATATTTCTCTGTTGATTTTCTGTCTGGATGATAAGTCCAATGCTGAAAATGTGATGTTGTAATTCTCAGCTACTAGTGTATTGAGGTTGATCTCTCTCTTTGGCTCTAATAGTATTTGCTCTGTATATTTGGGTGCTCCACTGTGGGGTGTGTGTGTGTGTGTGTGTGTGTGTGTGTGTGTGTATATATATATATATATGCATTTGTTATGTCCACTTGCTAAATTGGCCCCTTTATATTATATAATGACCTTCTTTGTCTCTTTTCATAGTTTTTTTTTTGTTTTTTTTTTTTTTTTTTTCCTTTGAGACGGAGTCTTGCTCTGTCGCCTGGGCTGGAGTGCAGTGGCCGGATCTCAGCTCACTGCAAGCTCCGCCTCCCGGGTTTACGCCATTCTCCCGCCTCAGCCTCCCAAGTAGCTGGGACTACAGGCGCCCGCCACCTCGCCTGGCTAGTTTTTTGTATTTTTTTTTTAGTAGAGACGGGGTTTCACTGTGATAGCCAGGATGTTCTCCTGACCTCGTGATCCGCCCGTCTCAGCCTCCCAAAGTGCTGGGATTACAGGCTTGAGCCACCGCGCCCAGCCTCTTTTTATAGTTTTTATCTTAAAATCTATTTTTTTCTGACATAAGCATAGCTATTCCTGCTCTTTTATAGTTGCCATTGGCATGAAATATATTTTTTCATCCGTTTCTTTTCAGTCTATGTGTGTCTTTGTAGGTGAAGTATGTTTCATGTAGGCAAAAGAAAGTTGGATTCTGTTTTTTAATTCATTCATCTCTCTGTATCTTTTGATTGGAGAGTTTAGTCAACTTACATTGAATGTTATGATTGACAAGTAATGACTTACTCGTCTGATTTTATTATTTGTTTTCTGGTAGTTTTGTGGGTTTTCTCTTCCTTCCTTTCTTCCTGTCTTCCTTTCTGTGAAAGTCATTTTCTCTGGTGATATGTTTTAATTTCTTGCTTTTTTTTTTTTTTTTTTTTTTTTTGTATCTGTTGTAGGACTTTTTGAATTGATGTTACTATGAGGATTGCAAATATCATCTTAGAACCCATTACTTTAAACAGGTGATGACAATTCTGATTGTATAAACAAAGAAGCAAATAAAAAAGTAATAAAAACTCTACACTTTAATTCATCCCCTCCTTCAACTTTTTCTTGTTTCTATTTAGTTCTTATAGTATCTGTCTTAAACATTTATTGTAGTTGGTATTATTTTTGATACATTCATCTTTGAGTCCTCCTCCTCAAGATATGAGTAGTTTACACCCCACAATTATGGTGTTATAATATTCTGTATCTGTCTGTGTACTTATCATTTCCAGTAAGTTGTTTTTTTTTTTAACCTTCAGATCATTTCTTATTGCTCATTAACATTCATTTATTTCAGATTGAATAACTACCTTTAGCATTTCTTGTAGGATATGTCTTGTATTCATGAAATCTCTGGGTTTTTGTTTGTCTGGGAAAGTCTTTATTTGTCCTCCATGTTTGAAGGATATTGTCACTGGATATACTATTCTAGGTGTGATGGTTAATACTGAGTGTTAACTTCATTGGATTGAAAGATACAAAGTATTAATCTTGGATGTGTCTGTGTGGGTGTTGCCAAAATAGATTAACCTTTGAGTCAGTGGGCTGAGGAAGGCAGATCCACCCTTAATCTGATGGGCACCATCTAATCAGCTTCCAGTGAATATAAAGCAGGCAGAAAAACAGGAAAAGGAGACACTGGCCTAGCCTGCCAGCCTACATCTTTCTTCCATGCTGGATGCTTCCTGCCCTTGAACACTGAACTCCAAGCTAATCAGTTTTGGGAATCAGACTAGCTCTCCTTGCTCCTCAGCTTGCAGACAGATTATTGTGAAACCTTGTGGTCATGTAATTTAATACTTAATAAACTCATATATATATATATGTCCTATTAGTTCTGTCCCTCTCAGAGAACCCTAACTGATACAGATTTTGGTACCAGGAGTGGTACTAGAGGAACAGAATATGAAGGATGGAGTTCTTTCATTGGTTTTTGGGTTTCTGGAGTTGGCTGCTTAATATGATTAGACCCCAAAATGCTAAGGACCCTACTTCTAATAGTATGGAGAACACTGAAAGTCCTTGGCACGAACTGTTTAGAGAGATATGCACAAAACAAATGCATTTGACACTCACAAGAGGCAAGCAGTTTAGTGACTCTATGCGTAATACCTTTGACCATGTGTCCTTATGTGGAGAACCACGGAACATAATGAACCTAGTTGGTTGCTCCTAAGTTCAGTAGATAAAGTGATGAAAGAAAATAAATAACTCAGGGATTCTGTCTTCTGTCTTCAGAAGCAGATACTGAGCCTCAAATCTGCTATGAGTGCTGTGAGGGACAGACTTATCTCTTGTAAAGAAAGAGCTGAAATTGTGGAAAAAACAGACACAAGCTCTTCTCATGCGAGTGATTGGCCTGCAACAAAAGATGCATGTACAGCCTTGCCAGGTGTCTACTGCTAAAGTGAGGGCATTGATTGGAAAAGAATGGGACCTGCACCTTGGAATGGGGACATCTGGAAGGACCCTGATGAAGCTGAGGATGCTGAGTTTGTAACTCTGATGAACTTCCTTTGCCAGAAGGAACAGCTTCCCCGTCCCCAGTAATGGCAACATCCCCTCACCAACCCATGCTGTCATCAGCCTTTCCACCTTTGTCTAAGATAAACCCTGCCCTGCCTGAGGCAAAAGTTATGGCCTCCCCTGAGGCAGTTGCCAGGCAAGATAATGTGGATTCTCCTCAGAAGCCACCCCAACACCTTTGCTTCAAGATCTACAACTAGACTAAATTGCCGGCAGGCCCCTAGAGGTGAGGTTGAGAGTGTGACCCATGAGGAGGTGCACTACACTTGAAAAGAACTGTTTGAGTTCTCTAATTTTTATAAACAGCAATCTGGAAAAGAGGAATGGGAATGGATATTAAGGGTATGGGATAATGATGGAAGGAACATAGAGCTGGATCAGGCTGAATTTATTGATTTGGGCCCAATAAGTAGGGATTCTGCATTTAATGTTGCATCTCAAGGAGTTAAAAAAGGTTCTAATAAACTACCATCAGAGTGAACAGGCAACCAACAGAAAGGGAGAAAATTTTTGCAATCTACTCATCTGACAAAGGGCTAATATTCAGAATCCACAAAGAACTTAAACAAATGTACAAGAAAAAATCAAACCACCCCATCAAAAAGTGGGCAAAGGATATGAACAGACACTTCTCAAAAGAAGACATTTGTGCAGCCAACAGACACATGAAGAAATGCTCATCATCACTGGCCATCAGAGAAATGCAAATCAAAACCACAATGAGATACCATCTCACACCAGTTAGAATGGTGATCATTAAAAAGTCAGGAAACAACAGATGCTGGAGAGGATGTGGAGAAATAGGAACACTTTTACACTGTTGGTGGGACTGTAAACTAGTTCAACCATTGTGGAAGACAGTGCGGCGATTCCTCAAGGATCTAGAACTAGAAATACCATTTGACCCAGCCATCCCATTACTGGGTATATACCCAAAGGGTTATAAATCATGCTGTTATAAAGACACATGCACACGTATGTTTATTGTGGCACTATTCACAATAGCAAAGACTTGGAACCAACCCAAATGTCCATCAATGATAGACTGGATTAAGAAAATGTGGCACATATACACCATGGAATACTCTGCAACCATAAAAAAGGATGAGTTCATGTCCTTTGTAGGGACATGGATGAAGCTGGAAACCATCATTCTGAGCAAACTATCGCAAGGACAGAAAACCTAACACTGCATGTTCTCACTCGTAGGTGGGAATTGAACAATGAGAACACTTGGACACAGGGTGGGGAACATCACACACTTGGGCCTATTGTGGGGAGGGGGGAGGGAGGAGAGATAGCATTAGGAGATATACCTAATGTAAATGTTGAGTTAACAGGTGCAGCACACCAACATGGCACATGTATACATATGTAACAAATCTGCACGTTGTGAACATGTACTCTAGAACTTAAAGTGTAATAATAAAAAAAAGTTCTAATAGTTTATTTGCTTAGTTAGCTGAAATGTGGATTAAAAGATGGCCCACTGTGAGTGAGCTGGAAAAGGCTGATCTCCCTTAGTTTAATGTAGAGGAAGGAATCCAAAGGCTTAGGGAGACTGGGATGGTGGAGTGGATTAGTCACTTTAGACAGACTCATCCCAGCTGGGAGGGTGCAGAAGATATACCCTGACCAATGCCTTGCAAAATAGATTTGTGAGGCAGCACCTGCATCTTTGAAGAGCCCTGTAATTGCTATTCTCTATATGTCAGATCTAAAGGTGGGAACCACAGTCACTGAATTACAAAATTTAAATACAATTGGAATAATTTGATTCTGAAGTGGCAGGGGCCAAGTGGTGTCACTCAACTGTCAAAGGTAAGGAGGGCATAGCTACTGTAATGGACAGCAGAGGCAAAATGGCAATCACAATAGTTTGACTTCTGTAAAGCTGTGACATTGGCTGATTTGTAAAGCTGTGACATTGGCTAATTAATCACGGTGTTCCTAGAAGTGAATTTGATAGGAAGCCTACTGCATTCCTATTTAATTTATACAAACAGAAAACTTCTAGGTCAAATGGACAAAAGACTAATTTACATTATAAAAGCAGAGAATCATGCCCCCTCAATCAATTTCCAGATTTGAGACAGTTTACAGACCCAGAACCCCTTGAATGAAGGGGAGGCCAGGTCCCCTTAAGGAAAAATCCCACTACATTATCCACAACTTATGTAGTAAATTTATCTTCCATTCTTCCCCAAGGAGACCTCCAGCCTTTTACCAGGGTAACTGCGCACTGGGGAAAAGGACATGATCAGACATTTCGAGGACTACCGGACACTGGCTCTGAGCTGACGTTGATTGCCGTGGACCCAAAACGTCATTGTGGTCCTCCAGGTAAAATAGGGGCTTATGGAGGTAGGTAATCAATAAAGTTTTAGTTCAGATGTGACTTACAGTGGGTCCCTGGACTCATCCTGTTGTCATTTCCCAAGTACCAGAATGTATAATTGGCATAGACATACTTAGCAGCTGGAGAATTCCCTGACTGGTAGGGTGAGGGCTATGATGGTGGGAAAGGCAAAATGGAAGCCATCAGAGCTGCCTCTACCTAGAAAAGTAGTAAATCGAAAGCAATATTGCATCCTTATAGGGATTGTGGAAATGAGTGCCACCATCAAAGACTTGAAAGACGCAGGGGTGGTGATTCCCACCACATCCCCATTCAACTCTCCCATTTGACCTGTTCAGAAGACAGATGGATCTTGGAGAAAGGCACTGGATTATCATAAGTTTACAAGTGGTGACTCCAATTGCAGCTGCTGTACCAGATGTGGTTTCATTGCTTGAGCAAATTAACACATCTCCCAGTACATTGTATGCAGCCATTGACTTAATGCATATCTTTTCCTCCATTCCTGCCCATAAGGCCCACCAGAAGCAATTTGACTTTAGCTGGCAAGGCCAGCAATATACCTTTACTGTCCTACCACAGGGGTATATCATCTCTTTAGTTTTGTGTCATAATCTTATTCAGAGGGACCTTGATCGCTTTTCACTCCTGCAAGATGTCACACTGGTCCATTACAATGATGACATTATGCAAATTGGATCCAGTGAGCAAGAAATAGCAAACACACTGGACTTATTGGTGAGATATTTGCATGCCAGGGGATGGGAAATAAATCTAACTAAAATTCAGGGACTTTCCACCTCAGTAAAATTTCGAGGGGTCCAGTGATGTGGGACCTGTTGAGATAGTCCTACTAAGATGAAGGATAAGTTGCTGTATTTGGCCCCTTCTACAACCAAGAAAGAGAAGCACAATGCCTTGTGGGCTTATTTGGCTTTTGGAGGCAACACATTCCTGATTTGGGTGGTTATTCCAGCCCATTTATTGAGTGACCTGAAAGGCTGCCAATTTTTAATGTGGTCCAGAACAGGAGAAAGCTTTGCAACAGGTCCAGGCTGTTGTGAAAGCTGCTCTGACACTTGAGCCATATGACCCAGCAGATCCAATGGTGCTTGAGGTTTCAGTGTCAGATAGGGATGCTGTTCGGAGCTTTTGGCAGGCTCCCATAGGTGAATCACTGCGGAGGCCTCTAGGATTTTGGAAAAAGGCCCAGCCGTCTTCTACAGATAACTACTCTCATTTTGAGAGACAGCTCCTGGCCTGTTACTGGGCCTTTGTGGAAACTGAATGTTTGACTATGGGTCATCAAGTCACCATGCAACCTGAATTGCCTATCATGAACTGGGTGCTTTTGGTACCATCTAGCTATGAAGTGGGTTGTGCACAGCAGCATTCCATCATCAAACAGAAGTGGTATATAAGTGACGGGGCTCAAGAAGGTCCTGAAGGCAAAAGTAAGTTACCTGAGGAAGTGGCTCAAATACCCATGATCTCCACTTTTGCCACCCTGCCTTCCCTCCCCCAGCCTGCACCAATGGCCGCATAGGGAGTTCCCTATGATCGGTTGGCAGAGGAGGAGAAGACTCGGGCCTGGCTCACAGATGGTTCTGCACAATATGCAGGCACCACCCGAAAGTGGACAGCTGCAGCACTACAGCCCCTTTCTAGGATATCCCTGATGAAGGGAAATCTTCCCAGGGGGCCGAACTTCGAGCAGTGCATCTGGTTGTGCAATTTGCATGGAAGGAGAAATGGTCAGATTTGCAATTATATACTGATTCATGGGCTGTAGCTAGTGGTTTGGCTGGATGGTCTGGGACTTGGAAGAAGCCTGATTGGAAAATTGGTGACAAAGAAATTTGGGGAAGGGGTATGTGGATGAGTGGTCAAAAACTGAAGATAACTGTATCTCATGTGAGTGCTCACCAATGGGTGACCTCAGTGAAGGAGGAGTTTAATAATCAAGTAGATAGGATGACCCATGCTGTGGACACCACTCAGCCTCTTTCACCAGCCACCCCTGTCATTGCCCCATGGACCCATGAACAAAGTCGTCATGGTGCAAGGATGGAGGTTATGCATGGGCTCAGCAATGTGGGCTTCCACTCACCAAGGTTGACCTGGCTATGGCTGCTGCTGAGTGCCTAATTTGCCAGCAGCAGAGACCTACACTGAGCCCTTGATATGGCACCATTCCTCGGGGTGATCAGCCAGCTACCTGATGGCATGTTGATTATATTGGATCTCTTCCATCATGGAAAGGGCAGTGGTTTGTCCTCACAGGAATAGATAGTACAGATATGAATTTCCCTGTCCTGCACACAATGCTTCTGCCAACACTACCATCAGTGGATCATGGAATGCCTTATCCACTGTCATGGTATTCCTCACAGCATTGCCTCTGACCAAGGCACTCACTTTATGACTAAAGAAGTACAACAGTGGGCTTATGCTCATGGAATTCACTGATGTTACCATGCTCCCCATTATCCTGAATTAGCTAGCTTGATAGAACTGTGGAATAGTTTTTTGAAGTCACAATTACAACACCAACTAGATGACAGTACTTTGCAGGGCTGGGGCAAAGTTCTCCAGAAGGCCATGTATGCTTTGATTTAGCATCCAATGTATGGTACTGTTTCTGCCATAGCCAGGATTCATGGGTCCAGGAATCAAGGGGTAGAAGTGGCACCACTCACCATCACCCGTAGTGATCCATTAGCAAGATTTTGCTTCCCATTCCTGTGACATTATGTTCTGCTGGCCTAGAGGTCTTAGTTCCAGAGAGAGGAACACTGCCACGAGGAGACACAACAATGATTCCTTTAAAGTGGCATTTAAGATTGCCACGTGGACTTTGGGGTCCTCTTACCTTTAAGTCAAGATGCTAAGAAGGGAGTTCCAGTGTTGGCTGGGGTGATTGACCTGGACTATCAAGATGAAATCAGATGAAATCAGTCCACTGCTCCACAATGTAGGTAAGGAAGAGTATGTATGGAATACAGGAGATTCATTAGGGTGTCTCTTAGTATCACTATGCCTTGTGATTAAGGTCAATGGGAAACGGTAAGAGCCCAATCCAGTCAGGACTACAAATGACCCAGACCCTTCAGGAATGAAGGTTTGGGTCACTCCACCAGAAAAAAAAAAAAAAAAAGGCCTGCTGAAGTGCTTGCTGAAGGCAAAGGGAATACAGAATGGGTAGTAGAAGAAGGTAGTCATCCATACCAGCTATGACCATGTGGCCAGCTGCAGAAATGAAGATTGTAACTGTCATGAGTATTTCCTCCTTCTTTTGTTAGAAACATGTTTATGCATTTATACACTTGTATTAAGAAAATATCTCTATTTTATTTATTTTTCCTTTATCATGTGACATAAGATTTATTGACTTTATATCAGCATTTAAGTATTGTTACCTTTATGTAATAGTATTTGGTTTGGGGATTGGTGCGTTTCTGGTTGTACAGAGGACAGTTGTATTATGTTAGACATAATTATAACCTCATTATTGTCTTTATTTGAAGATTATGTATGATCTCAGGAGATGTGTATGGGTTCACATTGACAAAGGGTGGACTTGTGATGGTTCATAATGAGTGTCAACTTCATTGGATTGAAGGATACAAAGTATTAATCTTGGGTGTGTCTGTGTGGGTGGTGCCAAAAGAGATTATCATTTGAGTCAGTGGGCTGAGGAAGACTGGAGCTGCCTTCCCTTAATCTGGTGGGCACAATCTAATCAGCCTCCAGGGAATATAAAGCAGGCAGAGAATCCAAAAAAGGAGACACGGGCCTAGCCTCCCAGCCTACATCTTTCTTTTGTGCTAGATGTTTCCTGCCCTTGAACACTGGACTCCAGGTTCTTCAGTTTTGGGCCACGTACTGGCTCTCCTTTCTCCTCAGATTGCAGACAGCTTATTGTGGGACCTTGTGATCTTGTAAGTTAATACTTAATAAACTTCTATATATATATATATTTCTGTCCCTCTAAGAGAACCCTGACTAAGCACTAGGATAACATTTTTTTCTCCTTCAGCACTTTATTCTTGTTATTTTTAATTTAATTTAATTAATTTATTTTTTTGAGACAGAGTCTTGCTCTGTCACCTAGGCTGGAGTGCCGTGGCACAACTTGGGCTCACTGCAACCTCAGTCTCCCAGGTTGAAACAATTCTCCCTGCCTTAGCCTCATGAGTAGCTGGGATTACAGGCACACATCACCACAGCTGGCTAATTTTTGTATTTTTTAGTAGAGATGGGGTTTCACCATGTTGGCCAGGCTGGTCTTGAACACCTGAACTCAGGTGATCCGCCTGCCTTAGCCTCCTTCAGCGTGTTAAATATGTTATGTCACTCTCTCCTGGCCTGCAAGGTTTCCACTGAAAAGTCTGATACCAGACTTATTGGAGCTTGATATGGTTTGGCAGTGTCCCCACCCAAATCTCATCTTGAATTCCCACGTGTTATGGGAGGAACCCAGTGGGAGGTAACTGAATCATAGGGGCAGGACTTTCCCATGCTGTTCTCGTGATAGTGAATAAGTCTCATGAGACCTGATGGTTTTATAAGAAGGAGTTTCCGTGCACAAACTTCCTTTGCCTGCTGCCATCCAAGTAAGACTTCACTTGTTCCTCTTGCCTTTCACCATGATTGTGAGACCTCCTCAGCCATGTGGAACTGTGAGTCCATTAAACCTCTTTCTTTTGTAAAGGGTTCAGTCTCAGGTATATCTTTATGAGCAGTGTGAAAACAGACTAATACAGTAAATTGGTATCAGAGTAGTGGGGCACTGCTGTAGAAACCCAAAAACGTGGAGGCGACTTTGGAACTGGGTAACAGGCAGGGGTTGGAACAGTTTGGAGGGCTCAGAAGAAGACAGGAAAATATGGAAAAGTTTGAAACTTCCTAGTGACTGTTGAATGGCTCTGGCCAAAATGCTGATAGCAATATGGACAATAAAGTCCAGGCTGAGGTTGTCTCGGATGAAGATGAGAAACTTGTTGGGAACTGAAGCAAAAGTGATTCTTTTTATGTTCTAGCAAAGAGACTGGTGGCATTTTGCCCTGGTCCTAAAGATTTGTGAATTTTAAACTTGAGAGAGATGATGTAGTGTATCTGGAAGAAGAAATTCTAAGCAGCAAAGCATTCAAGACATGACCTGGGTGCTGTTAAAGGCATTCAGTTTTATAAGGGAAGCAGAGCGTGAAAGTTCAGAACATTTGCAGCCTGACAATGTAATAGAAAAGAACATTTCATTTTCTGAGGAGAAATCCAAGCTGGCTGCTGAAATTTGCCTAAGTAACGAAGAGCCAAATGTTAATCTCCTAGACAACGGGGAAAATGTCTCCAGGACATTTCAGAGGTTTTCACAGCAGACCCTCCCATCACAGGCTTGGAGGCCTAGGAAGAAAAAGTGGTTTCTTGGGCTAGGCCCAGGGTCCCTGTGCTGTGAGCATCCTAGGGATTTAGTGCCCTGTGTCCCAGCCACTCCAGACATGGCTGAAAGGTGCCAACATAGAGCTTGGGCCATGTCTTCAGAGGGTCCAAGCCTCAAGCTTTGGCTGCTTACACATGGTGTTAAGCCTGTGAGTGCACAGATGTCAAGAATTGGAGTTTGGGAACCTCTGCTTAGTTTTCAGAGGATGTATGGAAATGCCTGGATGTAGAGGCAGAAGTTTATGGTAGGAGTGGTGCTCTCATGGAGAACCTCTGCTAGGGCAGTATGGAAGGAAATGTGGGTCAGAGTCCCCACACAGTGTGCCTACTGAGGCACCACATAGTGGAGCTGTGAGAAGAGGGCAACCATCCTCTCGACCACAGAATGGCAGATCCACAGACAGTTTGCCCCATGCACCGGGAAAAGCTGCAGACACTCACACCAGCCTGTGAAAGCAGCCAGGAGGAGGGGTATACCCTGCAAACCCACAGGGGTGGAGCTGCCTAAGGCTATGGGAGCCTACCTCTTGTATCAGCATGACCTGGATGTGAGACATGGAGTCAAAGGAGATCATTTTTGGAACTTTAAGATTTGATTGCCCTGCTGAATTTTGGACAAGAATGGGGCTGGTAGCCCCTTTGTTTTGGCCTATTTCTCCCATTTAGAATGATTATATTTACCCCCATTGTATCTAGGAAGTAACTAACTTGCCTTTGATTTTATAGGCTCATAGGCAGAAGAGATTTGCCTTGTCTCAGATGAGACTTGAGACTGTGGACTTTTGTGTTAATGCTGAAATGAGTTAAGATTTTGGGGGACTGTTGGGAAGGCATGATTGGTTTTAAAATGTGAGGACATGAGATTTGGGAGGAGCCAGGGGTGAAATGATATAATTTGGCTCTGTCCCCACCCAAATGTGGGAACATGTAAATTCCCATGTGTTGTGGGAGGGACCCGGTGGGAGATAATTGAATCATGGGGGCAGGTCTTTCCATGCGTATTCACTATTCTCCTGATAGTGAATAAGTCTCAAGAGATGCGATGGTTTTATAAGGGGGACTTCCTTGCACAGGCTGTCCTTGCCTGCCCCCCTCCATGCGAGATATGACTCGTTCCTCCTTGCCTTCTGCCATGATTATGAGGCCTCTCTAGCCATGTGGAACTGTAAGTCCATTAAATCTCTTTTTTTGTGTTAATTGCCCAGTCTCAGGTAATTTTTTTTTATCAGCAGCATGAGAACAGACTAAATCAGAGCTTCTTTACATGTTAACTTCTTTCTTTTCTCCTGCTGCTTTTAGAATCCTTTCTTTACCCTTGACCTTTGAGAGTTTGATTATTAAATGTCTGGAAGTCATCTTCTTTGGTTTAAATCTACTTGGTATTCTATAATCTTCTTGGACTTGAATCATTAATATCTCTCTCTAAGTTATTGGACTTGAATATTAACACCTCTCTCTAATATTAACACCTCTCTCTAAGTTTGGGAAGTTCTCTGTTATTATCTATTTGAATAAACTTTCTATGCTGATTTCTTTCCACCTTCTCTTTAAGGCCAATAACTCTTTGATTTGCCCTTTTGAGACTATTTTCTAGATTTTTAGGCATTCCTCATTCTTTATGAAGATTTTTTTATATGCATAGTTGTTCAATTTGGTATTCCTAAAGGGTGGGTGGTAGGCAATAACTTGAATGTTCTGTTCAGCCATCTTCTATAAGGAATTATTTGTATCATTATAACCCAAGAACATTTTCCCCAGAATGAAAAATAATGCCAAAAAGACACCAAGATCATGGTTGTCTGCCAACATCAGGATGCTGAGACAGACTTTCAGAAACAATGCAGTCCCAGGAAAAGACAGTGCCCTGCTTTGGTGTCTACAACTCACAGCAACATGTGCATTTTTCATCAAGCCTCATGATCCTAAACTAGAACTAGAGCACACTGTTTCTAGAACAATTGTCTTAGAAATTTAATTATGCAATAATTAATTGATTACTACATAATCAATTAATTACATAATTTCTCTGTAACATTACTGGGCACCTCCTCCACAATTTACTGTGGAAATGATATATGTATTCTAAATACAGCATGATAAATTAATGAACACATTTTAAAAGATATGCGAGGTTTGATTTAATACAGTTTATACTCTTCCCTCTTGGATGTCAGGTAGATCTGACTCTGATAATGTAGTCTCACACCCCTGCAGAGCAGCAAAGGTAAAAGGCACAGCACTTTAAGGAAGGGTATTCTGTGGGCCTATTTTCTCATTTTTCTGGAAAGTTTTTCTAAGATTAGCTTCTGTGAACTCCTGTGCTTGCAAAGTATTGAGGTTTTTTTGTTTGTTTTGCTTTGTTTTTAAAATTTTTAAGTGAAGTCATGAGTGAAATGGATTAGTTAATTCTTTAAGGAGACACCTAGATGAAGAACCAGTGAAAAGCTAACAACACTTGAGCCAAGATGAAGATTATAATTTGTACTTAAAAATAAAACAGCTTCAGAACCATTTTTACTTGCCTCACATTTCACCTTAGTAAAAGCATACAATAATATTGACAATTTAAAACATATTAAAGAAACTTGTACTCAATTACATCTAAGGATTCTTATAAAGAGAGGAAATGGAGAATAATATAGCTATTCATAATAAGCTAAAATAATCTGCTATGGTCATGACATCTAATTGAATGAACATATTTTAATACATATTTTATATATAATTTATTATTAATAATCATTATAAATGTTTGTTTTGTATAAAGTTATATATATAATTTATGATTAACAGTTTATCATTAGGCCAAAATGTATTACTCTTATCTATTAAATATCAAAAATAGCAAGCCGGGTATTTTGATTCAACCTACTAGAACAGATCTGTTTTAGATTTTTATAATACAACTTAATTCAGTTTAATATTTTTGAAGTATTCATGTTTTTAGGGGCCTACTGATTATATTAATTGAGAGAAAAGTGAATTTTGTATATACTTATATGATAGCACATGTCATATCATCATGGATGTTGAGCTCCTGAAGTTGAGTAAAATATACCATGCCTGGTAAGTAAGCAATACATTTTGGTTTAGTAAAAGCATAATCATATTCTTCCTTGGACTCTGCTAGATTTGGAGGATAGAAAATTTCAGTGTATAGTTGATTCTCCTGTGAATTTTATTGACTGGCTGGGGATACTAGATACCTATACATGAAGCAATGAGAAAACCACATATAAAGCTGCATATAGACTCTTGACATCTCTGAGAGAACTGTCTTGAGTTCTGTTTGACCCTCCAGACTGGCAAGAATTTACATTTACCGCAGATGTTATTTTTTACATGGGATAAAAATTGTATTACTTTTAAAAAGACTGTAAATGTGAACATAAGCAGAGAAGTACAGTGCTGGCCAATTCACTCACTAGCAAGTGACTCACTAGCCCACACCAGCCTCAAAGCATATGTCATTCAAGTTTATGTTTCACAAAATTACAAGGGAACTTACATGAACTTTTATGTTCTTGAAGAAGGTCAAAACTGGTAATGTAAATAAGAGAATACCTGTGGTTAATATATGGTCAAGCATGCCCTTTAGTTATAGGAATCAAAAGAAGGGGTAGTCAAATATGGTTGGGCTGATTATTAATTGTTCATGGAAAAGGGAAGTATAGAGTAGCCTCAGGAGAAATAGGCAGAGAGCGAATTTCATATCGATGAGTTAGCATAACACAGGATTAAAGATTGAAATGAGAATAGTGTGCTCACAGAATAATAAAGAAACCAATTTAATTCAAGCACAAGGTAGACATATGAAAAAATGGAAAATAAGGTCAGAAAAAAAAATTTCTCTAAACCATTTTAAGCGAAAGCAAACAAATATATGTTAATGTTAATTTGGGAAATTCAGACATCAGGAAACCACTGTTAGTTTTTGGCAAGGTAAAGTAATATAAGCAAATAGTGTTTTAGAAAGAGTAAACCAACGTTGATGAGCAGAACAGTCTAAAAAGATTAAAATTTTACAGCAGGAATAATCATTAGGAAGCTCTATAGTGACGTTAAACTGTGGGCAATGGGAAATGAAGAGACATGTACAAGTCTAAAAGATATTTAAATGATATGTTGCCACAACTAAACAATAGATAAAATAAAGTAGAGGCAAAAGTGCCGAGCAATTGTTTTTAAGTCAAATTCCTCAAGTATCAGAAACATTCTTCTGAATAAATTTGTCAATATAAACACATTTTATTTATATTTGCAAAAATTTCACTCAAATCAATTTTGTATTCTTATATCATATTACTTTCAACCCTTCTTTTTATTGGTCTATAATTTGACATCACTTTTTTTTTTAACTGAAGGAAGGCAAAGTTTTTTTTTTTTAATAACGCAAGCCTCATCCTCAGTGATAGAAAGCAATGTTAATATGTAAAGTTAATGTAATGCAAAATGGTGTTCTTGATTCAAAGTGTCAACCAGCAGTGGAGAGCAGGGAGGTCATTAGCCAGATGACAGATATTAATAAAATTGATAGATTTAGGTCTTTGCTGAAAATGTGTGTGGAGGGGAATGGGGAGGAATGTTTGCTGAAACATCTGCTCAGCCACAACATCCAGCAAGAGTAATAAGAAATGAACAGGAAAGGGAGATCTGAAAAAGCCTGCACACTGTATGTCTGAAACCTCAGAATCCCTGAGTAAGCTTTTGCTACTTGACTTTAGCACTCTTTCTTCAAGACGACTACTGTGAACCCAGCAGGAATTTAAGACAAAGAGGAATTGGAGAGATGACTTGAAAGGTCTTAACCCGGTAACCAGAAATGATAAATGACATTTCTAAAATGACTGAAGTGTTTCTTCCCAACATTCCTGCAGTTGAGTTGTCCATGATAATGAATGTGCACACATCAAATCTCCTTCCTACATAGATCAGTCTGTTGATATGTTTCCCAAATTCTTAGGACCTTACTTGATTGAAATAATAAGAACCCTGTGGCACACTGAGTAAATTATTCACCCATATGTGGCCCGTTATTCCAATCTTGGAAATGGAAGATTCCTCAGAGGAGTATTTTAGGCCCTAGAAGATGTTTTACTTCCTTTGCTCACCATTTAATTGGGCCTTTTGTGAATAAAATCAACACTGCTTAATGTGAGGATAGAAAATCGTACTCTATAAAAGACATTTAAAGAAAAGGATTTCTAAATACTCTAAAAGCAACTGAGCTGCTTATTATTGTTTAAGGGACACTTATCTTGATTTTTCAAGTAAATAAATCCCTTAATATGAAAACTCAAAAAAATCTCCCTAAAGGAGAGTTGGATGTGCCTATAAACTGCAAATAAAGTGACTTAGACAAAGCACTTAGAACTATATTGTCTGGATAGACAAAATGACCTGATTCAAATAGATGTTTTTCATGTCATTCTCAAGAGCTCTGAGTAACTTACAGCAAAAAAATCATATGCCCATGACAACAAAAATAGAAAATATCAAGTATATATGGAATTTATTTAAAGTAAAGCTTATCTCTCTGTCCATATCTAATGGTAGGGTAAATAGACGACTGAAACTTAGCTTTGAATTATATACACTTATGTCACTAAGAGAGACACCCATTGGGTCAAGCCCTAACTCTTAGTATGAAACATTGCAGAACTAGGGACTGTGAAAAATCAGTTATGACCAAGACCTGACTGTTTTGAGGGTCCAGCCAAGAATTCTAGATAAAAAATTCCTTCATTTTAATGGAATATACCACCTACAAACAAGGAATTAAATTTCATATGTATTATATGCAATATTCTGTAGTTGAACAGATTATCTTACAAATTAATAAAGACTATGTACTTTCTTTCTAAGGTGCAAGCTAGTCATCATTTAGATACCATTTTTACTGACAGTTGAATTTTGCTTTTGCTTAAGTTCGTGGAGAAGGTGCTGCATTATTTTGAATCATCTGCCAGACACCTTCAGCAGAATTTCTCCTTTATGACATCACTAGGTGAATGGGACAAGAAGGAAAGAGTTAAGAGAGCTCAACTGGTAGGACAGAGGGCATCAAAGAAAAATTTATTGTTCCAGCCCTATTGATGCTGGCCACTGCTGCACACAGAGAATAGTGACGTTTAATAAGAAATGTGACCAGAAAAGTAGAGTTAAAGTTCTGGGCACTTGGTAGCGGCCATTACAACTGAACACAGAAGCTGCTCTGGGAACCCAGTCTTGTCTTCCAGCATCATCCACCCTCTGACCCAGATATTGGCCTGATAAGAAGTAGCCGGAAGTCATCCAGCGGCATAATGAACCTCTCGTGTTTCCACTCAAACACTGAAAATGTCAATCTCATGATCAAGTATAGCACTAGACTTTAGGGTACTTGTTTCATTTTTACAACTGATTAATACAACTTAGAACATCACACAGAACCCATTCCTACATGCATATTAATAAAGTGGAGGCCACATCAAAAGGGAATATAATTAAGGCATTTTAAACTAGAAAAAAAAGCCAACATTTTAAAGCATATTTTGAATGCTGATGTGTTCAAAATATCCTGCAAGTATTATGGAGGGTATATATAAACATTCAGATAAAGATCATGATGGAACATCAATGGAACTTTGAAGGTTAATATGAAAAATGAGGTGGCGGGCGCCTGTAGTCCCAGCTACTCGGGAGGCTGAGGCAGGAGAATGGCATAAACCCGGGAGGCGAAGCTTGCAGTGAGCTGAGATCCGGCCACTGCACTCCAGCCTGGGCAACAGAGCAAGACTCTGTCTCAAAAAAAAAAAAAAAAAGAAAAGAAAAGAAAAATGAATAAAATGTACAGTAACTTGTTCTCACTAAGAATAAAGGGTCTAAGTTTCCTGGCTATACCAGTGGCAACTCACTCAAATTTCCATATGTCCTTATTACTATACATGCTTTGTTTCCAGTGTTACAGCTGGACTCACAACCTAAATCTTAAATTCAATTGCTGGTAAGCTAAATAACTTATGGCTTAGTGTAAGGATTCATATTTCTTAACTCTAAGCAATGAGCTGTTGCCTGTGGGGATGTGTTAAACTAACATATGAGTAATATGCCTCTGGAGAGTTCAAACAAAGGAGGCGTCTTGCATTCACACCAGGTCCCCCATGTATTTTTCTCATTGCAATTACAGGCAAAATGATATCACTTTTAAATCTAAACAATAATAAAGGAAAAAGTTTAGGGTCAAGGTGATGAACTGTTTAACAAATTTAATAAAATGAAACAAGCTCTGTGAAAAATGTAGATTGAAGAGAGAGTTCCTGGTATCATTATTCACTTCTGACAGACCCACCTGGAGTACAGGACGGTACAAAGAGCTTCCTGCAGCGATATAAACTTTTAAAACCTTGACTTAGTTGTCCCTCCAAAGCCGAAATAAGTGTGATAATAAAGTTACTTCCTCCACATAATACATTTGAAGATTGCCTTTCAAAGAGCCAGCTAAAAAATAAAAACAAATGGATCATTATTTTTGACATACATATTCAAGGAATTCCTTCTATTTTCAAAATACCTTATTCCCATTTAAGATGTTTCAGCCAAGGAACTAGCATACATCTGTCAAAGACAAAATAACGACAGTATAGCTATAGACTCAATGAGCTTTTATTTGAGATTCATAAATCGGCACAGTCTCCATTCTACAGAACAAAATGAGAGCTTCCTCTGGGCAATGGTAGGACATAGGGTTTGTAAAGTCGTGATAAGGAAGCAGAATATAGAAAACAAAAACAAAAACCAACATTGGTGAACATCAGGTTACTTCAGGTTACTTTTTGTAAGAATTAAAGCTGAGGGGAATAGCATATTATCCTGTGGTAGACTAGAATCTCATGTTCAGGAAAAATTGGTCTGTTCTGGGATTTATCTGTTTTCTTAATGTTTCAGTTTGACTATGTGGCATTTAACATCAGTAACTCCATTTGACTTGGCTTGATTTGTTAGGGCCTGGTGTATAAGCTCAGTCCAAAACAATGGTCTTCCATAATTTCATTTGATACACTCTCCTGATTAGAGATCATATCTAGTCTTAGGCCTCCTGTATTCTTCCTAGATAGTGAATGCTCAGTATGAACATCAAAATGATATACATTCCCCTGGTCTTCCTTCTCTAATTTGATATGTGTGTGTGTGTGTGTGTGTGTGTGTTTTCCTATCAGCATCAAATTGATACCATAGATACATGTATGTACAGCATAATTGATGGAATTATTCATTAGAGAATGAAGACTAAATCATTGTCACAACAGTGGCTTTGTGAATCCAAGAGGAAGGGCACTAAGAATATGTATAAGAGAAGATCCACAATGGATGCCCAAAGCATAATTTATTTTATCCATATTACTGTCAAGTGTTGAAACTACAAAACTCACTTTGAACATGATCGAAATAGCTGTGACCCTAGAATTTGATGCTTTAAAAATGATATAATTAAGTCTCCATTGCAATTGTGATAATAAACCAAAATGGCAGAATAGGATGGGGACAAGGTGATATTAGATATTAGAAATAAAAAGTTATAGCTGGGCATGGTGTAATCCCAGCACTTTGGAAGGCTGAGGCAGGTGGATCGCCTGAGGTCAGGAGTTCGAGACCAGCCTGACCAACATAGTGAAACCCTGTCTCTACTAAAAATACAAAAAACTAGCTGGGCGTGGTGGCGGGTGCTTGTAATCCCAGCTACTAGGGAGGCTGAGGCAGGAGAATCACTTGAACCTGGGAGGCAGAGGTTGCAGTGAGCCGAGCTGGTGCAATTGCATTCCAGCCTGGGCAACAAGAGCGAAACTCTGCCAAAAAAAGAAAAGGAAATAAAAAGTTATTTAGAAACATATATTTTCCCCATTAAGAAAGAGTTTAATATGCAGCTTCCAAAACTACCTCAAATGACAAAAGCTTAGTTTAGACAGAAGCTAGGTAAACCTGAAAAACAAAAGCAAAACAAACAAAAAACACTTTCAGTCCAAAATGAGTCCTGGATTCTTTTATTTTCAACCTTTGTTATGTTTTCAAAGTCACGTTAACTTCTTGAGAACTTCATTTACCCATTTGTATAATGTAGATAAGGCTGCCTAATCCACAGGATTCTCAGACAAATGACAGGAGATATGTCAAGTGAAGAAATCTGTTTTGATATATTCCTAACCTTGTTTTGTTTAAGGTAGCTTTAAAAAATATATACAGTAAAAGAGATAAATTAAATGGTTTAGGGAATTAAGATAAATAAAAAGTGGAAACAGGGGAATAAAGCCAAGAGTATAATAAACACTAAATTTATACCATATGGTTCTAAATATTGCTAAGAATAACTTGCAAATTTAAATCTGTGTATCCTAGCAGCCCAGGCAAACACAGGAAAATGACAATATTTACACATCTGACAGATAAACAGACTAATTATTTAGTTACTATGGTATCATTCTGCAAACTTTAGTTATAATTAGTAGTAATTACTTAAACTTTATTTGCTTTAGTTTTCTTATTCATGAAATAATGGTATTTATACTTGCTGCAAAGAATTGTTGAACTATTAAACTAAGTAATTCATGTGACTGACATATAGTACAATCTCAATAAATGTTAGCTACTATTATTATTCCTAATAACAATAACAGCATAACCACTACCATTACTGATAACATTTTTGCTGCTACTAGCAGGACAGTACTTTATTAGCAAACATTTAGTGAGCATTTGTTATGTACCAACACCTTGCTAAAATAGTTATTTCATAAATTCTTTATTCTGTGAATATTTATTGAACATCTACTAGATGGCAGCACTATTCTAGACACAGGAAATGCTTTCCAAACACCATGTTTCTGAACCAAATACTCATATTTCTGGTCCTTCTGGAGCTAAAACTCCACTGGAGAAGATAGGCATATTTATTTTTGTTTATTGATAAGGAAATAGAGATGAATAGTCGATGCAAGAGCATGTCATAAAGACAAGCAGTGCTGGAACTAGAACTTAAGTTGCTGCTCTCCACACATAAGCACCATACACTCTAATTTGTTTAAGTGGTTTAAGGCTATAATCTCCTAATAATCACATAATTGTTCTCTATTCTCAGTTTTATTCCAGTTTTCCTTCACTTGTCGCATAAACCAGGAAAAGGAAGGATAATGACAATGAAAATGATGAAGGAGAAAGAAAAGAAAAAGAGAAACGTGGGTCAGGCGCGGTGGCTCATGCCTGTAATCCCAGCACTTTAGGAGGCCGAGGCAGGCAGATCACCTGAGGTCAGGAGTTCAAGACCAGCCTGTCCAACATGGTGAAACCCCCTCTCTACTAGAAAAAGTAAAAAATTATCCAGGCCTGGTGTGCTCCTGTAATCCCAGCTACTTGGGAGGCTGAGACAGGATAATTGCTTGAACTCGGGAGGTGGAGGTTGCAGTGAGCCCAGACCATGCCATTGCACCCCAACCTGGGCAATAAGAATGAAACTCCATCTCGAAAAAAAAGAAAGAAAAAGGGAAATAAAAAAGAAGAAGAGAAAGTGGATAAGAAGAGGAGGAGAAGGAGGAGCAGGAGGGAGATAAGAGGAGGACAAACAATGGGAGGAGGAATTTTGCAGTGTCTCCAAAAGTTGAAGATGTTCACGCAATACTCCAGCAATTTAACTTCTCAATACATAAAGTAATGAACAAACTAAATGTGCATTAACAGAAGAACAAGTAAATGAATTTTATTTATTTGTTGAAAACTATGCCCAAAAATAAAAGCTAATAACAATAACTAGACACTTGCCTACTACAAGAATGAATCATATAAATATATACAAAAAAGAAGATATAGAAGAGTACATACAGCAGCATTCTTTTATAAAGCTATACAACTTGTGCTGTATAAAGAAATAAATTAGTTAATTAATTTAAATTAATAAAAACATAAAAATTTAAAACCTCACATTCAAGATTGTGTCTATCACTAGCACTATAACGAGGTGTAAGAAAGAAAGGAGAGAGTTATATTTGAGAAGAGATAGAGAAGACCCTTCAAATGCATTAGTGATATTGTATCACCATGGTAGGCACATGCTACAATATTCTTTAATACATTATGACATCCTTATATGTATTACATGTTATATATTTTGTAACATTATATATTATAAAATTTATATTCTATGTGTTATATATACTATTTAGTATAATATTTAAAAATTTTACTTCTATGAACTAAAGTTTATCTTTCTTGTTTGAATGGAATTCTCCAAACTCATGACTGACTTAAAATATTTTTGGAAAGATACAGTTTTCATATGTTCAAATATGTCCACTGTATCCTTATATTTTGTTTATAGATCAAAACTTAATAACAAATAAATTCACATTGATGAAAGAATGGGTGAAAGAATCAAAAAATGTCTAAATCATAATATAAAGCCATTAAGAAATAAATTAGAATAATGTCACTTTATTTGGAGAGATTTTCTTTTTTTTTTTTTTTATTCTTTTTTTGAGATGGAGTCTCACTCTATTGCCCAGGTTGGAGTGCAGTGGCCGGATCTCAGCTCACTGCAAGCTCCGCCTCCCACGTTCACGCCATTCTCCTGCCTCAGCCTCCCAAGTAGCTGGGACTACAGGCGCCCGCCACCACGCCCGGCTAGTTTTTTGTATTTTTTAGTAGAGACGGGGTTTCACCGTGTTAGCCAGGATGGTCTCGATCTGACCTCGTGACCCGCCTGTCTCGGCCTCCCAAAGTGCTGGGATTACAGACTTGAGCCACCGCGCCTGGCCTATTTGGAGAGATTTTCACAAGACATTATTGAGCAATTATTAAAACATACGAATATGATAAATACGAAACCAGATAAATTGTTGGTGAAAAAAAATGGTAACAAAAACTAGGTATTTTTAATTGTATATATTATAAGCTATTGTAAAAGACAGGAAGGAGGGGGAAGGAAATAATAAAGAAAAAGAATGAAAAAAATTTAAAGCTAGTAAGTATTGCATAATTTCTTATGTATAACTAATTTTATATTGATATGCATTAATGAATTAGAGCAGCAATAGGTTAAAATTTGATCTACTGACAAAAAATGTGGGCCCATTCCAAGTGAAAAAGCAAGTTGCATAGTAATAGATAAAGACTATCTATAAATAACAACAAATGATAAAAATGTTATATACGTGTGTGTGTACGTGTGTGTGTGTATTCACACACATGCATAAATAGATGTGCTTTTCTGATCAAGGAGAAATAAGTAATAGGATATACTCTGTAGTTACCCTAGGAAAACGGAATTGGAGAACGGAGTAGGAAAACAGTAGGGAAAACACAACTGGAATAGAGAGTAGGGAAATGAATAAATTTTTTTTTGTATGTCTTCCAATTATTTCAGCCATTATAATAAATACGTATTATATGACTAGAAAACATCAAATGCAAAAATATCGTTTTGTAAGAAGGAAGAAAATCAAATCTGTTTCCTAGCAATTGTATTTCTGTTCTGATGGCTAAAACAGTCCTTGTAATTTTAAATTTATAAAGGTATTTCACATTCTTCTATAATTTTAAGAAAATAACTTAATCAGAATGAGAAAAAGATATAGCTCTTTTAATGGACTGATTAACAATAAGTAATGTAAAATTATGAGTCAATCTGAATGAATTTTTATGGCTGCTTTTAAAAAAATACTTCTGGGTCCATATAGGCATATATATTTATGAGATACCTAAAATATTTTGATACCAGCATGCAATGCTTACTAATCACATCATGGGAAACTGGTTAATCATCCCCCTCAAGCATTTATCCTTTGTGTTACAAACAATCCAATTATACCTTTTAGTTATTTTGTTTTTTAAAACTTCTATTTTAGGTTCAGGGGTACATATGCAGGTTTGTTATAGAGGTTTGTTACAATATAAAGTCATTAAGAAATAAATTAGAATAATGTCACTTTATTTGGAGAGATTTTCACAAGATATTATTGAGCAATTATTAAAACATACAAATATGATAAATACGAAACCAGATAAATTGTTGGTGAAAAAAAATGGTAACAAAAACTAGGTATTTTTAATTGTATGTATTATAAGCTTGTGTCACAGTGGTTTGTTGTACAGATGGTTTTGTCACTCAAGAACTAAGTATTAACCTTAGTATCCAATAATTATTTTTTCTGATCCTCTTCCCCTTCTCACCCTCCACTCTCAAATAAGCCTCACTGTTTATTGTTCCCCTCTTTGTGTTAATGTGTACTCATCATTTAGCTCCCACTTAAAAGTGAGAATACGCAGCATTTGATTTTCTGTTTCTGCGTTAGTTTGCTAAGGATAATGGCCTCCAGCTCCATCCATGTTCCTGCAAATAACATGAGCTTATTCTTTTGTATGGCTGCATATTATTCCATGGTGTATATGTACTACATTTTCTTTATCCAATCTATCATTGATGAGCAGTTAGGTTGATTCCATTTCTTTTCTATTGTGAATAGTATAGCAATGAACATACACATACATGTGTCTTTATGAAAGAATGATTTATATTCTGTTAGGTATATACCCAGTAAAGGGATTGCTGGCGTGAATGGTAGTACTGTTTTTAGCTCTTTGATGAATTGCCATACTGCTTTCCACAATGATTGAACTAATTTACACTTCCACCAACAGTGTATAAGTGCCCCTTTTCTCCACAACCTTGCCAACATGTTATTTTTTGACTTTTCAATAATAGCTATTCTGACTGGTATAGATAGTATCTCACTGTGGTTTTGATTTGCATTGCTTTCTAGTTGTTTTCTAGTTCTGTGAGTAATGTCATTGGTAGTTTGATAGACATAGCATTGGATTTGTAAATTGCTTTGGGTAGTGTGGCCATTTTAATGAAACTGATTCTTCCTATTCATTAAATTATTATTGACTATAGTCCCCTTGTTGTGCTATCAAATACTACATATTATTTATTCTTTCTAGTGTTTTTGTACCCATTGACCATCCTCACCTTCCCCCACTCCTTACTACACATTACCATTCCCAACCTGTGGTGACCATCTTTCTGTTTCCAAAAATTCAAGCATTTTGATTTTTAGATCCCACAAATAAGTGAGAGCATGCAATGTTTATCTTTCTGGGCCTGACTTATTTCATTTAAAATAATGACCTCCAGTTCCATCAACATTGTTGCAAATGGCAGAATCTGCTTCTTTCTTATAGTTGAATGACACTTAGATTGCTTCCAAATCTTGGTTACTGTGAAGAGTGCTACAACAAACATGAGAGTGCAGACAACTCTTCAATATACTGATTTCCTTTCATTTGGGTATAAACCCAGCAGTGGGACTGCTGGATCATATGGTAGCTCTATTTTTAGCTTTTTGAGGAATTTCCAAAGTGTTCTCCATAGTGATTGTACTAATTTACATTCCCACCAACAGTTTACTCTGGTTCCCTTTTCTCCACATCCTCACCAGTGCTCACTATTGCCTATCTCTTGATATCTCTTATCCCATTGATTGATTTGCATATATTGAACCATCCTTGCATCCCTGGGATAAATCCCACTTGGTAATGAAAAAGATCTTTTTAGTGTGGTGTTGAACTCAGTTTGCTAGTATTTTGTTTAGGATTTTTGCATCAATATTTATAGAGATATTGGTTTGTAGTTTTTTAATGTATCTTTGGTTTCGGTATCAAGGTAGTACTGGCCTCATATAGAATGAGTTTGAAAGTATTCTCTCTTCTTCTATGTTTTGGAATAATTTGAGTACAATTGGCATTAGTTATTCTTTAAATGTTTGGTAGAAATCAGCAGTGAAGCCATTGGTTCCTGGACTTTTCTTTCCTGGAAGAGTTTTACTGTGGCTTTGATCTCATTATTTGTTATTGGTCTGTTCAGGTATTGGATTTCTTTATGGTTAAATCTTGGTAGGTTATATGTGTCTAGAAACATTAATTTATTCTAGATATTCCAAATTATTGGCATATAGTTACTCATAGTAGCCACTAATGATATTTTTAATTTCTGCAGTATTAGGTGTAATGTCTCCTTTTTCATCTCAAATTTTATTTATTTGGGTATTCTTTTTTCTTTCTTAGTTACTCTGGCTAAAGTTTTGTCAATTTCATTTATCTTTTCAACAAACTTTTTATTTCATTGATCTTTTATATCATTTTCTTAATTTCAAATTTATTTATTTCTTGTCTGATCTTTATTATTTCTTCTATTAATTTTGGATTTGGTTTGCTCTTGCTTTTCTAGCTCTTCAGGATGTATACTTAGGTTCTTCTTTAGTGGACATTTTTCTTCTTTTTTGATGCAAGCACTTACAACTATAAATTTCCCTCTTAGTACTGCTTTTACTCCATCCCATAGGTTGAGGCATTTTGTGTTTCCATCATCATTTGTTTCAAGATATTTTTCAATTTCCTTCTTACTTCTTTCATTGGCCCACTGGTCATTCAGGATTATATTGTTTAATTTCCATGTGTTTGTATAGCTTCCAAAATTCTTCTTGTTATTGATTTGTAGATTTATTCCATTCTGGTTGAAGAAGATACTTCATATTATTTCATTTTGTTGAATATTTTAAGACTTGTTTTGTGATCTAACATATTCTTGAAAATGATCCATGTGAAGAGGAGAAACTTGTGTATTCTGCAGCTGTTGGATAAAATGTTCTGATAATATTCATTAGTTCCATTTGTTCTGTAGTGTAGATTAGGTATGATATTTCTTTGTTAATTTTCTGTCTAGAAGATCTATTCAATGCTGAAAGTAGGGTGCTGAAGTCTCCAGCTATTCTTGCAGTGGGGTCTATGTCTCTTTTTATCTCTATTAATATTTGCTTTATATATCTGGGTGCTCTAGTGTTGGGTTCATATATATTTACAATCAGTGTATTCTCTTGCTGAATTGAGACTATCATTAAATTATGAACTTTATCATTATATAATGACCTTCTTTCTCTCTTTTTACAGCTTTTTTCTTGAAATCTATTTTGTGAGGTATACATATACTTAATCCTGCCCTTTTTGGTTTCCATTTGCACAGAATGTCTTTTTTTAATCCCTTATTTTCAGCCTATATGTATCTCTATAGGTGATGTGTGTTTCTTGTAGGTAACAGATCATTGGGTCTTATTTTCCATCCATTCAGCCACTCTATGTCTTGACTGGAGAGTTTAGTCCATTTAAATTTAATGTTATTATTGATAAGTCGGGACTTACTCTTACAATTTTGCTATTTGTTTTCTGATTGTTCTACAGTCTTCTCTTCCTTCTTTCCTGTCTTCCTTTTAGTGAAGATAATTTTCTCTGGTGGTATGCTTTAATTTATTGCTTTTTAGATTTGCTTATCAATTGCATGTTTTTTGATGTGAGGTTACCATGAAGCTTGCAAACACTGTCTTATTACCCATTATTTTAAACTGATGATAACACTGACTGCATAAACAAACATGCAAAAAGAAAACGAATAAAAATTCTACACTTTAACTTTATTCCCCCATTTTAACTTTTTGTAATTTCTCTTCATGTATTATTGTACTATATATGCCTTGAATAGTTGCTGTAGTTATTATTTTTTATTAGTTCATCATTTAGTCCTTGTACTTAAGTCAAGAGAAGTTTACACACCACAATTACAGCGTTATGACATTATTTGTTTTTCTGTGTGCTTACTATTACCAGTGAGTTTTGTACCTTCAGACAATTTCATCTCACTCATTAACATTCTTTTCTTTTAGATTGAAGAATTTCCCTTAGCATTGCTTGTAGGACAGATCTGGTGTTAATGAATTCTTGAGCTGTTGTTCATCTCAGAAGGTCTATTTCTTCTTCATACTTAAAGGCCACTTGCATCACAAATACTCATATATAGGGTAAAAGTTTTTTGTTTTTTTTTTTCCTTTCTCCACTTTAAATATGGCATACCACTCTCTCCTGTCCTCTAAGAGTTCCACTGAAAAGTTTGCTGCCAGCTATATTGGAGCTCCTCTATATATTATTTCTTTCTTTTTTCTTTCTGCTGTTGGGATCCTTTCTTTATCATTCTTGGCTGTCAGGAATTTGATTAAATGTCTTGAGGTAGTCTCCTTTGGGTTAAATCTTCTGGCTGTTCTATAACCTTCTTGTACTTGAATGTTGATACCTTTCTCAAGGCCTGGAAAGTTGTCTGATATTATCATTTTGAACACACTTTCTATCCCCATCTCTCTCTACCTCCTCTTTAAGGCCAAAGCCTCTTCAATTTGCCCTTCTGATATTTTCTAGATCTTCTAGGTGTGCTTCATTTGTTTTTATTCTTTTCTCTTTAATCTCCTCTATGTATTTTCAGATAACCTCTCTTCAAGCTCACTAATTCTTTCTTTTGCTTGAACTATTCTGCTCTTCAGAGATACTGATGAATTTTTCAGTTACATTTTTCTACTTTAAATTTCTGCTTGATTGTTTTTAATTACTTCAATCTCTTTATTAAATTTATCTGATAGAGTTCTGAATTCCTTCTCTGTGTTATCTTGAATTTGAGTTTCCTCAAAACAGCTATTTTGAATTCTCTGTCTGAAAGGTTATATATGTACATATATATGTGTGTGTATATATATATATATATTTCTCCAGGATTTATTCCTAGTGCCTTATTTAGCTCATTTGTTGAGGTCATGTTTCCCTGGATTAAGTTGATGCTTGTAAATGTTCTTCAGTGTTTGGGCATTGAAGAGTTAGGTACTTATTGCATTGTCTTCATAGTCTGGGCTTCTTTATGCCTGTCTTTCTTGAGAAGGCTTTCCAGGTATTCAAAGGGACTTGGTCCCCAAGCCTAACACTGTGGTTGGTGGTCTTGGGTAAGATCTGGAATAATTCTCTGAACTACTAGGCAGAGACTCTTTATCTTTTCCCTTACTTTCTCCCAAATCTATGAAGTCTCTCTCTGTCTTTCTCTCTCTCTCTCTTTCTGTGCTGAGCCACCTAGAACTTGGGGTATGATGCTGCAAGCAACCCTGTGGCCACCACTACTGGAGCTGCGCTTCATCTAACATGAAGCTGGCCACAGCACCAAGCTACCTTGCCTTGCCAAGGTCCTTCCCTTCAGCATGGCAAGTTCCCCTAGGTCCTGGGTATGTCCAGAGATGTAGTCTGGAAGCCAAGGATTAGAGAAAACAATCTTGGCAGTTTGTCTGATGTTCTATTCTACTGTAGTTAAGCTGGCTCCCAAACCACTATACAAAGTCTTCTTTGCTCTTCACTCCCATTTCCACAGGCAGAGGAGCCTCTCCCTGTGGCTACCATCACAACCTGTCCACAGGGTGTTCTGCCTGGCTACCACCAATTTTTACTTAAAGTCCAAAGGCTCTTCTGTCAGCTTGTGGTGAATGCTACCAGGCCTGGGACTTACATTTAAGGGAAGTAGACTCCCTGCTGGCCCAGGGTAGGCCCAGAAATGCTGTCCAAGAGCTTCGTCCTGGACTTGGGGACCCTCACAGCCTGCTTGTTGCTCTACCTTACTGTGGCCAAGCTGGAACCTAGGGTGCAAAGAAAAGTCACCTTTACTATTCACTCTGCTTTTCTCAAATAGAAAGAGTATTTCACTATAGCCACAACAACTGCAAATGTGCTGGGTCTCCCCTAAAGCCAGCATGTCTAAGAGCCCAATTCCTGCAGCATACTCCTTCAGTATCACTGATGGTAAGTCAGAGCTCAGCTCTGTAGTCAGCACGTGTTAAATCTTGCCAAGACTGCATCGGCTTCATGTCAGATGAAGCGCAACTCCAGTAGTGGTGGCCACAGGGTTTCTTTCTTTAAGGCAGTGGGTTTCCATTTTGGCCGAGGCTGTGTCTAGAAACGTTACTTATAAGCTAGGGCCCAAAATGGGACCTCACAACTCTGCCCAATGTCTTATCCTACTGTCACTGAGCTGATATCTAAGATACAAACAAAATCCTCTTTACTCTTCATTCTCCTCTTCTTAAGCAGAAGAAAGGAGCAACTTTCCTTGCTAAGACCTGCACTGCCTGGGGTTGGGGGAGGAATGGCACAAGCATTTCCTTAGCTGTGCCAGTTGGTTTCTCCCTAGGTCATGGGCCACCCTAGTTCACTGGCTCTAAGCCCAAGCTAGGCCTAGGAGCTGCCTAGGAATTGTAGTCCTTATGACCTAGACTGTCCTTCACACTTACCTGGGAACCCAAAGCACTTCAACCCATGGTGGCAAGGCTTGCCAAGAAACTCAAGTTATGACTACTGGGATAGGTGATGTTCTTCTGACTAGGTCTGGTCGAATGTTGCCTCCATGTACAGGTGCTGGCTAAGCCTAGCAGAGCTCTACTTTCTGCTGTGAGAGAGCAGCACTGAGTTCAATATAAAATCTCTGAGTCACTCCACTCTCCCTTCCCAACGTGCACAGCTTCTCTCTCTGGGCCATGTGGCTGCAGGGGAGATGAAGGAGGGGTGATGTTGTTGATTCAAGGTTGTCTCTCCTGCCCTCCTCAATGACTCTTTTAGTGATATGAAGTTAAAACCAAGTACTGTGATTGCTTGTCTGATTTTTGGTTCTTATGGTAGTCCTTCTCTATCTGCGGATAGTTGTTAATATTTGGAGTTCCATGGTGACGGGGAGGGGAGATAAGTGGTGTGTACTTTTATTCCACCATTTTACTCCATCCCCTGAATGAATTTTTGATCAGCCAGGTTTCTTATGCTTCTAACAAGAGATCCACTTTCTTCCATCCATCTCTTATAAAATCTTTTTTTTAGCCAAGAGGACTTCAATGTTGTCATACCACTATTCGTACATCAATGTCAACACTCATGAAAAATCTGGTAGACATTTGTAGGTAAATAAAAGCTGATTTTGAATGTATAATGTCTGGATATTGAGAACTCTGCATTTACACAAAATTTAGACACTTTAGTTCATTATGCAGACAACATTTTGAGGAAAAAAATAAACTCTAAGAGAATAAACTGCTGTGAGGATAGAGAATACAATGTTCTCCATGAGATAGAAAACAGGTATCAGTGTCTGTGCTGAGGAGCTCCTGAATGATTCTGTGGTTCTGCAGGTGGTTCTTCAGATAATTTGGCTTGTCAGTGATGTCCATGTTCTGCAGTTTGTCTAACATTGTTCCTCTTTCACAGAACTTGAAACTCATACAGCTCATGGCCAGGGAAATTTCATGGCCTTCCCAAGTCATATGCAAATCAATCTTTTCTGTAAATCTTGTCTACTTGGGAAAACAAGGGCTGCCTTTGTCTTTCTTTGTAGAAATTCTCTATCATAAAAACAAGAAAACATCCATGAAAAAAATTGTCAAATTAACAGTGGATCTTGGATTGTTACTTTCCAGGACAGATTTTAACACGCATGCCTTAAATAGCTTCTTATTTATCTGTTTGCAAATGTGTTGTTATTATTTGCTCACCTGAAGAAACAACTAGTACATTCCTTATTTCTTTACCTACTTGCTTTAAATAATTATGGCTTGATTCTGAAATCACTATTCTTTCCCAAAATGGTGATTGTAAAGGAAAAAACTCATGTTTATAGGGAAATAATGAAATCCATATCCAACTTGATTTCTAAAGTCCATATTATATCATTACCTTTTCATCGCCGTATTAAAAAAACAAAAAAGTGGCTTTACAAAAGTTCATACCATTCAGCTTCTTTGTTTCTTTTATGGCAAGAAAAAATTTCTTAGCTACTAACAAAAAAAGTTCCTCCCCAGTATTCTTCTTGTTGTATAGCAATAATCTTCCTGTGAGACAAAGGTCTTCAACACTCCAGGACAAGAGCAAACACAAAAATGAAATAATTTTAAGAAGTCAGTTAAATTTTAAAGTAGATTTTATGAAACCTAGAACAGGAAAAAAAATTAAATACAAAACAGTTTGGATTTTCAAGTGCCAGATGTTTGAGAAAAAAAAATTTTTTATTACCAAATGACATGCTTTCAAATAATAATGAAAACTTCAAACTAACCTATAGGTAGAATTTATATCATAAAAACAGGACTAGGAAAAATGTACAATATCTAAAATAGACAAAGTCAATGCAGTCTGAGGAAACAGAAAATATTAAAAAGATGAGCAATAAAATTAAGTAAGCCTTTTTGAGAATCCCTAAGAAGATACTTTGCTCCCCATCTCAGCAACAGGCAGAGCCCTTGAGGTATTACCAATAGGAACCCTGGACCAGGTCAATGGGAACCCAGAGCAGAGCAACACTTCCTAGTATGTGTTCTGGGAAGCCCCTTAGGAAGAGCTGACACCCTAGAGAAGTTCCACTTCCAGCATAGCACCAAAGTACCTGATTACAAATGGGACACAGTCCATCTAAGTGAAGAGAAGACCTGTGTTAACCCTCCCATTCCCCTGGGGACTTAAAAACAGTATGAAGAAAGACTTGAGAATGTTTCATATCCCAAAATAATTATGTTGGGTTTGATATTGAGATGAAGCACCCATGGAGATTTCTTATGGTGGGAAAAAGGTCAGTATCTTAATGGTGAGCATGGCAAGATGGGAATCATCATCTAATTATCAGCTTGGAATCATCTTTTGAGTATCAGCTAAAGAGGGTAAATGCCAACAACATAAGGCCAACCACCTAATCCTTTATTTCGGCAAAAGCCTACATAAGAAAGTACTGATCATTGTGAACTAAAAATGTCTTCCCCAGATAGTAAACATATATAATCCTATGAAAGGGATAGAGGAGGAGACTGAACTGACTGAATTTGACTGAATTAATAATGAAATTCTTTGAACACTCACCAATTTAACTGTGTTTGTCTTATAATAATTATATATTATATAAATATGTATTATATAATTTATTATTAAACTTTCTGTTGCTGACTCAATAAGGACTTAAAGTCAAAATTTGAAGTTATTCATGAAAATGAAAAACATTATATTTTGCACAACAGAATAAGTTGCTTATGAGCATATATCCACCATAATGTCATGTATCTACTAACTCTGGTTCCTTGAAGACTTTAGCATGGAGTACTATCTTCCTGGCAACTAAAAGTTCCGCCATCTCCTAGGTGATTTAAAGGCCATTGAAGATGATATATGCAATAGCGTAGCTTATCAGTTGTTTGACTTCCAGTAAGTGCTTGATCAGCAGTTACTGTCCAAACTGGTACCTGGAAAACAGCAGGATAGCTCATCTCTGAAATATTGCATTGAAACATTATATTGGTCATCACAACTTCTCATCCTTCAGCTTGCACATATCACTTTATCTAATTTCTTCTTCCCTGTCAACCCTTTCCAGGATTCATTTCTTACAGTATTCACTTTAGACTCTGTAGTTAAATCATGTAATCAACTCTCTTCCTCATAACCTTAAGGAGGTGTTCTGCAGCCTTGCAATGATCCATTCTAAAAATCCCAATCATGATTCAAATGGTGAATTTCTCTTGCACCTACACATACAGGCACTGAGCACTGTTGGAGAAAATTTTAAACCACATAGATTAGCCATATTATTAATTTCTTTTCTCCAGCCTAAGTTGAGTCCTCAATTCTGCTGATTAGTATTTCTCTATTTCCCAAATAAGCTATGTTCACAATTCTCTACAATGTATTTTCAACCTACTCTACTTTTATCAAATCTCTGATCTTTCTACTTATTTTACTTTAGTAGATAGACTTTTCTTATTCTACCAGTGAAAAATTATATCAATTTACTCACCACACCTATTCACTTCCTTAATACATATGTATTATTTCCCCCAACCTCCATCCCCCTCCTGTTACAATTGGATAGAACTCCTTATTTTAAAGTAAATCCTCTCACGCATACTATGGCTCTGTGTCCTCTCTTTTATAATTTACATTTCTACTGGAGTCTTCCCATCAACATTTAAATATGTTGCAGTATTCCTTTACAATGATAAATAGATGATAGAGAGATAGATGGATACGTAGGTAGGTAGATTGGTTGGCAGATAGATAGATAGATAGATAGATAGATAGATAGATAGATAGATAGATAGATATCCTGCCTCCATCTCAAGTTTCATTACAAATACCACCCTAACGTATCAAATGAAATATGTATTGACTCTTTCTCCACTTAATTACCCATATTTATTCCTCTGTTCACTAAATCTGTCAAACACCTTCATACTTACCAACACTTCTTTATACTATGGTCTTGGCAAAGTTTTCTACAGCTTATCTTTGCTAAATTATTGAATTACTTTTAATTGTTATCTTAGGTGACCTCATTAGGTGAGAACATTTGAAGTATTTAACCATTTCTTCTTATCAGAAACATCTACTCCTATACATTACCCTCTCCTAATTTAATTCCTATTTTAACTCTCTCCTGGTTACACATTGGTCATCCCTTGATATTTGCTGAGTTCATTTCTAGAGATCATTTCTTCTTAATCTCCCAAGGTAGTCTCATATATTCTCTTGATTTCCATTCATATGCATATATTGATAATTCCAAAATAATATATCTATCTAAGATCTCTCTACTGAACTTACCATTTAGAAACCTAACTTCCTACTGGGAATTTTTTTCAATATCTAATTAGAATCTCAACTTTAATATATTCAAAAAGTTTCATTTCCAAAGATGTCCCTCCTACCTCACTGAATAACATCATTACTTAACTCATTTCACAAGTCAGAAATCTAGATATGTTTTACCATACCCTCATCCTAACATAACCCTAAGTTTCTCCAGGTCTGACTTTATGGATTAGGGTGAAAATTTTAGACTGCACTCTCAGAACTATAGGAAACAATTGTGAAAAGAAAATGTGTTCATCAATATCTATCTTTTTATTTTTCTTCCTGATCACACAGCTAAGCATATAACTAACTTACCAGGTGAAAATTATAGGCACCATTCACAGGCCTGGCCACATAAACATCTTGTGTACTTCCCTCCACTCCTTGATATCTCTCTTTTTATCCAGCTGCCAGCCAGATCCAGAAGACCCAGTGGAAGACTCGGAGTCTCTGTGGGGTAGTGGAGCCACAACAAAGAAGGAAACTGGGTCTCTGAAACACCACAGTAAATAATGCCCACTGAATTGTGATACACTAAGAAATAAACTATTGTGTTAAACTATTGAAGGTTTCTTTTTTCCCCCTAAAACAAGCAGTTTATCCATTGAAAGTTTCTAAACATAGTAATAACACAATATGATTTCAAAGACTGCTGACTTTTCTGTGTTGAGAAAAGGACTAGAGGGCAATGGGTGAATGTTGATGAAGGGAGACCAGTTAAATTTTTATTGCAAAAATCTGGGTAAAGAAAAATGGCTACTTTGACACTGTATTACTTGTGGCAGTGGTGAGAAGTGATCAGATTCTGAATATATTTTGAAAGAAGAGACCACAGAATTTGCTGATGAAATAGATATAGAAGTGTAGGATGTACTTTGCCCACTTTTTATGGGTTGTTTGTTGGTTTTTTTTTTTCTATAAATTTGTTTAAGTTCCTTATAGATGCTGGATATTAGACCTTTGTCAGATGCATAGTTTGCAAAACTTTTCTCTCATTCTGTAGGTTGTCTTTTCACTCTGTTCATAGTTTGCTTTTGCTGTGCAGAAGCACTTTAATTTAATGAGATCCCATTTTGTCAATTTTTGCTTTTGTTGCAATTGCTTTTGGTGTTTTCATGATGAAAGCTTTGCCTGTGCCTATGTCCTAAATGGTATTACCTAGGTTATCTTCTAGGGTTTATATAGTTTTGGATTTTGCATTTAAGTGTTTAATCTGCCTTATTTTTTGTATATTGTATAAGGAAAGGGTCCAGTTTCAATCTTCCACACATGGCTAGCCAGTTAGCCCAGCACCATTTATTGACTAGAGAATCCTTTCTCCATTGCTTGTTTTTATCAGGTTTGTTGAACATCAGAGAGTTTTTAAGTGTGTGGTTTTATTTCTGAATTCTCTATTTTGTCCCATTGGTCTACGTGTCTGTTTTTGTACCAGTACCATGCTGTTTTGGTTACTGTAGCTCTATAGTATAGTTTGAAGTCATGTCCGTTATAGCACTATTCACAATAGCAAAATATGGAATCAACCTAAATGCCCATCAATGATAGACTGGATAAAGAAAATGAGGTGCATATACACCATGGAATACTATGCAGCCATTAAAAAAGAACAAGATCATATCCTTTCCAGAAACATGGGTGGAGCTGGATACCATTATCCTTAGCAAACTCATACAGGAATAGAAAACCAGATACTACATGTTCTAACCTACATGTGGGAACCAGTGATGAGAACACATGGACACATAGAGGGGAACAACACACACTGGGGCCTATTGGAGAGTGGAGGGTTGGAGGAGGGGGAGGATAAGGAAAAATAACTAATGGGTACTAGGCTTAATACCTGGATGATGAAATAATCCGTACAACAAACCCCCATGACACAAGTTGGCTTATGTAACAAGCCTGCACTTATACCATGAACTTAAATAAAAGTTTTCTTTAAAAAGGTGTAGGATTTGTGACAAGAGGGGAATTAATAAAAATTGTAAAATTCTTGAGCTCTCATTTACTGAGCTGAGGATAAAAGATTGATTTGAGAGAGGATTGACAGGACTTGATAATAGATGAGAAATTTATGGATCAAAACGCCATCTGGACTTAATCTTCTCTCTTTGTCGGCCTTCCACCTTGACAGTCTATTCTCACTTCCAAGTAGAACCCCAGGCAAATTCTGTTTCAATGTCTTAGGTTAAATTCTACATAAAATGGTTGCTCTCTTTTGCTAATACTCCCAACAAAAATATCATCTCTGATCCTAAATTGAATAATGTGCCCAAACCTGAAACAACATCCTCTACCCCCAACCCAATGCAAATACCATTGGGAGTGATATGGGAATGTGTTGTGGGGCTTGGGCTTCTGTCACGTGGGCACAGAAATAGAGTCATTCCTCTGCAAACCCCATGGGCTGAGATTTGAGAAGCATTATAGTATTATGGAAATGTGGGATACATATATCTAAAGAAGGTTAATGGATATGGGGAACCCAACAATAATGACAACAAAAATATATAAAACCTCTTTATTTCAATAATCTACCATAGGGAGTGAAGATGGTATATAGCAAAATCATTTCTTTATTCAACAAATACTTTTGTTAGGTATTGGGATTTTTCTGGTAATAAATGATAATCAAAAATAGACATGTTCTGTATTTTCCTAGAGTTGAATAATTCAATGAAGAAGAGAGACTTGAACAAATAACTCACTAAGCAAAGTATAATTATAAACTTTGTAGGTACTATGAAGAAAGAAGCATATTTTAGGATAGAATATCAAAGCACAGTGACCCAGACTGGGGCATCAGAGGATCCTCTATGAAATATGTAATCATTCTGACTTCAATGTGGAGAATGAACTGAAAGAGGGGGCAGTCTGTATATGTAGACAAATTAAAAGGCCATGTTAGCAATCTAAGTAGAAGTTAATGGTTGATTTAGCATAATGTTAGCACAAAATGAAAAGAAGGGGACAGAGGCAATGGATATTTATGAGAAATATCATATCATATATGGGTGGATATAGGTAACAAGAGAGAGAGAAAGATCAAGGGTTACTCCTAGGTTTCTAGCTTACGCAATTGAGTGGATAGAGATGTCATTCCCTGAGAGAGAGAATACAAGCAAAAATCCCTAGAAAATTAAGGCTGGAAAGAGCAATAATTTTTTGTTAGATGGATAATTCAGTAGAATATATAACATGGGCCCTAACTAAAATCGTTTATGACTTCATTGGGTATAGTCTCAAAGATTCTCTGGGCTGAAAATTAAAATTTATTTCACCCTTCTCACTCTTTGTCTCCCTGAAGGACAAATTGCCCTGCAGAGATAGAATCAGAAACATGTGTCTTAAATGTCAAAATGAATGTCAAAAGAAAATAACTGGCATAATTGCTTAATTGCTAGCTGTCATGCAACTGAAGGAAGGAAATGCAATTAGAATAAGGTGATTTTTCTAGACTTCTCATATCTATCATACTTTTCCTTTTACTGTTCAAGAGGTGTATGTAAAGTATAATTTTTCATTGGCTTAATTATATGTTTAAAATTCTCATGTTTTCTGATGTGTTCATTTATTTCTATTTATCCTGAAGTTCTACAGACATGTATCTTTGTTCTTCACTTTATGCTGTATTCAGCACTAGGTTATTCCTTCCTGAATGCAATGGAGAGGAAATTACCCTATCATATCCTCTAAACATAAAGTTACCAAAGTATTTCCCGCTTGAAATGTCAGTCTATATTGTAGCTGCAAGATCAGTTATAAATCTTCTTGTATTTCGGACATATCAACACTCTGAACACATGCCAGAAAACTACAGAAGTTTGGGATTCATTGAATTCACTACTTCCACAGAGTGGAAGTCCAATGAGATAGAGGTGTCCAATGAGATAGAAGTTTCCAGTGGGATAGAGGGATAATTATACTACTAAAATAAATGCCTCCTTCAGTATTTTTATCCTGGCTAGATTGTCTTCAAATTCAGGAGGGAGTCAACTCAATAATTGGTTTGTGAGCTGAATTATCTAATTTATGCACCTCACACCCCTGCCTTACTGGCTAATATTTAGTGTTTTCCAGACTCTGTCTATGGTTTCAGAAAGATGGGAAAAAGCCAGGTACAATCATTTTGTTTAACTTTTATTTTACTTTCACGAGTACATATGCAGTTATACATTACTTGTTATACAAGTAAACTCATGTCACAGGGTTTTTTTGTGCAGAGTATTTTGTCACCCGGGTACTAAGCCTAGTACCCAATAATTATTTTTTCTGTTCTTCTCCCTCCTCCCACCTTCCACTCTCAATTAGCCCTGGTGTCTGTTTCTCCCCACTTTATTTCTGTGTGTTCTCATCATTTAGCTTCCACTTATAAATGAAAACATGTCATATTTGGTTTTCTGTTCCTGTGTTTGTTGGCTAAGAATGATGGCCTCCAGCTCCATTCATGTACCTGCGAAGGGCGTGATCTCATTCTTTTTCATGTCCGTGAAGTATTCCATAGTGTATATGTACCGTATTTCCTTTATTCAGTCTATCACTGATGGACATTTAGGTTGATTCCATGTCTTTGCTATTGTAAACAATGTTGCAATGAACAAACACGTATATGTGTCCTTGTGGTAGAATGATTTATATTCCTATGGGTATATACCCAATAATGGGATTGGTGGGTAAATGATAGTTTTGTTTTTAGCCCTTTGAGGAATTGCCACATTGCTTTCCACAATGATTGAACTAATTTACACTGCCACCAATGGAGTATAAACATTCATTTTTCTCCTCGACCTTGCCAGCATCTGTTATTTTTTTACTTTTTAATAATAGTCATTCTGACTGGTGTGAGATATCTCATTGCGATTTTGATTTTCCCTAATGATCAGTGATATTGAACTATTTTTCATTTGCTTGTTGACCTCATGAATCTCTTCTTTTGAAAAGGGTCTGTTTGTGTCTTTTGCCCACTTTTTAATGAGGTTGTTTGTTTTTTTCTTGTATATTTGTTTAAGTTCCCTATAGATGCTGGATAGTAAACCTTAGTCAGATGCATAGTTTGCAAATATTTTTGCTCACTCTGTAGGTTGTCTATTTACTCTGTTGATAGTTTCTTTTGCTGTGCATATTCTCTTAAGTTTAATTGGATCCTATTTGTTAACTTTCACTTTTTTTTGTGATTGCTTTTGGCATCTTCATCATGAAATTGTTGCTAGTTCCTATTTCTAGAAGTCTATTGCCCAGGTTGTCCTTCAGAGTTTTTATAGTTTTGGGTTTTACATTTAAGTCTTCAATCCATCTTGAGTTTAATTTTGTATATGGTGTAAAGAAGGGGTACAGTTTCAGTCTTCTGCATACAGCTAGCCAAGTATCCCAGCATCATTCATTGAATAAGGAGTTCTTTTCCCAGTGCTTGTTTTTGTCAGCTTTGTTGAAGTTCAGATGATTGTAGGTGTGGGGCCTTATCTCTGGACTCTCTATTCTGTTTAATTGGTATACGTATCTGTTTTTGTATCAGTACCATGCTGTTTTGGTTACTGTAATCCTGTAGTGTAGTTTAAAGTCATGTAGCGTGATGCCTCCAGCCTTATTCTATTTCCTTAGGATTGCCTTGGCTATTTGAACTCTTTTGGGTTTCACATGAATTTTTAAGAAGTTTTTTATTCTAGTTCTGTGAAGAATATCATTGCTAGTTTGATAGGAATAGCATTGAATCTGTAAATTGCTTTGGGCAGTATTGCCATTTTAGTAATATTGAATCTTTCTATCCATGAGCATGAATTGTTTTTCCATTTGTTTGTGTAATCTCTGATTTCCTTGAGCAGTGGTTTGTAGTTCTTCTTGTAGAGATCTTTCACCTCCCTGATTAGCTGCATTCCTAGGTATTTTATTCTTTTTGTGGCAGTTGTGCCTATCTCTTGGCTGTTGTTGGTATATAAAAATGCTAATGATTTTCGTATGTGATTTTGTATCCTGAAACTTTGCTAAGTTGTTTATCAGCTGAAGGAGCTTTGGGGTTGAGACCATGAGGTTTTCCAGATATAGAATCATGTTGTCTTGAAACAGGGATAGTTTGGCTTCCTTTCTTCCCATTTGGATGCCTTCATTTCTTTTTCTTAGCTGATAACTCTGGCTAGGATTCTCAATATTATGCTAAATAGGTGTAGTAAAAAAGGGCATCCTTGTCTTGTGCTGGGCTTCAAGGGAATTCTTCCAGCTTTGGCCCATTCAGTTTGATATTGGTTGTGGGTTTTTCATTGATGGCTCATTATTTTAAGGTATAATCCTTCAATGCTAGTTTACTGCAGGTTTTTAACATGAGGACTGTTGAATTTCATTGAAAGTCTTTTCTGAGTCCATTTAGATTATCATGTGTTTCTTGTTTTTAGTTCTGTTTATGTGAAGGATCACATTTATTGATTTGCGTATCTTGAACTGACCTTGCATCCCAGGGATAAAGCCTATTTGATCATGGTGGAGTAGCTTTTTGATGTGCTGCTGAAGTTAGTTTGCAAAAATTGTGGTTGAAATTTTTTGCATCAATGTTCTTCAAGGATATTGACTTGAAAATTTCTTGTATTGTTGTGTCATTGCCAGGTTTTGGAATCAGGATGATGATGGCCTCATAGAATGAGTTAGGGAGGAGTCTCTCCTCCTCAGTTGTTTTGTGATAGTTTCAGTAGGAATGGTACCAACTTTTCTTTGTACATCTGGTAGAATTTGGCTGTGAATCCATCTGATCCTGGATTTTGTTGTTGTTGTTAGGCTATTTATTATTGATTAAATTTCAGAGCTAATTGTTGGTCTATTCAGGGAATCAATTTTTTTTCTGTACAATGTTAGGAAGGTGTAGGTGTCCATGAGTTTATCTATCGCTTCTAGGTTTTCTAGTTTGTGTACATAGAGATGTTCACAGTAGTCTCCGATGGTTGTATTTCTGTGGAATCAGTGGTAATAAACTCTTTGTTGTTTCTGGTTGTGTTTATTTACCTCTTCCCTCTTTTCTTTCTTATTAAACTAGCTAGGGATTTAATATTATTAATTTTTTTAAAAAAAAACTCGTACTCCTGAACTCATTAATCATTTTAATGGTTTTTTTGTTTCTCAGTCTCCTTCAGTTCAGCTCTGATTTTGATTATTTTTTGTCTTCTGCTAGTTTTGGGGTTGATTTGCTTTTGCTTCTCTAGTTTTTTAGTTGCAATGTTCGGTTGTTAATTTGAGATATTTCTAACTTTTTGATGTAGGTATATAGTGCTATGAATTTCCCTCTTAGCACTGTCTTAGGGGCAACCCAGAGATTCTGGTATATTGTACCTTTGTTCTCATTAGTTTCAAAGGCCTTCTTAATTTCTACCTTAATTCCATTATTTACCCAAAAGTCAATCAGGAGCATATTGTTTAATTTCCATGTAATTGCATATTTTTGAGAAAATTCTTTTAGTATTGATTTATATTTTTATTGCTCTGTGGTGTTTGGTACAATTACAGTTCTTTTGCATTTGCTGAGGATTGCTTTACATCCAACATGTGGTTGATTTTAGAGTATGTGCCATGTGGTGATCAGAAGAATGCATATTCTATTGTTTTAGGTGGAGAGTTCTGTAGAGTTCTATCAGATCCATTTGGTTCAATGTTGGGTTCAGGTCCTGAATATTTTTGTGAGTTTTCTACCTCAGTGAGATCTACTGCTGTCAGTGGAGTGTTGATGTCTCTCACTATTATTGTGTAGGAGTCTAAGTCTCTTTGTAGAGCTCTGAGAACTTGCTTTATGAATCTAGGTGCTCCTGTGTTGGGTGTATATATTTAGGATAGTTAGGTCTTCTTGCTGAATTGAACCTTTACCATTATATAATGCCCTTCTTTGTCTGTTTGGATCTTTGTTGGTTTAAAGTCTGCTTTATCTTAAATTACAACTGCAATCTCTGCTTTTTTTCTGATTTCTATTTGCTTGGTAGATTATTCTTTATTTCTTTATTTTGAGCCTATGCATGTCATTGCATGTGAGATGGGTCTCTTGAAGACAGCATACCATTGGGTCTTGCTTTTTTATGCAGCCTGTCATTCTGTGCCTTTTAAATGGGGCATGTAGCCTATTCACATTCAAGGTTAGTATTGATATATATGGGTTTGACTCTGTCGTTTTATTAACTGGTTACTATGCGAGCTTGTTTGTGTGGGTGCTTCATAGTGTCAGTGTTCTGTGTATTTAAGTATGTAACTGTATTAGCTGGTAATGGTCTTTCCATATTTAGTGCTCCTTGCAAGATCACTTGTAAGGCAGGTCTGGTAGTAATAAACTGCCTTACTATTTGCTTATCTGAAAAAGATCTTAGTTCTCCCTTGTTGAGGAAGCTTAGTTTGACTGGATATGAAATTCTACCTTGTACAATTTTCATATGTATACAGAGATTAATAATATATGTATGCCTTAGTAAAAATGCTATTAAAACTATATCTATAAAGTAAAATCCTATTCATATTTTTAAAGTCAAAGTTAAGTATTTTGATTTAGCTATCTATTATTTTGTAGCCAACTTTCTCAACATGTAGGGCCTTAAAACAATAAACATTTATTATTTAACAATTTCTGTGGGTCAGGAATCTGGACAAGGCTTAGCTGAATGCCTTTGGCTCAAGGTCTCTCATGAGATGCATTCAATTTGTTAGTCAGGCTGCAGTCATCTTGAAACTTTGCTAGGGCTAAAGGATACATTTCCAAGCTCACTCACACAATTGTTGGCAGCACTCAGTCCTTTGCTCCTTTGGCTTCTTCACACATATGGCAAATCCTCACTACATGGCAGCTGGCCTCTCCTAGAATGAGGGATCAGACATGGAGTGAGAGTGAGGTAGGGAGAGACAGAAAGAAAAAGAAAGGGAGAGACCAGGAAAATTCATGATCTCTTTATGAGCCAAACTCAGAAGCAGTATACCATCACTTCTACCCTGTACAATTTATTAGAAGTGAGTCAACAGGTTCAGCACATACTCAAGGAGAAGGAGTTTATACAAGAGTAAAATTACTAAGGAATAGGAATTATTTCCCCTCCCCGCTTAGAATTTGCCTACAACCTACGTATTTTTACATGTCTATGTTAACAGGATAGACATGTATCTCAATAAAGCAAGAAAATTTTGAAATTATCTTCATGGGCAAACTTTTTGTTGTTATTGGGTGTTATTTTTAGAGGCAGGCAAGTATATTTTAAAGTAGATTCTGAAGACTACAATAGATAATCAAGTTACGTAATGTTATTTTATCCCAAATAAGGGTGTGACTACAAAGTAGGAATACACTCCTTTGTTGAGTCATTTATAAGTTTTCATTCATCAGGGAAGCCACAGGTAATTTAAGTGCACACATTTTCTTAATTAGGCTGTTCTTTTATGTTTTAAAGGGACATGTTAGTAGGATTATAGTTGATTGGGGAATATAAGATTAGGAAGAGATTCCAATGCTGAAACAAGTGGTACTCCCTTTCTTGGTAGTTTCACTAAGTACCTTATCTGCCTCCTTCCTCACCCCACAACTGTCCAGCTGTTGAAATTGCTTCTTCGCCCAATGCCAGCCCAAACCTTTCTTTTTATTCTTGTTGGAAAATTCTCTTGGGCTTTTAACTGGAATTAAAACATTACTGCAAAGCCATCTGTCTCAAATCTCTGCTATGGTACAAAATACCTTTATGTTAACTGAGCTAGTTACACGAGTAAATTATTTAAATTATTGCTAAAAGTCCTCAATACAGTCTATTCTAAAATTTCTCAAGATAAGTAGATGAAATGTCTCATTGAAACATTTATTTTTCTGAACTCTAAGTTATGTTATATAATAAAGATAAAATGATATACCTACTATAAAGTTGGACAAATTGATAAATTATTAGTTATACAACTGAAACCTACAGGAAGGGCCACATATTGTCTCACAATAACCATAAAAAAAACCTATGGTTCCCTTGACTAGAACATAAGCTTCTGAGAATGAAGTAACAGAGAGGCAGAGGAGAGGAATCCCTATGCTCATAACTTTTCAGCTCACAAGCTTTTCCCCTACAGGAATGTACTTCTATAAACCCTCTTTTTTTTGGTTCTGAATCAAGCGTGGACACTAAAGTCCCAATTGTATGCTAAAAAGTAATGGAACCAGCATGATCCAGCCATGCAAATAATTTTATAAATAGGGCCTAGAAACAGCATTAACTAAACAGGACTATATGCCAGAAACAGTCTCCCATTTCAAGAATTAACCCACAGGGTACTCAGTAATCAGTTAACCCTCTTCAAGGAAAACCACATTTTTATCTACTCAAGTTTCAGAAATCAGTTACTGTAGTCTGTGAAGTGCCCAAGTTAAAGTCAGGGTAGGCAATGACCTTAAGCAAAAGCAGTTATATTTTCTTTCCCACTCCTTGCCATGTCAAAGAAAAAAAAATTACATGTTATTGCATCTAATATTACATGTTAAAGCCTTGTAAAGATTAGAGTTTTTATTTTTTTATTATGAGAGACCAGGCCACAAATTATCATAGATTCATAGCAGGACTCATTTATTTTACTCTAATATTTTCTAGCTAACGGAGCATGAAGGACTCACACAAATATTCTTTCCAAAGCAATAAAACTCAAATTATTTTCTCTGAGCTATCATCTTAAATGTTTGATTTATACCAAAAGGAAACAAATCCTACTGCATGGGTAGCAGCCAGTTTAGAAAGCTGCGCCAGTTAAACATTTCAAAATTTTTGGACACATCATCTGCCAAAACTGCATGGAACATCCCTTAACCAGACATGGGAGGAGAGTACCAAAAGACATTGCAATTGAGTCTCTTTTACAACATTATACGTAGAAGCCAAGAAACATTCACAATCTTTTATTTTTTTTTTTCAAAAGTTTGGGCTCCTGCACATCATGTTCTTAAGCAGACTAGGTTATAAAAGTCATGAGTTTCCATTGACCTTTGCCCGGCCTTCTTAACTTTGAAGAGCATTGTATCTTATGTTTGAAAAGAAGCGTAAGTGGGTTTCCAGTAGAGATATCCCAGATTCTAATTACCTTCTAAGTCCATCATATACAAGAAAGTGGACAATATTTAGCATTGAGAAGTCCTTTAATTTACGAATCTCTTGCAAAGATTGCATCACAAATCACAAAATATTCACTAGTTGTAACAACTAATTTTCATTCTACTCCACATTGAAGATACTTTTGATTATCTTAGAGGGCAAAAATAAATGACTTTATTTTATTGATGTATTAAAAAATTAATAATACTAAGCATAGCTGAAGTTACCAAGTGTTTACTATGTACCAGTGTTTACATTTACCTCATTTAATCCTCTCAGTAATTCTATAGGATTGGAACAGATATTATCACCCTCTTTTCAAAGATAAGAATCCTGGTTGCAGAGAAGCTAAGTAATTTATCCAAGCCTACTCAGCTAGTAAGTGACAAGAAATAATACAAAGGAGGCTTTTTCTGTACTCTGTGTTCTGTACTCTACACATTAAGACATAAATAAGCCAGTTTGTGCTTTGTTGTTGTTGGTGGTGATTTGTTTATAGCACAGAATCATAAAAAGGAAACATATATAACATTATAAATTCTAAGCACAACTAGAGAGAACATTATCTATAAAATATTTTCCTTATCTACCAGTGTTCAATGCCACAATAAAAACATGTAAATATACTGGTTAATTTTACTGAACTTTCTATGTATACGAACAAATGAATGCTTTTCCCAGCATAATAGACCACATATTATTAGTAAATAAATCAGGACTGACATTTCTTATACGATATACTCTAAATGCAACAGATTTTTTTATGTTTTTTGCTTTTTATGTTGTTTTATGTTTTTTCTTTCTTGGTTGCCCAATGCCTTTTGAATACCCTGACTATGCTTGGGGAATTTTCCTCCATGAGGTAGAACCCATAGAACTCACTTCTATGGCACACTTTCACTGTTAAAAATATAAGTATACAACTTGGATTGCACAAATTAAACTCACCTATGAGAGACTTTGATTTAGATGTGAGTGACTTGAGTAAGAAGGCATTTCAGGCTAAAATGAATGTTTGTTTGACTTCTGGCATCAGAGATAGACTCACTGCTGATGGTGTGGCTGTTGTGAGAAAGCTGAGTTTCTGGTAAATGCCAACTTTGTTCTTGTAGCAGGTGTTCCCTGATCCAGCAGGATCTGTGACAGGGTTAACAGAATTGTCCCTAAAATATAGCCTTCTGGCTAGTTCTTAACACTCTCAAAACTTCTGGAAATTACCCAATAACCTTTTAAAAGCTTTTCTTCTTTAGCAACCAGAGTCAGCTTCTGTTGCTTACGTTTAAGAATTCTAAGTTAGGGGCTCTAGTTCTGGGTAAAATAAAGTAAACACATCCCATCCCATCCTGTCTTTCTCACTTTACGTAACTATAAAACCTAGGCAGATTGAATGTACTGGACTATGAGGAGTCTGAAAAGAAAATAGCAATATGTGGATAAAGAAAAGATACCAAAATTCTAATCATCACTAAGCCTGTGTGAGTTTACATTTTTTCCCTTTAGTATCCTTGAACTGAACTCAAGGCAGCCAAAAACCCAGAAGTGAACATTGTGGTAAAGAGTGAGCTTTAAGAGAAGCCTGGCTCAGGGAACAGGGAAGGAAACTGCCAGATCTCAGAGAAAGTAGAGGAAATCAGCCAAGTGGTTATTTTTCTTTCATTTTTCCTGTATTCGCTCATGACTTATCCCCCAGGCAATTCATTGGTACCACAGCAGCAGTAGCAGTAGTGGCCAGCAACAGGAATCACTGGATATACAACTCCAGGGAGGGAAACCTTCCTTTCCATTTGGTAGAGCTGTGTCTTCAAAAGGGTGAGGACAAATCCATTGCTTTTTTCCTCTTCTCCCTGTCCTCCTACCACATGGCCTCAGACTTGGCACAATAATAGAAGTGGACAATTTCTGGCCAAAGAACCAAAAACTAGAGCCTGTGGAAACCAGAAAGTTCCAAGAAAACAGTAGAGAAGGAAGGAAAAAAAAAAAGCGAAATGTTTCATTAACTCCTGGAGTCACTGTCAACCTGAGCATGCCTGGATCTATCATTAGTAGCATACAAAAAGTTTGCCAACTGAGTTAATGGATCAATTTCCTTTCGGGTCCCACATGGAACAGTGAATGATGTACACATAAAACAAATTTGAATAACATTGCAACAACTTTGGAAATTAAACTGACTTTGGAAATAGCTTACAAAAGATGGGTTGATACATGTAGTCTGAGCCAAACCAGTCAATTGCCTACTGAACTAAAAAACATCAACTTTCTCTATGAGATTTAAACAAGAGTCAGTCCCACAATATTCAAAATGCCCAGTATGTAATCCAAAATTACTTAGATTATGAAGAAAAAATAATCTAAAATGACATAGTAAAATAAAATCAATAGACAGCAAAGACACCAACACAAATGCAAAAGGCTTTAAAATACCTTTTATTAGAATGTTAAAAAAAAGCCATGACAAAGTCTTGAAACAAATACTAAGATACGAAGTATCCGCAAATAAATAAAAGAGACAAAGAAGAATCAAATGGAAGTTTCTGAGCTGAAAAATTCAGTAACCCAGATTAAAAGCTCACTGGATAGATTAAAAAGCAGAATGAAAGTGACAGAGGAAAGAGCCAAAAAACTTGAAGGTAGATCAATAGACATTGTCTAATCTTAAAAGGTAGAAAAAAATTTTTTTAAAATGAACAGAGCCTCAAGGAAATGTGGAGCAACAGTAAATATTTAACAATGATGTTGTTGAAGTCCCAGGAGAGATCAGATTCTAGAGGTTTAAAAATGTGAAAAAGCAACAGCTAAAAACATTCTAAATTTGGTGGAAAACGTAAGACCATAGATGTAGGAAGTTAAGTAAATTACAAATAGAATCAATCCTAAGAAATTCACATTCAGATTCATCATAATGCCAATACTGAAAACTATATACAAAGAAAAATCATTGAAAATGGTCACACACTCAAAAAGACACATTACCTACAGGAGCAGAAATATGAGAATTACTATGGATTTCTTATTATAAGCCATGGAGGTCAGACAGGTGTCACAACATATTTTTCTTCAGTGTGGAAAGAGAACCGTCATTCCAGAATTCGATCTCCAACAAAAATATCCTTCCATAATGAAAGAGAAATAAAGATATTCTCAGATGAAGGAAAACTAAAATAATTCAATGCCAGCAGGCCTGCTATTTAATAAAAAGTTGTTAAAAAGGTACTTCATACAGAACAGAAATTATACCAGAAGAAAATACCATGAATAAACAAATAACAACAAAATGGTCAACATCTGAGTTATGTTACATTTTTATTACATTTGAGGTCTATTAAGTATATTCCATGCTTGAAAACAAAGAACATAACATTGTTAGGATTTTCAATATATGTAGATGTAATGAAGAAGACACCTACATCATAAAGGGGGAATGTAAAGGAATTTATATAGTTATGTTTCCATATTCCTACTGAAGTGGTAAAATACAAATTCTTTTTTTTTTTTTTTTTTTTACTGTGAATATATATTTTATTTAGTCACTTTTGTTTACAGTTGAAACTCTGGGAATTCAAAATTAACATCCTTGCCCGTGAACTTCTTATAGACACCAGAAAAAGTTTCAGCCTTGTGTTCCACATTGTTCTGCTGTGCTTTGTCCAAACGGACCTTTATGAGCCAGCTGCCATCTAGTTTCACGCGGATTCTCTTGCCCGCAATTTCGCTTGGGAAGACCAAGTCCTCAAGGATGGCATCGTGCACAGCTGTCAGAGCACGGCTCCTAGGACGCTTTTGTTTATTTTTGTGTACGGCTTTTTTGAGTTGGCTTAGGCAGAATTCTCCTCTGAGTGATAAAGACAACAGGCTTCCCACTGAACTTTTTCTCCAATTCGCGTACTAGCCGGACTTGGATTTTCTGGAAAGATTTCAGTTGAGGAACAGGAACAAAGATAATGATAGCTTTCCGACCACCACCAACTTCAATTTCCTTAGCTGCCGTAATATTCAGCTCCCTGAGCTGAGCCTTGAGATCCGGGTTCATCTCCAGCTCCAGAAGAGCCTGGGAGATGCGGGACTCGAACTCGTCCGGCTTCTCACCATTGGGCTTCACGATCTTGGCGCTCAAACTGAACATGGCCTTCTCCTGGGAGAACTTGCCGAGCGCCGGCTTAGGAAGAGCTAAAATACAAATTCTTAATAGACCGTTAATAGTTTAGTATGTATTTATAATCCCTAGGGCAACCACTATAAAACATTGTAAAAAGATACATTGTGAAAATTACAATAGGTAAATTAAAATGGAATAAGGCAAAAGAAGGCAGAAAAGGGGAAACATAAAAAAGTAGGAACCAACAGAAAGTAAATAATACAATGGTTTGCTAATAAACAAATAATTGCATTGTATGTAATTGCAACATCAGTAATTGCATTATATGTAAATAAATAAATTGCAACAGAGATTACTGGTGAATAAAAAGCATGACCCAACCAGATGTTGTCACCCAAAAACTCACTTCCAATATAATGATAAGGACAGATTAAAAGTAAAGGAAATCAAAAAAAGCTGTAGTAGCTATATTAATACCAGACAATATAGGCCTTAGAGAAAAGAAAATTACCAGGAATAAAAAGGAAAATTACACAATGATAAAAGGATCCATTTCAAATGTGTATTCACTTCTGATAAGTGAAATTCGAAGAACGATCCTTGACCTTTTGCCTTTGTATAATCTGCCTTCCTTTGAGTATGGGCTGAAGCTGTGAATAGGATGAAATACCACTCCCATGAATATGTTATGTTCCTTGGTAAAAGGAATGTTTCAATTGTGTTGAGTTTAAAGTGGAAAGTTTTCTCTGACTGGTGGGATTAGTCAGAGAGATTTGAAGCATGAAAAGGACTTTACATGCCATTGCTCTTTGGGACCCAATAGAAACCACCCGGACATCTGACTTACAGAACTGTGAGGTAATAAATGGAAGTCATTTAAGGCCATTGAGGTCGTGATAATTTGTTACTCTGCAAAAAAAAAAAAAAAAAAAAAACCTAATACAACCTCTAACAAGAGTTTTTCCATGAAGCGAAACTAACAGAACTGAAAGGACAATATGAGATTTTAGTTGGAGACTTCAACACTCCTCACTCCTCTCCTAGTAGTAGATACAACTGGTAGAAAACCAGCAAAGACATATAAAAACTTAAACTTGAGATTTTTTGTTTATTCATATTTAAATGTTGGAGGTTCTATCAGCTTGATCCGTTGAGAAAGAACTATGTGGTTAGGTACCTAGGAAACCAACAATGGACATGCAACATGGATGAAAATTAAACTTTTATTGTATAATCTGCTGAAACTTGAGGATTTTTTTTTTTTTGACGGCAGCCATATCTTCTTCTTCTGGTTGATACAGTCCGTTATTAGGATATTGCTTAAATAATTACAAAACATAGTGTAATGAAATATATTATGAATATTACATAACTAATATAATTTTTAGATACATTGTTGGTTGAAAAAGATATAATACAAAAGAAAGTGAAGAATATGCTAGCCTAGAGGGTATGGTATGTGTTTGTAGTGGATATATGTTTGTGTGTTCATATGCTCCTGATTAGCCCTGAAGGGTGCATAAACTGATAATACTGATTACCTCTGGGAAGAGGAACAGGGAACCAGGGGACAGAGGAAGATTTTCAGTGTCTATCCTTTTGTACCTTTTAAATTTTAATTCTTGAGAATGTATTATTTTTTCAAATATCAATAACTGATCTTAATTTTTTAAATCTGCATAGATTCAATTATGTTTAAAAATACATTTACAGAAAAGACAGCAAAAAGAAATAAACTAATATCTATTACCCTTTAAAATTAATGACTGCTTAAAATTTTGCTTACAAACTTTTATCTGTCATCTATATTTTCTAGAATAAATATAAATTAATTTTGTGAATTTAAGTTTTATAAAATGAAAATTTACTTATTAAGCTCAAATTCTCTTAAAGAGTAAACTTTTAATCCCTTTTTATAGCATCAAATCCTTCACCATTTATATCTAACCTGCTTTCCTAACCTATACTATTTTCCTTTATAATAATCAAATATAATATAATCAAATTGAACAGCATTCTCTTTCCTTGAAGACAGGAAGAATCTTGTTTGTTTCTAGTTTGAGGGTGTGTAATAACACAGAAAGAGCAACAAAGGCAAATTGGAATACTTTGCAAATCACTTTCACCTAATTGGCTTGTTACTGAACATTAGCCTTGAACATAAGAAGTACTATTCAAACATGCATACACCACACACTAAAATTACTATTATATGTAATTGCAAAATTCTATAATAATATATAGAGTCAACTCTTGATAAGAGACTATATTCTACTTGAGTTTTCCATTGTGTGTTATTAGTAATTAGACTTCTGCATATGTAAAGTAAAATGGTTGATTTAGCTATAAAAACTGATCACAAGTTAAGTGCATGTTACGCGTTCGCAAGGAGAGCCTTTAGGCACACTAATATTGGAAATTTTTCCTAAGTATGTCAGAACTAAGATTTCTCATTTTCCCATTTGACAATCATTATTAACAACTCAGTTTATATACTGGATACTCCTTACAGCTCTTTCTAAGGAGAAATAAAAAGAGGTGCCTTAGCAGAGACCTTCAGCTGGTGATACCTACACAAACTTCCTATGGAATCAGTGTTCAAATATAAAACATTTCTCATAGCAGCAAGACTTTAAACCTAATTTTAAAGCTCAGAGATTTCCAACTCTGTAGGTGAGGTGTGCCTCCTCATAGCTCCTGTGTAAATATGCAAGGAGGCAGGAAACTGGTTCCTCTCTTAGTGGAGAATCCAGCTATACCTAGCCTATTCGTATTGTCTGGAAGCAAAGTAAGCACAGCATAAAAAGCCATGTGCACTTATCAGCCTCAGTTTGCAAGCATTACTGAGCCTGTACTATGTATTTTATACGGTGACCATGCTCTCCCTGTGTCCAACGATTATCAATATTACAAAAAAATGAAATAAAGACCTAAACTATTTACATAAAGGTAAATGATGCAACGTGACATAAAATAAAATGTAAAAACAAGCTGGAGATAATGTTTTAAACCTACACAAGGGCAAGCGAACATGCTTTGGAGAAAATAGCAAACACCTATTAACAGAATTAAGCAAGCAAATAAAAACAAGATGGGATTAAAAAGCAGTCACGTTAAAATATTACTAAGATTAATAATTTGCTACAAATTAGATACAAATAATGCATAACAGCAAACTATTTTGGTAGTGATGCCCCTTAAGGGATGATGATAATAACAAAAATAATATAATTGCAACACTACTATTAATACTTTTGCCTGCTCATTGTGTGTCAAATACTTTACAAAGTATTTCAAATATATTATCACATTTAATATGACGTTAAATGGTCCATTTTGTTTTGACCCTAATGTTACGGTCAGTTTTGTTGTTTACCATTTTATAGATTGAGAGACTTAGGTTTAAGAACATTCAGAACTTTCAAAGACATCAGAGAGATTAAAAAAATGCCAGAAGTACAACTAAAACTTATTATCTTAACTATTGTACTATAAAAAAGTGTTGATATCAATGAATACAAATTGACTAAGACTGATAATTGGTAGGCTGAGAGTAAAGAAGGACAAAAGGGATTGCTTCCAAAGGACTAGCATGTCGTAATGTTTCCAGTTGAAAATGATGTTGATACACGTTACCATTATCAAATTATTCTCTAGATGCCATTATCTTTTTATATTCCTGACTCCCACAGGACTTCAGGGAATCAATAGAATATGGTGTCAAGTTATATAAAGGAAAAGTAAGCTGTTAGATAAAGGAAAAATAAAGCTGGCCTTCATTTACAAAAGTGATACCTAATTTAAAGTAGAATAAATGTTTTGCTGAGCGTGGTGTTGGAGGTTATTGGTGATATGATCGTGCCTGTGAATAGCCATTGCACTCCAGCCTGGGCAATAAAGCAAGAATCTGTCTCTTGAAGAAAAAAAAAAATCTGAAAAATGTTCAACTTAATTTAGGTCATTGGTAATGAGAATAACTAATTTTAAAATACGCAACGTAAAAGTACTAAATTGTGAAAAGCAATTAAAAGATCACAAGGAATCTGTAAATTTACCTTTACTCCATGTTATTATCATAACTACCTACCAGGTTATGCAAATGAGCTAGATAACCACACTTTTGCTGTAATCTCTGTCTTTATGAGACTACTCTTCCTGGTTTGGGGCTCCACATATGTGGGGCAATGATAATGTTACTATAGGATTTCATCCAACAAAGTTAGCAAGGATAATAGGACCTGTGAGGAAAAATTCAGGGCTTGGGGCTTTTAGAGGAACTGAAAAACAAAACGTTAAAGAGAGACTTATTGTAAGAGCATGATGTCCAACAGCTGTTCTCTTTTTCCAGCAAACCAAGAGGAAGAGGAGACAGGCTTCAATTAAGGCAAGAGAAATTTAAATTAGACATCTGCTGAGTTGGCATAATGATCCCATACTCTTTTGGAAGTGGAAAGAAATGAAGAAATCCATGAGTTTAATATTTGAAAATATTATTTAAACAATTTCATAAAAGACAAAAATCCAGTCACACTGATACACACTGGAAGAAGGAAACAAAAACATTTACTTTTGCCTAAGAAGTATTTTGTTGCATCATCCAATAATGTTCTAAATAAATATTTTTGATCAAAGGAATTAAATCAAAAATTTCATGTAAACATGGGCATAAGGTAGAATGCAATCACTGGAAGTTGTACAAGGTGTGCTGAAAATCCTGTTTACCAGAAGTTTCAATAGTAAATTTTATCTTTGTGTATAGGCAAAAGAAAAAGTACTAGAGAACACACACATTTTTATCCAATTTATTCTTATCCTTTCTGAGTATACTGGTATTTACACTGCCAGTAACAATAAAAAGTTTTCCATTTTTGGAATAAATTATGTCTTCTCAGGTGTCAGTGGCCTTATTCAAACTGACTGAAATGTCAATGATTGATTCTTTTCTAAAGGATGTAATGCCTAGATATCTTACTGTGATTCTTGGAATTCTAGGTTTCAGGTTCCTAAGGCATTTGAGAGAGCAACAATGTGAAATAACAAGTAATAAATGAATTTAGGCAGGAAACATTTATGGTGATGATCACTGCCTCTCTCTTCTGTCATGCACTACTCTTTGAAAACCTTAAAATTCCTTCAATCCATGTAACCTTAATTACATCACTGTGTATGTGTGCTTATTTTTATTCCATCTGAATGCAAAATGAAATGGGAATGTTTTATGTTATTGCTCATTTTAATACCGTAACTTTAATTACATCATTCTTTGTGTTTGTGTGTGTGCTAATTCTTATTATATTTTAACACAAAATAAAATAGGAATGTTTTTTATTACTCATTTAAGAATTGTTGGTAATACAATCATTTCCCATTTGCATATCAAAGCTCTGAGCTGCAATGCTTGGAATCAAGAATTGGATGCTTATCTGGCCACCTACAGCCAATTTTGCCTGAAGATTGGCCTTATGTGTTTGATTATTTCCAAATAGTTAAGGCATATGCTTTTTGAGAAAGCACACTACATATTTTTAGAATTTCATCACTCAAGGCCACAGCTGGTTAATAGCAAACACCACTCATTTTCAAACTTCTAATAACCATTAAAGTAAAATCCTGCACATCACAGAACAGACACTGTTATGCTCAATGTACAACATAAAAACAAGCAAAGACAAACAAAAAAACAAGGGGCTGTATGTCTTAGCTACTATAAACTGCTGACACTAGAGACAGGTATAGCAAATTTTCCTTCATTTATCTTCCTCCCTCTACCATCTTATGAGAAATGGCATACCAAAACAGGTCAATATTCAGACCAATGTCTTCCAAAATTTTAACACTATATTGCCTTATAAAAAAAAAAACCTGTGAATGCTAAGCTCATTAAATGGCCTTTCACTGAGGAAGTAATGATAGCAACAGTATGGCCTAAATTTTTCCGTTTTCCTCACCACTTCTCCATGGCCCTTTACCAAGCATTCCTCCCACTGATTACACATTTGCCTACACTTAATAATGTCAGTGGAGGGACAGCATGGCATCTAATGCTGAGCATATTATTTACAGTATCTGAAATCTCCAAAGTTGTAATAATCTTCATACACTTTCTTTCAAGCATGCTTGAAACAAACACTGCACTAAAACTCTTCAGTTTGCAAATGTTTGATTGTCCACAGTTTCCATAAAAGAACCAAGGTAACAGCTTGGTTTTAAGAATAAAAAGAGTGTCTTAATAAATGCAGCATAGAAACAGTTCAAACTGTCTATCTTGACCAAAGTTAAGTTCATAAGAGATGGTTCCCACATGCAGGGAAAAATGCTTTACTTGCTTTTGCATTTGCTTGGCACTTGGGGCCTATTTATTACTTCATATACTTGGACGCAACAACAGCTAGCACATAGTTATAGTTGTGGAAAGGGGTGGTATTGTGGTAGATATACTCTGAGTGTTAGCAAATGTCACATAATTGTTATTTGTAGGCTTTTTCAAGCCCAGATAACAAGAAAGTTTAAAAATATGACTTTACAAAATACTTCTGGCTGGGCACAGTGGCTCACCCCTGTAATCCTAGCACTTTGGGAGGCCAAGGCGGGAGGATCACTTAAACTCGGGAATTTGAGACCAGCTTGGGCAATATGGTGAGACTCCAACTATACAAAACAATAAAAAATTATCCAGTCATGATGCTGTGTACCTGTGGTCCCACTACTCAGGAAGCTGAGGTGGGAAGACTGCTTGAGCCCAGCAGTTCAAGGCTGCAGTGAGCCTGGGTGACAGAGCGAGACCCTATCTCAAAACAAGACAACCCCCCAACACATACACAAAATATTTCCCACAATAATAATCTATAAAGCCTAAGAGAAATTGTGAGGAGAAATTTACTCTGTTAAAATTCACACTTTTAATATCCAAGTTTTTTTTTCTTATGATATTAAAAACTGATTTATACATATGGGTTACTATTTTAGGACAGTCAAATTTTTTTTTAAGATTCCTTGGTTTGGGGATCCCACTAAAGTAATTCTTCAATTACAGTGTGTGTGTCTTTAATTTGTCAGAGAACACTATAATTCCTACATTAGGGTGATACCTGTTATCAAATGACTACACAGGGAGGAACTCATTTTGCCAAAAAACTTAATTCAATCTACTTACAGCTCAATTTTATAGTTCATTGAGAGTAAGGGTGAAATAAAACACAACCTATAAGTGATAATATCACAGTAACATTTGCTTCAAAAGCCATTCATATTTATTTCACCTAATTTTCACATTTATCCAATAAAGTAACTGTGGAAGACATTGTATTTTATGCATCTTGGCTGTCTCAATGTCTATCTGTGACGTGTAAGAACTTACTATTAGTGTCTGACAATAACGCATGAGGTTGATGTTGATTACTCAACCCCAGGCACTCAGTGAGACTGTGTCATTGTACAAACTAGATTCATGGACATACTCTAGCCTCCAGACTCTTTTCGTAATGCCATGCTGAAATCAACTATAAGGTTGTTAATAGTCAGGAGGCTACCATGTATGAAGAATTATTAACCACTCTAGATCAAGGTGTTGGCTCTTATGGCTGGCATTTTGAGAACCAGAGCTATGGGTGAGGTCATATTAAGTAGGAATATAAATATTCAGCACTTCCAATATCTGAAAAGATCATTCAGGGCTATCTTTGCCTTTCTCCAAATCCTTTAGCAGAGATACAGCTACACAGATTTTTTAATTTGCTAAGGATTAATTTACTAATTTTACTAATAAATTACTATTTTACTAATAAAATTAGTAAATTACGAATTTACTAATTTTAATTTACTAATTTACTACCAGGGAAAGATCATTAGTGCAAACTTTAGTTTCCATGAACATTGTTTAAACACAACATAATCAAGAAATAAAATGAAATACAGGGAATGAATAAACAATAAGCTACTAATAAGGCTGGTTTATGGTCTTAAGGGGGCCAACCTACGTGTAATGACTGGAAGTGATGTAATAGTAAAATTGCATCTAAGCTGTCAAGTACATTGCCTATGAAATCTGATAAGCTCACTGATATTGAGCAAGAAAAAAGAGGAACCATCAAGAGAAGGGCACTGTTTTTCCATGTGATGTCACTGCATTAGCTTGATTAGTTAAAAACAAAAACAAACAAACAGAAAAGCTAGTTTTATATCATTCAGAAAACCAATAATCCCATTGACTTTCCAGTTAGATGCTATCATTAGGCATAGTCCAAGGAAAGAAACAAGGTTGTAACAGAATTTTAACAGAATTATCTTTTTTAACCAGTTAGAAAACAGATGGAAGTGGGAGGTGGAGGAGTAAGAAGAAACAAAAGGGCACAGACAGATTCCCAACATATAAACATTATTAAATATTATTGGTGTTTTGTTGAATATGCTTACTCCTGTTAACATTAACTTAGTGCTTGTCTATGAATCAGACTCGCTGGACTCATGTCCATGGTGTACTCTAGAGCAGTAAATTATCATATTGTAATGGGCATGTGATTATGTGGGCATGGTGTTAACATGCAAGCTCTGATTTAGAAGGTCTGGGCTGCTAGGAGATGCTGCAGATCCAGGGACCACACTCTGACTACCACCGCTCCAGGCAATCCATATTAGCTAAACTGAAGGTCTTCATAACAGCTTTCTTCCTGTCCCACAATGGATTGTTATGAAGAGGTTAAATATTTTCCCTAATTGTGTTTCTAATTCTCAAATAATAAGATCCCCATTGTAAGCAGATAATATTATCAATGTGACTTATGCCATAAAGAAACTGTGCTATAACAGTTTGTGCTATAACAGATTGTTTCATAATAGAATTCTCAAACAAAGATGATGAAGTTATAGAATTTAAAGTTATCTATCTACACACTGGAGCTCTATAAACATATGATTTTTTTAAAATGAGTTTTTAACAACAGATGTCTTGTTTTTCACATGAAACCCCTCATGCTTCAATATATGAATATGTGAAACAGATAAATGAGAAAGAGAATATCTTTGCTCCGACACTGCCTGTGTGTAATGATGCGGGGAACCTTCTTAATACCTCTGAGAAAGCTCTTGGGTATGAAAACGACTTTTCCAGGGGAAAAGTCCTGTCACCTTAAACCAAACCTGAGACTAAGGCCTCACACATAAAGTAAACCACAGAATGAGTCTTTGCTGTCTTTGCTCGTCAATACTGGTTTTCAGCTCAATTAATTCTGTCCCTTTCAGTCCATTTACCATACTGCCAAAAGTAATTTTGCCTAAATATCATATTTCTGATGTTACTCTCCTGTCCAATAAAATATTCAGTGATTTCTCTTTAGAAAACAACACATTTACTAGCACAATGTTCAAGATTTAGAATTAAGCATGAGTTTTAATTTACTCTGTGACACAAGTCCCTTAAGTATTGTCTTATTTTCTCCAACTACAAAATAAGGACATACAATTGGGTTGAAAGAAATTCAGAAAAAACTAAAAGAGGTTTTGGTCAAAATGATTATTTGGTAAGAAATGAATCAAAATAGTCACTCGCCTACTTCCCCTCGCCACAACAAGCTAGTTACTTTGAAGCATCTTTGAGAAGTTTTATAGTCTTTTGATTTTGGGGGGAAGTCTTTCATTCTTTTATTATAATATATATATGCAGATACACGCACACACACACACACATATATATACACACATATGCAGGTCTGTTTTACATACAACAATTGATCCTATCAAATAATCAGATGAAGGTATTCTACTGGTAATTTCTCCCCAAATCAATTCAGGTAAAATTAGATACTAATGTACTTAACAGAATATTAAAATTTGAGAATTCATGATCAGTTTCAGTTCTGAGACCATACACACAGTTCAAAATATACATTAACTGAGTTAAGGCAATACAAGTGGGTTAAAAGAAACTACAGGTTTCAGAATAATTAAACTGTGTATTTTGCTTGCATTAGAGTCACAATGTGAAGAGCAAATATTGTGTGTATCTCACGGCTGTTTTGTGCAGTGTGAACAGTTTCTGAACACCTAAGGTGATTACACAGCAGGTGGGCAAACAGCTGGTGTGGCCTGCTTAAGGCTTCTCTGAGGGTACATTTCTTCTCCATCTCTCCTTTCCTGGGTCCTTATTTTAGTTTGTAACCAGCCAGGTGGCCTTGGTTGCATCTTCAGCCAGCAGGGAGCAGGTACTTTCACAGGAGGAAGGCAGGGCTCCTTGGTGATGTCTGTGTTTTTGATGTTATAGGCTTCCTCTATCATATTCTTTTTCACCCAGTCAGTGGCTAATGGGCTGGAGGCAACTGCAGAACTGCAGCCAGATGCTTTAAACCTCATATCCACAATCTTCCCCTTTTTGTCCACCTGAATCTGTATTTCATCACCTCATGCTGAAGCCCACACCAATCCAGTTCCAATATTTTTAGATGTCTTATCATGGGACCCCACATTTGTAGGCTTTTCATAGAAATCAACAATCTTCATTTGACCTTTTGTTTAATATTTTTGTTGGTTTTGAATGGTTTTATACTTGTTTGATGTTTTTCTATTTTATTTTCTTTCAAATATTATTGCCTTTCCCTATCTATATTAGTCATATTAAGTTAGTTTCTAAACCAGTGTGTGTGTTCCATGCAAGAATCATAGAAGATGAACTTAATGGAAATAAAATCAAATGAAAATTTTTAACTTTTTAAAATGTTAACATATTATTAGAAGAGATACAATGGGATGAAAAAAACTGTGGAAGACAGAAGGAGGAGGGTTTGACTAGGACAATCCTTCCAAATAAGAAATGTTTAAATTATATTATTTGGTTTGATGACTCCATTCAGTTACTGTTGTTGGAATTACAAAAATGTAAAATAAAATAAAAATTATGATCCTATCACACACATAAGAAAAATAGCAAATACAAGAAGAGTATTAAAAAATGTATAAAACTGTTCATAAAAATCAAACATAATCTGCACAGTTTTATATACTTCCAAATATATTTCTATGTACATATACATGAATTTACAGAATGGAGGCTTGCTTTGTCCCAGGCATTGAGCTAAACACTATTCTTATATAACCTCATATAATCCTCATAACAGCTTTGAGGGGTAGATATTATTCCCATTATTTTTTATATAAAGTGAGGTTTAGAGAAGTTACAAATTATTCCACTGCATTGTTATGTCATAATGTATTTAATCATTTATGTTTAAAATTCAGATTTTAAAAGCTTTTAACTACCACGAAGAGCTCAGGATAAGAATAATTGCCTTAAAATGGTTTCAAATAATCAATGAGAACAAGAACAAAACATTTTTTACAGGTTAGCAGTTCTTGGGTAAATGTTCACATCTCTACCTTAGCTTCTTTTTGTCTAGTACAATGTTGTAGCTTTACTATCAGACTCTGCTAAACACCTTCTGTGTGTGGATGTGTGAGAGCATTTAGTTTCCACAATAACTCTATAAAGCAGATACATCATCCCCATTTTACATAAGAGGATACTATAGGTCAGTGGGGTTAAGTAGCATGTGTAAGGTCACAGAGCTACTGTGCAACACATTTAGAATGCAAGCCAGGTTTGTCTTGCTACCCAGCTTTTCACCATCAGTTCATCAAATTTCTTCTCACCCCACTAGAGTCTCTTCAAATAACAGAAACGGCGAACATTAGCAAACTGGCACTCTGCACCCTCCCTTTTGAACCCCCAATTCTGGTGTGCCTCTACTAAAATAAGGTCTGTATCCTCCCAATACTTAAGAAAACCTATCATCTGTATAGACTTAGTTTTCTGGGTTTTATTTTTGTTTGTTTTTTGTTTTGTTTTGTTTTTGTTTTTGTTTTCGTTTTGAGACTGGGTCTTGATCTGTCACCCAGGCTGGAGTGCAGTGTCGCGATCTTGGCTGACTGCAACCTCCCCCTCCTGGGTTTAAGCGATTCTCCTACCTCTGCCTCAGGAGTAGCTGGGGTTACAGGTGCATGCCAAGCCCAGGTAATTTTTTTTTTTTCCTGTATTTTTGGTAGAGATGGCGTTTCATCATGCTGGCCAGGCTGGTCTCCAACTCCTGACCTCGTGATCCGCCCACCTCAGCCTCCCCACTTGCTGGATTACAGCAGTGAGCCACCTCGCCCAGCTGGACTGTTATCTTTAAGTCTGTTTTTAATTTATCTCTCCCTATATTCTAGATTTCTGCACTGTGGGCTCATGCTTTATGTGTTCAGTAAATATTCAAATTGCCATGAAGATGGAGGAAATGATCAAATTATCTGTTACTGTTATGTTATTTCTATCACAAACTGCAGACCAAGCCTTTTTTCATCTCTTCAATCATTTTATTTTCTTTTAAGTAAACACATTGCAAACAAAAAGTAACTTATTAATAGATATTTAATTTCTTGTTAATAAAATTTCTTTTTCTATTGAATTTCTTGTTAATCATTAAGTAGTCGTTGCCTTTAAACCTTGGGTCCCCAACCCCCAAGCCACAAACCAGTACAGGAACCCGGCTGCAGAGCAGGAGGTGAGCGGCCTGGGAGCAAGCATTACCGCCTAAGCTCCGCCTCCTGTCAGATCAGCAGCTGCATTAGATTATCATAGGAGTGAGAACCCAATTGTGAACGGCGCACCTGCGGGATCTAGGTTGTATGCCCCAAATGAGAATCTGATGCCTGATGATCTGAGGTGGAACAGTTTCCTCCCAAAACCATCCCTGCGACTTCATCCACGGAAAAATTATCTTCCACAAAAACCAGCCCCTGGTGCCAAAAGGTTTGGGGACTGCTGATTTACACATTTTTTTAAATTTATAATCTGTCAAAGATTAATTTTGCCACAGCCATTTTCCTTTGGTTAGTATTTTTCTTTCTCTTACTTTCAAACAATCTGTAAAGTGACTTCTAGAGATGTCTTCTGTAGAAAGAATAAAACATGATTTTTTATAGGCCAATCTACTTTCTGTTTTCACACTTTAGAAGCTAATGGCAAAATATTACAATGATAAAATTCAAATTTAAAAAATTTTTATTTTGGGAAATTTTGAAAACATACAAAAATAAAGCAAATTATATAACAAACTTTCATTTATCTATCACCCAACTCCAACTAGTATCAACAATTAATTCAATTTTTTCAATGTATCTCCCAACATATTATTTTCTTGAGAAAGTATCTTTTAACATATACCATTGAACTTTAACATTTTTTGCAATTGATAAATATGGAAACTATTTCTAAGACTTTTTTTTTCCTGTTTTTCTTTTCTGTCTTTTATTGAATCAAATTTTTAAGTTCCTTTTCATCTTTCATTTATCATAGATTATATTTCCATCCTTCAGTAACTGCTCCAAAAATTATCAGTTTTTAAATTAACAAAGCCTAATATTGATTAATATGTGTTTTCTGCTACTGAATACCTTTGATATGGTTTGGCTGTGTCCCCACACAAATCTCATTTTGAATTATAGTTCCCATAATCCCCACCTGTGGAGGGAGGGACCTGGTGGCAGGTAATTAAATCACGGGGATGGGTTTTTCATGTGCTGTTCTTGTGGCAGTGAATAAGTCTCACGAGATCTGATGGTTTCATAAAGGGCAGTTTCCCTGCATATACTCTCTTGCCTGCTGCCATGTAGGATGAGCCTTTTCTCCTCCTTCACCTTCCACCATGATTTTGAGACCTCCCCAGCCATGAGAAACTGTGAGTCTATTAAACTTCCTTTTCTTTATAAATTACACAGTTTCGGGTATTTCTTCATGGCAGTATGAAAATAGACTAATATAACTTTAAAAAGAAGTAACTTTATATCCTAACCCAGTTGCTATTATTTAATATTTTATATTTACTTTCTATATGTACTCAGGCAATTATTATTTTTAATTTACATAGTCAATGTTACTTTTATGTTTACAACTTGTTACTGCTCGCTTTCTTCTATTGCTTCATTTTGGGTGCAATTTCCTTCCTCAAAGTACTGCTTTGGTCATTCTCAGTGATGGTCTGGGAATGGTAACCGTTTGAACTTTTACTTTCTCTGGAATATGTCTCTACCCTCAAACTTGAATGATAGCTTAACGAAGTAGTCATTTTATTCTCCTAATCTAACAGTATCACTAGAAAAGGAAAAGCTGTTAAGATTTTTAAAAAGTACAACTTGTCAATATTTTTCTTTTATGTATCACACTGTTGGTGTCATATCTAAGAAATATTTGCCTAACCCAAGGTCACAAATATTTTTGTCTTATACACTGTTTTTAAATTTTAGGTGTTTCATTTATAATGTGATGAATGAAATTTTTGAAATGGATATTTAGTTGTTCCCTCACCATTTGTTGAAAAGGCTATCATTGTTGTCTGAATTTCCTTTGCATTGTGAAAAATTAGTCGTCTATACATAGGTGGATCTGTTTCTGAATTCTTAGTTGTTTGATTGACTTCAAATTCTTTTTGAAATAGAAAATCTTGATGCCAGTATCATGTCTTATTTACTATAACTTTATGCTTTTTGAAATTATCAAATATGAATTCTTGAACTTTTAAAATCATTCTTGAAGTTGTTTTGGTTATTTTTCTCATTTGCATGTCCATACAAATTTCAGAATATATCGATTTGGAAAGAATTAACAATATTGACTCTCCCAAGGGGTATCTCCTCATTTACATTTTTTAAAATGTCTCTCAGTAATGTTTTGTAGTTTTCAGTTTAAAGGTTTTGTACATCTTTTGTCAGATTTCTCCCTTGCACTAATATTTTCAATGTATGGTTTACTTTTAATTTCAACATCTCTTTGTTCATTAGTAATAGATAGAACTGTGCTTGACTTTTGCATATTGATCTTGTATGCTATAATATTGATGAAATACCTTAACAGTTCTGGTAATTTTTTGGTGGATTTTGTGAAAATTCTATGTAGATGAACATGTTATCTTAAATACATGTAATTTTCCTTCTAATCTCTTTTTGCCACATGGTACTAGTTCCAATCTTTAGTATAATGACCAGAAGTAGTGAGATCTGATATGCACGTCTTGTTCTTGATCTTGGTGGGAAAGTATTTAACACTACTAAGTATAATGTTAACTTTCCGGATTTTTGTTGCTCCTCTTTGCCACTTTTAAGATGTTTTCCTTTTTTTCTTATTTCACTGAAAGGTTTTAAAATTTATTTTAAAATCAGGAATGGAAGCTTGATGTTTGTCAAATACTTTTGATGAATCTATTGAGATGATCATATGGTTTTTCTTTTTTTTTACTTACATGGTGAGTTATATTGATTTTTTTGCAATATTAAACTATTATTCCTGGTATAAAATATCTTTGCCTGAAAATGCATTATCCTTCTTTTTTTTATTCAATTTACTAAAATTTTGTTCAGAATTTGAGATTCAATGATTCTGAGGAAGAGTGATCTGTAATTTTGCTTTCCTTAACTGTTTTTGTTTGGTTTTGATATTAATGCAATACTAGTCTTATTGAATTTACTATGAATTTCTAAAAATCTGTGTAGAATTAGTATTTTATCCTTAAATGTTTAGTAGAACGCACCTCTGAAGCTATCTGAACTTGAAGTTTTCTTGTAGAAATTTTTTTTACTACGATTTTAATTTATAGACATAGTACCATTCAGGCTATTTTTGTTCTTGAATACACTTTTGTAGTTTGTGTTATTCAAACAAGTGTCTATTTCGGCTGGGCATGGTGGCTCACGCCTCTAATCTCAGCACTTTGGGAGGCCGAGGTGGGCAGATCACCTGAGGTCGGGACCAACATGGAGAAACCCTGTCTCTACTAAAAATACAAAATTAGCTGGACATGGTGGTACATGCCTGTGATCCCAGGCATGGAGCTACTCTGGAGGCTGAGGCAGGGGAATCCCTGGAACCCAGGACCCAGAGGTTCCGGTGAGCCGAGATCATGCCATTGCACTCCATCCAGCCTGTGAAACAAGAGCAAAACTCCCTTTAAAAAAAAAAAAAAAGGGGGGGGTCTATTTTATTTAATTTGACTAATCTATTAGCATACAGTTGTTTACAATGCTCTCTTACTATTGTTTCAATACTTGTAGATCTCTAGTGTGCCATCTTTACATTCCAGATATTGGTAATGTGTGTCTTCTCACTGTCTATCTTTTTTCAGATTAGTCTGGTAAAACGTTTTTACATTTTAAAAACTCTTCAAAGAGACAGTTTTTGGTTTCATTGGTTTACTCTCTTCATTTTGTTTTCTCTTTCATTAATGTTGACTGGGTCATTATTTTCTTATTTTTTGTGCATGTTTGTTTCTTAAGGTGGAAACTGAAATCATTGATTTGAGCTCTTTAGTGCAGTCAATTTTCCTCTTTGTAGTACTGTTTCAGTATCCCACAAATGTTGATATTTTGTGTTTCTATTTGCTTTTTTTCTTCAGTTAAAAATAATTTCTGAGCCCAGTGTGGCAGCACACACACGTAGTCCCAGATACCTGGGAGGCTGAGCCCAGAGGATAGTTTGAGCTTGGGAGTTCCAAGTCCAGTCTGGGCAAAGCAACAAGATCCCATATCTTAAAAACAAAAAAACTTCTACGTATTTTTTGACGCATCAGTTATTTAGGAGTCTGTTAATCTCCTCATACTTGGAGATTTTATAGATGAATTTCTGCTATTTATTGCTAATTTAGTTCCACCATGGTTAGAGAATACATTGTGTATTCCCTTAATGATTTTGTATTCATTGAGAGTTGTTTCACACACCAAATCTATCTCATGATTTATCTTAGTAACTATTTCATGCTCATATAAAATGATATGGATTATGCTATTAGATAAAATGTTCTAGAAATATTATTTAGGTCAAGTTGTTTGTTAACATTACTCAGTTTTCTGTGTCCGTGCTGATTTTCTGCGTATTGTTTCTGTCAATTATTGAGTGAGGGATATTAAAATCTCCAGCTGCAATTATAAATTTGTCTCTTACTCATTGCACTTCTACTAGTTCTTGCTTTATGTATTCTGAAACTGCTATTAGGAACATAAACTTTAGGATTGTTATGTCCTTCTGATGAATTGACTACTTTGTACAAAATGACTTTCTGTACATGTAAAAGTGGTTAAAATGGTACATTTTATCTACATTTTATGTTTGTATACTTTACCAAAATTAAAATAATTGAACATTAAATAGGGTGAAAAAATAATTTAAAATCAATTGTTTGCAAGTTCCTCCCATAATACCTTTCTCTTTCTCCTTTTGTTCTTAATATACTCTAGATTGTAATGTTATGATTTATCCCTTTCGCTTCTGTTGCAGTCTACAGAATTAATTTCTCCTCTATGAAACATGGAATTTCTTAGGTTTATAGACTATTACCATCTCATCCTTTGCAGTCTAGTCTAAACACACTTGGGTGACTTATGTTAAATTGACAAAGAAACAAAATTGAAACATTCTGTGCACACTAAGGTCAAGTTATATTTTTTATCTAACTTATACTATTTGCCAATTAAAATAAGGAGCATTGTCTTCATGAAAGAACAATTGATCTGTTAATGATTTTAGGCAAGGAGAAGTTTATTTTATCTTAATGCAGCCTGTAGAAAAGCATTTCCTTTTCTTTTATGTGGTCTAAATTACGTAAAAACATCATACTCTGAGCAAAGAAATCATGGAATGGGCCCCTTGCTATTGTATGCTGATGTTAATATAGAAGAGAGACTTCATGACTGGAAGGCATCCATGATATTAAACAGGCCATGGTGCTGTGAAGTGCTGAGAGTGGTCATGCCGAGCAACAGGCCACAGGAATGCAAATCATCCACAAAGCCAAGAGTGGAGCTAGCAGGTGGCCTCGTCCATTCATCTGATGTCAACACTTTATTCAGCTCAGGCCCCTTTAACATCTGGGAAGGCCCACTATTGCTTTTAATTAAGTAGAATACAGGCCGTGCAGTGTTCCCTTCATTTAAAAAAAAAAAAAAAAAAAAAAAAAAAAAGAGGTGTCTTCTGTACACTGAGGGTCACTCTCCTTATATAAATAAATATGGGCATTTAACTTAGATTGTATGGAGGTTTTAGTTTCACAGATTTTTCCATACATTATTTCAGCATTTTATAGAAAATATTTATTTGGCTTTTGGTGACAGATCAAATTTTCTTTTGGGGAAAAATGAGTTCTTTTAGTTCTCTTATGATTAACATTTCAGACTTTTGAAATATTTCTACTTTAAGGAGTTTTGGGATAACCATAACATACCATTTCAAAATGAGTTTATAGAAGATTAACCTATAGCAGTGGAAAGTGTCAGGTTATGGAATTAAGTCATTTTCTGAGGTCTGAATCTGAAGCCAAAGCCATTTGTAAGTGTAATTCTGTCTGTAAGTGCATAATACATGCACCCACATGCATATTGAATATTTCAAGTCATGTAAAACAAGTCACTGTCAAAAACTATTTAAACCACTACTCTTTAAGAGCCTTTTAAGTGTGAAATTTCTTAAGATACTCATCATGTATAGTAAATATTTAAATTAGAAAGGCCAGCCAAGGTACGAAGTATTTAGAAGGTTCATTTAGAATTTCATAACAAAGATCTTATAATTTAATTAGGTTAGTATTTTCCTCCTTTAGATGTCTTTGAAAGGCAAAATTTTGCTTTCAGAGGTAAAAGTGTTCCATGTCTTCATGGGAAAATATTGTTTTCTGTTGGAAATAGGTTAAACTTTCCCATACACATAACCAGTTGTTATAAATTCTACATTGTTAACCATGGCATAATTTTTACAGAGTCTAGTAAAGTATTAAGAGAATCACACTAAGAAATTCTTGAAATCATAAATCATGTCTTTATATCCACATCCTTACACTTTTGTCTAATACATAATAGATACTCAATATGTGTTAAGAAATAAAGGAAGAAAGGAAGGAAGTGGGGGTGGTTCTAAGTGTTAAAGATGAGTAACAATATAAAATACAAAAATGATACATACTCATAAAATAAAATAGAAAGATAAAACTTTCTTCATTCAAAGCCCTAACTTTTGAGCAGATTGTTCAACAGTCTTGAAAATCCAATTTTATCTGGATTTTGACTGAAGTATTATTCTTTTCTGCTAATTTAACCTTCTATCCTTATGTTTTTCACCTTTTTGAATGCAGACACACCTGTAAAACTTCTTCAAGATCTACATCATAGAGTCCTATTCCAGACATACTCAATTCAGACTATCCTGTTTAGGAGCCTGATATACATACTATCTATGGAAACATTCCAGATTGTTCTTATGCCCAACAAATACCAGTAACCACTGCTTTAGTAGCACCAAACTAAACGTTTTTCTTTCAATATACTTCTTTTAACCTCTCTATTTTTACTTATACTCTCCCCTCATCCTCAAGTGCTCTTTTCTCCTCCTATTTCTAATCAAAGCTTAAGGATTTCTGCTAAGTTCCATAACCCTTCATCCAAAACTAAGGCCCCCGGAAAAGTAATTGTTCTCTGACCTCTCCTAAATCATTTCACTTGTAGTTAATAAGGTTGGTTACTTGAGAATATTTTGCAGCACATTAAATTTGATTACACACTCTCAATGTCAGGAGATCCCAATAAAAGCCATAATTAGAGAACTACTGCAGTCATTAAGGATTTGTAGGTATTTAGACTGGGTAGACAAGGGTCACCTTGCCTTCGTTGAGAATACCCAGGCCCTCAGGCTCATTCAAATGACTCTCTCCATGCATGCAAAGTAAAAAAGTCTCAAGCTCTCTAATCATGGCTGAGTGTCCAGGCTCCTTAGGCACAGTACACAGCTAGTCCTCTTATAACCCTGGGAGGGAGGAACCCAGGTTTGGCTTAAGTACTTTTTACTAATTCAGTTACTAGAGTGAGTTTCCCAATGGACTTCAACCTCTATGATATAATCTGAATAGGGATTATTATCAAGACATTCCCAAAAATACATAGGAGTTCTTATTTTCCAATCCACTAAAAGGGCATCTAGAATTCTGAACACAGATCTATACTTTTAAACTCCTTTAAGAAGGCAGATGTACCTGCCATTTTTTGCTGTCCCTGTGGCAACAAAGATGAACCACAAAATAACCTGTCTATATTACCCCACTACAGAATTTTTAACCTGTTCATAGATGTTTATTTACTATGTCAGTGATCTTTTTTGAGATTTGTAATTCATTCATCTTCAGTTATATATTAAACTGCTTGGTTATGAGCACTGTGCTAAATGCTGGAGGTAAGAGGGAAAATAGAAGTTACCAATCCCCACCCTCATGATGCATATAATCTGGTGAACAACTCAAGCAAAGTAAACAGGCAATTACAATATAGCATCCTGTGATGTATACTTGAAAAGTATAGGAGGCTATGGGGGTACATGAGAAGGGCTGTCTAACCAAGGTTTTCACCTTTAGAACATAGGGCCTGCAGATAATTGGTGATTAATGTTTATTAACTGAATAATTTTAGAAAAAAATTAAAAAATACATTATAAATGTCATCACTCATTTTTCAAGGTTGATAGGCCTCCATTGTGAAGGCATTACTTTTAAAATTTATGAAATGGAAAGATAATTCTTTCTCCACTATAATATTATACTGCTTTAAGAAATATTTATCTTCAGAAAGGGGAATACTGTGGGGGTCTACTGCTATTATCTGGACTACAGGAGGAATAAATCATATAAAAATCACACTGATGAAAAATGTCAATAGCATCAGAATTATGTTCAAGTCTCTTGCTAAGAATTAGGAAGACACAGCCTTATGTGCCCAGCACCATTCAGAAAGACTTGGATTCTTAAGACTTGGAGTCCTTCATCTCTAGATTAAGGTCTGATGGTGAGAGGATGTTGAATCCTGGGGCAAATCAATATTGTGCAAGGTGAGGTGTCCTAAAAGGTGGTGAATATTTTTGCACAGTACAGATTAGAAGGAAAAAAAGGTTAGGTAGAGTCAAGCAGGTACTACTTGGTTGGCAATGGAGAAAGCTGACTTTAAAAAATGGGTGTTCTCAGGCCAGGCACGGTGGCTCATGCCTGTAAATCCAGTGCTTTGGGAGACCAAGGCGGGCGGATCACGAGGTGAGGAGATCGAGACCATCCTGGCTAACACGGTGAAACCCCATCTCTACTAAAAATACAACAAATTAGCCGAGCGTGGTGGCAGGTGCCTGTAGTCCCAGCTACTCGGGAGGCTGAGGCAGGAGAATCACTTGAACCTGGTGGAGCGGAGGTTGCAGTGAGCCAGCATTGCACCACTGCATACCAGCCTGGGCGACAGAACAAGATTCCACCTCAAAAAAAAAAAAAAAAGGTGTTCCCCAAAATAGACTCATGGGTGTTGTACACGGAAGCACAATTTAACAATGAAATTTTCAATTCCCTATAATTAGTGCCAAACTTTGAGAAAAGTTTTACAAAACCATACCATGTTGAATGGTGGTGGTTTGAGGAAAGAGACAAGGTAGCAGACTGAAGGTGCCATGCCCCACAAAATACTCATTGAAGCTTCTCCTGTAGGACAGAAATATCTCTTTAGAAAATTGGGTCTGGAAACTTAAGGTTGCGACCAGTAATACAGTGAAAGTTTTCCCATAATGAAGCTGTAAGCACTGTGGAAGGCCCAGAGACTGAGGTATGTGTTTACAGTACACAACCCAGCAGAGAAATGAAATAGCCTCCTCTCTTCCCCTAGTATTTCCTTGAAGAAAGGAGAGGGAGGCAGATGATTAATTATTCTAATTAACCTTAAGCAAAATTCAGACTTCTGTTTTCTAATTAGAAACATGATGATACTTTGCCAGCTTCAGTGGACTGATGTGGAGAAGAAATCAGTAAAAGAAGTAGAAAAGTTCTACAAAGACCATTAAAAAAGACTTTATCACTGTACATATGCTAGATTATTCTCATGATGTGTACCAAAGATTAGGATCAAGTTTTAAATTGTAAAGTTCAAGTGGATCCTAAATCAACTTAAGAATGTGTCGGCCTGTTAAGAATTCCATATATGTTGCTGTGATTATTAATAAATAACTAAAAGAAAATTTATGGAATCCTGCCAAAAATGCTGTAGAAAGATGAGCATATTTGAAATTGTTTTCACCAAAAAAGTGTTCTGAATCTCAAATCCGTATGCTTTTAAAAATATTATATTAAAATTATGTTAAACTTACGTCCTAATATTACATCTCTGCTTGTCTTTCATATTTATTGTTACAGAAGATTCCATGTCTGTTTAACTCCTAATTAGCCATGGTTGGTAGGTCATACGGACTTCTGGAAGAGGCTATTATTAAGGATATTAAAGAATATGTATAATAGATTTTTTTCTGAATATAGCAATAAATATCCTCAAATTTACCATTATAAAAATAAGGGTTTTGCTCCAGAATTCAAGTATTTCTTCAGAAATATTTTCTAGTTGACTAATTGAAAGTATTAGTGGAATTTCTTCACCTTATTCAATGCAAATTGGAACCCATATCATTTTATTTACCCATTTATATTAACACTTTTCAGATCAAATAAGGTTGGTACTCAACTCTATCTTTAATTAGGAATTTATTTTGTACGTTTAAAAATGTATTATGATTCAAAGTGTTAATAAAAGATGTCTCTACCAACTTAAATTGAAGAGAGTAGAAAAGAAAACCTTGATTTAAGATGTGTAGTAAAGGTGAAATAGTGTCTTCTAATTTGTATGCCTTTTCTCACTCTTTGTGGGGAAAGACAATCTTTCCAACACTCCCATCCTTGCTTTTCTCTAGTTTTTATCTGAATCTATGGAAGGACTGAGGGGCTTGGGCCATCTCAACATGGTGGAGAAGTGAGCCTTATGGCCACAAGTTAGCTTCTGAATCCATGCTGGTTTCTGCTGCAGTCACAGGTCTGATCCAGCCCCTGCTCATTGTCCATTTAGATACAATTATGGTACAGTAAATAGAGGCAAATTTTATTGGAATAAAGTAATTGTCAGGGAAGAGCAAAGGGGAATAGTTTGAAGGGGAAGTGTTCACAGTTTAAGGAAATGCAACGTGACTTCAGAAAGAAGACCCATTTGAGGATGGTGATCATTAATTTATTGAGAAACTAGTGAACATAGCCACATTTTTCCTCCCATTGATTCTGGGGCAAACAGTATAGAGTTGAATCCAAGTAGGGTTGGGTTTTTGCTAAACTAGTTAAAGGTAGAATAGCAGGTCAAGAGAGTCTCAGTCCAAGGAGTTATTGTCTTGATGGAGTCTTTGCTGGGTAAGGGGAGAGATCAAGACTTGAAGGAGACATAGAAGAGTAAAATGTAGTGGGGTTGATGAATAGGGAAGCATTACTAGAATTGCAGTGTAAGCTGAAAAGTGGAAAGGAGGCATGACTGAAATTAGATTTATACAGATACTACAGTTATAATATCTAAATATGACAATGGATGTTGGTGACTTTGGTAATTGATAATTTGGCTACATATGAATCTGGAGTTATATATCAAAACAAATATAAAAAATTGCAGCATATATAATAAAGGGCTAATATACTAAATATCTTTTTCGAATCAATAAGGAAATGAAAAAAATCCCAATAAAATTGGCAAATACAGGCTTAGGCAATTCTCAAAATAGAAATACAAATTAATAATAAACTTGCGAAGAACTATCCAAGCAAATTAAAGCACCTGTCAAACTGGCAACAATATTTGCAAATTATAGTATCCAATGTTAGCAGATCTATAGTTATAAAATCACTCTCATACAATGCTGGTGTAAAGGGTAAATCAGAACAACTTTCTCAAAGTCACTGGCCATTATTTTTAAGAACCTAAAAATGTGCATAGCCTTTGACTCACTAATTATGTATCTAGGAGTTTGCTCTAGGACACAATAAGAAGTGTGCTTCTGATTAGTTCAGCATTTATATAGCATTATATAGTGAAACAGTGAAACACTGGAAATATCTGAAAGCTGAAACATCTTACAGGAAATGATTAATGATAGAATGAAATATTGGGTAATCTGTGAATATCATTTTCAAATAAAATTTAATAACCAAAATTATTTAGAATGTACTAGGAAGCAAAAGCAGGTTATAAAATGCGCACAGAGATTGTTCTCTGAATAATTATGTGTTCCTGTACATGTGTGTATGCTCAGGGTGTTATGTGTGTGCACAGTAGCATGCATAAAGCCTGGAAGACAACCTCAGTTGTCCTTATATCTGGATGACTTAAAAAATACTTTCAAGCTGGTCTCAAACATAGCAAAACCTCATCTCTGCACAAAAAGAAAATTAAATAAAAATTAGGAAAATAATTTTAGTAGTATTCATGCCCAATACCATATGCGAACACCCAGCTACAGCCTGAGAAAAGTCAAGTAGGAGGACGGGTGAGATACAAAGTTAGAAAAAGGAAGTCTTGACATCATTTGGGTTTCTGAATCCAGTCATGCAGAAATAGTTCCCTATTATCCTTCCCATGATTTTATTCAATATACAAATATGTTGCTCCCACTGTTTTGTTGTATTTTGATTTTCCCTTATATAGGTTTCAACTGGGTTTCTCTCACTTGAATCAAAGAGTGGTAGACAAGATTAATATCACTATTATGAATTACATAACAATGAATTATTGGCACATATATCTTTGTCCAATTTTTACCCATTTTCTTAGATTCCTAGAAGGGGCTGAATGTATCAAAATCTTACTGGCTGCTGTGGCAGTTAAAAGAACTATAGCATAGAGATGTCAGCCCAGGGCCAGCCAGCCATATAGGCAGGGGTTCAAACCATGACCATGGGTGAACAATGTGTCCACCATTTCTCTCTTTCTCTTCCTTCCTTCCTTCCTTCCTTCCTTCCTTCCTTCCTTCCTTCCTTCCTTCCTTCCTTCCTTCCTTCCTTCCTTCCTTCCTTTCTTTCTTTCTTTCTTTCTTTCTTTCTTTCTTTCTTTCTTTCTCTTTCTTCTCTCTCTCTCTCTCTCTCTTTCCTCCTTTCCTCCTTTCCTCCTTTCCTCCTTTCCTCCCTTCCTTCCCTTCCTTCCCTTCCTTCCCTTCCTTCCTTTGCTTCCCTTCCTTCCTTCCTTCTTTCTTTCGAGATGGAGTCTCGCTCAGTCGCCCAGGCTGGAGTGCAGTGGCTGATCTCAGCTCACTGCAAGCTCCGCCTCCCGGGTTCACGCCATTCTCCTGCCTCAGCCTCCAGAGTAGCTGGGACTGCAGGCACCTGACACCACGCCCAGCTAATCTGTTGTATTTTTAGTAGAGACGGGGTTTCACCATGTTAGCCAGGATGGTCTCGACCTCCTGACCTTGTGATCCGCCCGCCTTGGCCTCCCAAAGTGCTGGGATTACAGGCGTGAGGCACTGTGCCTGGCCGAATGCATCCACCATTTCTAATTTTGAAAGTTAAGAAACTGAATTTTCATTAGTGAAAACAAGTCTCAGAGATAACAGTGTCAACCCTAATAGAAGTGCTAAATTATGGAGTCAGAACTATTACCATTATGCCAAGTAAAATACCTGTGGCATTTGATCAGTGCAACTCTTTATACAGGGAAGCAAAATTCCCCCCACTCACTCTGGTGGCGATATCTGAAGACATGTTTTGTTGTCACAACTGAGGATTGCCACTAACATCTAACCAGCAGAAGCTAAGATGCTGTGAAACATCCTATAAGGCACAAAACACAGTTCCCATGACAAAGAATTATCAAACCCTAAATGTCCATAGAGCCAAGATTGAAAAGCCTGCAATAGAGACATGTGCTTGACAAGTGATTGTTTATCCCAACTGATCATTTTTATATATGGGAAATAATAGACACAAATGAATACTTTTTTGACCATTATGATCCCTATTTCTAGGTTCCATTGATCATTTCCTAATACAAATGCCTCCAGTAAGGGTACAACAGTTGATTACATTACAAATTTCTTGGTTGCAAACACATTCTGCCTCTGCCTCCCTAGAATTACAACCAAGTCAACTTGATTGCAGTGCTTCATTCACACGGACATAGCTTTATCATAGTATATGCATATTTCAGTTTTTCCAGAAATAGTCAAGTTTGTGTCAGTTGACACTTTTCCAACAGATTTGTACTCCATAAACTAACCAATAGCTGGCAGTTCCAGACTTCAAATATTTGTCAATCCGGATATAAAGTTGTATTTTATCATTATTTTAATAAGCATTTTTTCTGAATTCTAGGTCAGTCGAGAATCTTAGCAATAGTATTATAACCATTCTGGTTTCTTTTATTAAAATTTATCTGTATATTCATGTTTTGTAGTTTTTTAATGTTTCTTATAACTTTGTAGAAATCTTTATAATTTCCTGGTGCCTAATTTTTATGTTTAACATATTGCAATACAATTTAGTAATGTTTATTTATTTATTTTGGTGTTTTTTTGTTTGTTGGTTGTTTTTTGTTTGTTTGTTTTTTGAGACAATCTCACCCGGGTTGTCCAAGCTGGAGTGCAGTGGCACGATCTTGGCTTACTGCATCCTAGACATTGTGGGCTCAGGCGATTCTCCCATCTCGACCTCCTGAGTAGCTGGGACTACAGGCATACAAACCATGTTCGGCTAACTTTGTATTTATAGTAGAGATGGGGTTTCACTATGTTGGCCAGACTGGTCTCAAACTCCTGGACTCAAGCAATCTGCCTGCCTTGGCCAGCCAAAGTGCTGGAATTACAGGCATGAACCACCACGCCCAGATAGTAATGTTTCTTTATTATTGCAATCCTTGGGATTGAAAAGACGTTTCAGATTATCTTCATTTTTAGTCTAGGAAAATATATACCTGAGTGTTATCTTCAAAAGAATACTACTCCCTAATAGTTTACTAATTTCATAGAAGCAGGGATAATCATCAGGTACTATGTTTGAATAAGTTTTTCACTTTTAACGAATATGTTCCAATTGTAATACAATCTTCTACTTTTATATATTTATACTTCAGGGAACTTTAATGAGTTCTTTTTTTCCTTTTGTTTCCTTTCAAATCACAGATCTTTTGCGATAAGTTTATCAATTATTACTTATATTTATGCCACTTAAGGTGGTCATAAATGTTTCACCTAATGATTTTTAAAAAGAATATGATGTAATTTACTGTTGTTCACTTTAACAGAGGTTTATTTTATTTTGTATAGAACTGCATGGCACCTCTCTCATTTGCTGGCTCAAAAAATATTGCATACACTCTGGGTGCCAAATAGTGTTTTAAGTATAGGAAATACACCAGGATACAAAACAAATTTAATTCCTGCTCATATGGATCTAACTTAATGGAGAGGGAGACAAACAATAAACAAGATAAATATATGAAATGTCAGCTAGTATCGTATTAGTAAGTCTAAAAATGGAGTATCTGCCCAGAACATAAGTGAAGGAAGTGTGATTTTCAATGGAATTGCCAGAAAAGACTCGCTGAAGTGATATCGTGGGGAAGACAGAGAACTGTGGATATAAGGAGAAAGGCCATTTCACCTAAAAGGTAAAATGAGAACAAAGCCCCTGAAACATGAGGCTTTAGGCGTGAGGCTTGGATAGCTAGAGATAGGAGCTGAGCTACCTTATTCATCTCAGTCATGCCAGGTTCATTCTTCTAGATGCTTAGGCTAGAAACCTTGGGTTCTGAAATTAGGGTTTGAAAACTGAGCTACAAATGGGAGATAAGGTCAGAAAGATCATGCAGGAGCCAGATACAGATTTTTAGCTTATACCCTGAAAAAGATGGGAAAGCACTGGAGGGTTTATAGTAGACAGTAACAATATCTGATTTAGATTTTAATTGGATCACTAGAACTTCTTTCACCAGAAAGTCTTCCAGGAGGCAAGGGCAAAAGCAAGATCAATAAAAACATGTTGCCTTCACTTTTTTTTTTTTACCCTTTCTCTATCTGTCTGTCTGTCTGTCTATCTATCTATCTATCTATCTACCTACCTACCTATCTATCAATCAATCAATCAATCATTTTAACAGAAACAGGATTTCACCATATTGGCCAGGCTGGTCTTGAACTCTTGGCCTCAAGTGATCCACCTGCCTTGTCCTCCCAAAGTGCTGGGATTACAGGTATGAACCAACCACCGTGCCCACCCACCCTTTCTCTTTTTAACACACTCCAATGGGGTATTTGCTGTGACTCATTTTCCTATTAAGGGCAATAATAATCTCCACTTCAGTAAATTTGGTTGTCCATTCTAGTTCACCTTCATAGACCATTAGCACTTTGGCCATGATATACTTTCTCACTTGGCTTCCAGGATAGCATAATCTCTCCCTTTATCTCCCAACTTACTGGCTCTTCCTTGTCAGTTTTCTTTGCTGGTTTCACCTCATGTCCCCAGACTCTTAATGTACAGAATCCAAGTGTTCATTTTTTGTTTTCTCATCTCCAACTACACTGACTCCCTGCATGATCTCATCCAGTCTCCTGGCTTTAAATGTCGTGTAAATGATAGCAGTTCCCAAGATCTATTTTTACAGAGACTTTTCTATTGAATTATAACCTCATATATCTAATTATCTGAATAAGCTCTCCACCTAGCTTTATACTAAACATGTCAAAATCACTCTGCCTAACCAAAATCCTGATGTTTATCCCTAGTCCTTCTCTATCTGCAACCTTATTCATCTCAGTCATGCCAGGTTCATTCTTCTAGATGCTTAGGCTATAAACCTTGGGCTTTGAAATTAGGGTTTGAAAACTAAGCTACAAATATAAATTTTAGAATTATCAGCACATAGATTATTTTCAAAAAAATCCCTAAAAATGTGTTTTGGTTGGTATTTAACAGAATAGTCATATAAAGTATCTTTTTGTTTCTGTAAGGCGCTCTTCAATACAAATGTATTTCTTACCTACATCTTATGTTAAATCTATAAACACTTAAACATTCAGTTAATTAGGCAAATAATTATAAATAACACTAATAAAGCAACAATTGATGTGAACTAATATGAAGTATTAATTATATGTCTAAACACAGATTTTCTGAAGAGGTTTGACGAGCTTGTCCATTTGAAGTCAACTAAACTAACAACAGTTATTTATTTTCTTTTCTCTCCTCTTTCTTTCAGATCCTGTAATCAATCTCTTAATAATTTTTGTTTAAGGATGATTTTCCCCAAAAAAGTAAAATAATTACTCTCATACAGATACAAAATTGGAATCTGTAAGATGTCTTATGTAATTCATTATGAATGAAATAAGTGGGCAAGCGTTAAACCTGCTCAAAGGAGAAGCCAAAGAACAGACACATTTATAGATAAGGAATATTAAAATGAATTTGCAAATAGACACAAAACTGGCTTTTTACATAGTGGAGCAGGGAAGTCTCTACTTGACAGAATTTATTTGCATGTCTATAGAGAAAAATTATTTTGGATCACTGTTCCAAAATTTTTTGGAAAAAATTATTAGTAAGTGCAATTTAGAGAATTGTAAAATAACTCCAAGATAGTGATGGGCACAGAGCCTCACAGAATTAGAATCAGATAAGCCAGGGGAGGAGATTGTAAGTAATGCAGTTTTTCACTGGAGACACCCAGTATTCTTTTTTGCTTATTCCAAATTTTCTTCTGTAAATATTTATACCCAGTATCTGTCATATAACAGAATAAAAATCTGAAAACTGGAGAGTAATAAATAGCATGAAAAGAGGAAATTATTATTTTTCATTAATCCACATGCATTTAGCTTCTTCATAAGAAATGAAAAGTTATGTTAAACATAATAAACAAACTTTAGTAACAACCATTCTTCAAAAATATTTTATGACATTGAAATGTTGTATTTTTTGTTATCAAGTTTATATTCAAATCTTCTATTTTATTATCATGGTAATTCAAACCATAATACTTCTAACAGACTATAACGCTATTCTCTATAAAAAAAAAAATAGCACTTGAGAAAAAATTGGTCTCCATTATCTTAAAGATAATCAATTAAATAACTCCACTTAAATTTATATATGTGTGGTATAATAAAGAATTTCTACTCTTTGTTATCCATTTCTGTCCTAGAGCTTCAAAAAACTTGGAATTTCCTGAGTGGAAATTTTCTGAGTCGGAGTATTTGTTAGGTTAATTAGGTGACTCATTATGGGACCTTATGCAGATTCAGAATGGGAGTTGGTCACTGAAAACACCCACCGCATGATTGTGACTAAAGGATTGAAACTTTGGGACAGCTCAATCTCTGGCAAGAACCAGGGGTACTGGAATTTGAGCTCAATCACATGGCCATTGATTTAATAAATTATGTCTACATAATGAAAACCCAATAAAAACTCTGAACCTGGGATTCAGTGCAGCTTTTGGGTTGGTGAACACATTGATTTGCTAGGAGGGCAATAGGCCAGATTCTATAGAAAGAGCATGGAAGCTCTGTGTCCCTACCCCAACCTAATCTCAGACCTTGCCTATATGCCTCTTCCATTTGACTATTCCTGATATGTATCCTTCATAACAAAACTGTAATTGTAACTATGGTGATTTTGGTGAATTCTGAGTCATTCTATCAACTTATTAAGCCTGAGAGAAGTGGTGAGAACTCCTGACTTTATAACTGATCAGTCAGGTGTGCCTGTGACCCTGAGATTTGCAGTTGATACCCAAAGTGAGTGTAGTCTTGTATTCACAACTGTTTGTACAAACTTGTGGGGTCTGTGCTAACTCTAGGTAGTTAGTGTCAGAATTAAATTAAATTAAAGGACATCTAGTTGTCAGAGAATTGGTTTTAGAACATATGTAGATGCTGGGCAGTGTAGAATATTAAGTCAGCAATAATGGGAAAGTATTATGTTGAAGTATTATATTTCATAAACACATAAGGAGTGACTGAATTTCTTACCGAGTCTGTCCATGTGATATTCGATTATCTGCTCAATTCAGTTAAATCAAGCCACAAAACAAAGTAAACTCTTCTATCTATGAGTATTGAGATCTATTGCATATAAATTACAATAACCTTTACTGAAGCAACTTTTCCAGAGGGTTTCCTTTTCTACCCACATAAAACCATAAAGAGGAAACTTGTGGGCCAGTTCTTCCTACTGCAAAAAGGAAAATGGCAAGTATCCAATGGTTGTGAATAGTGTAAGTGGTAAGCCTGGATGATGTCGGAACAAAAACTACTTATTAAGTCATATTTCATTACTTACACAATTTTCTGGCATCAGTGCATCTTGACTTCATCTAACCATTTTTTTTTCAGCCATCTACAAAATACAAATGTAAGGCTTTTACAAAGAAATATTGGGTAAAATAAATTCAGATATAAACAGTACGTCTACAGAATTGTTATAGCAGCTCCAATTATAATGAAAGCAATGTTTTTAAGCTTTCTTGCATTATGAACATAATGCTCCCAGTATTACAGAAGCCAGGAATCTATTTATAATGGTCTCAGCCGCCCTCACTACACCAAATCCTTAGCATGCGAACTGAAGCCAGAAAACCAAGGATCCAAATTACACCATGCAGAATGCCAATGCAAGTTTCTTTTTCATTTCCTAAAGCGTTAAGACTAAGAATGTAAAAATACAGCTAAAAATATGCTTATCCTTGAATCTTCAAATGTGTAAAATAAAAAGCATTCAATCTCTATTTCTTTATTTCTTGAATCACATATGCATAAAGCAGCACTGAAATTATTACAAGGTGATTTTGTGGCAAAGAGGACGCTTTGCAAAGAATTAAAACAGCGCAAAGGAGTTAAGTTCACATAACACATTACCTTTGTCTTGCAAGACACAGTAGAGAGATCTTACTGATTTCAAAAGAAAAAGAAGTGCTATTATGTTAAAAAGTCTAAGCATAAAACTGCTAGAAAACAACGTACTACAATTATATCCGCTATCTGTAAATCTCAGGTAGTGAAAGAAAAAAAATGATTAGATGATTGATGAAAATCACTGTAAAACTGTGCTCTTGATATGGAGTAAAATTGGTACCTTGAAAACCTTCATTTCCACATAAGTCATAATGAGAACACTGGTTTCATACCTACATGTTTTTAGGCCATTTTACAAACCGAAACACCCAAACTTTGAAATTTGAGCTATTTTTCTTGTTTTCCATTTCAACTATTGAATTAGTAGCAAACCATCCCAACTGTTATTACACAAGTTAAAAGCTATGAAGCTCTGAACATTTCCATTATAAAAATGTGTTACTTCCTAAAAGAACTAAAACTTTCTTTAGCCTGGATATGTCCAAAGTTTTTCTAATCCAAAAAATGAATTCTGAACTGTTTAATTTCATATTTTCAATTTGGAAACAATAAATCGGTAATCATACTTTAGCAAACATTGGTTTTTGTTTTTTAAACTCAAGATACACATGGATGGATGACCTTCTCCTGCTCAGCAGGCATAAAACTTATAACGTGTAACACCCAACTGGACTCACAAATAAGTCCTGACACCTCATGCCTACAAGCAGGAGAGATCCTAGGCAAAACTTCAAGGCAAATGAAATGTCTCCTTGTTACCCTTAAGGTCCTTTTCATAGCACTTCACAGCTTCAGAATCCCTTCTGTTCTATGATCCCCTCCTTACCAAGGGCTCTTTTGAGACTTTTAATGTCTTAAAGGGCAGTTTCTGAAGAGGGCAATGCTTAATGAAAAGATATAAATTATGTTAGACATATTTCAAGTATTTCATACTGCTTGGTCAGCTTCCACATTCGGCTCTTTCAGCCCCTGTATAGTGGTGGGGAAAACAGTCTTTATAATAGTGAAGCCAATGATTTAAGAGTGCTTAGGATTGATCATTTAACCCAGAAATGTTTTGATTAAAAAATGCTGTCTTTTGGTAGATGGTACTCATTCTTTATGCAAGCCTCTTTCTAAAGCTAGAACATTTAAATTATTTCCTCGTTCAGCTTATCTATTATCTGTCTCTCTTGCTCTTGATATATTCCTTTCTCTGCAATTCCATCCTGATTTTAGTACTTTATCCTAAACTTCTAATTTTTAAGTTATTTCTTGTAGTATTCATAAACCTAAGTAACCTTGTGAAATTATATTAGAAGACAGTAGGCATTCTTACTGAGAAAATACAAATCTCAAAGACTGAAGGAGTCGTAAACACTACTTTCAAAATTCTCAGTCTTTTTTATTACAGCACTTGACCTGGGTTAGCCTCAATAAATTCAAAAGTCTTTTAATAGTGACCTAATATTTTCTATTCATTTCAGCAATGTTTTATTCCTGGTGAATTACTAAACTTTTCAATCTATTAAATCTCTTATTTTTTAAACTAAATATTTTTAAGTGTGTTCATAGCACATTTCTGTGCAATTTATTTCTACATAGTACATAAAGTTCAATTTAACAGTGTTATTTTGTTTTTATTATTTCAAGTGTTTTCAATGTGTTCCTGAATAAGGCTTTTTAGCTTTCAAAAATATAAAAAAGATAAGAAAATAAGTGCTATATTTCTCTTTTATGACTCTAGCAAGTCTGTAACCACAAATATTCATGTATAATGATTATTTACCAAACTAATTTGGTAAATATATGTGTTCTCTATGGGCCTATATAAAGTTCCAATAAAAATTTCACTTATTTGGAGGAAACATTTATTTTTATAGTAATCTCTAAGTGGTTTTGTGTTGTTGTTGTTGTTGTTTTTGAGACAAAGTCTTGCACTGTCGCCCTGGCTGGAGTACAGTTGTGCAATCTCAGCTCACTGCAACAATCTCAGCTCACTGCAACCTTCACCTCCCGAGTTCAAGTGATTCTTCAGCCTCAGCCTCCTGAGTAGCTGGGATTACAGGCACCCACCACCATGCCCAGCTATTTTTTGTATTTTTAGTAGAGAGGGAGTTTTACCATGTTGGTCAGGCTGGTCTCAAACTCGTGACCTCATGATCTGCCCGATCGGCCTCCCAAAGTGCTGGGATTACAGGCATGAGCCACCACACCTGACCAGTAATCTTTAAGTATGTTTTTAATTATGGTATTTGACAAATGAAAAAAGGAACCTATTCCTATATATGTCTTAATGTCCACATTAACCTGGCTTCAGTGGTCTTTATGGAATTGTCTTTATTGTTTACTACAGGAACTTTTGAAAAGACTTATCAACTTTTCAGTAGAAGACATAAACAGACAGTTAACCTAACAAGATTCTTTGAACCCCTTGCCTAAAAATATTGGCATTGCTGCTTGCACCAATTATAGCCTCTTATGTCATAAGAATTTCCCAAAGCTAATCAAGCTTCCTCCTGTAACCCCTTCTTCCTGCTCCGTTCCCTCCATTGCTTTCTTAAACCAAGTTTCAGAATCCCAATAAAATTCAGTCTTGCCCTTCCTGGTCTGAGACATTCCCAAAGCTCTGTTCAAGTGGTGTTCTCCCACACTGCAGTGAGCAATAAACTTAACTTTGTCTTATCCACAGTTGTGATACATGAGGAGCTGGCATTCAACATAAACATAATTGAAAACATTTTTGTCTCCCTCAAAATACAAATATTTCTAAGTTAAACACAATTTTGGGCCTATCATTTTAAGTTGGCTGGAAAACATACTTTTTTTGGAATCTCTTTGAGAAATTCGAAATAAGTGTGTATTACAGCTTTAAAGCTTTGAAATGGTTACCTGAGTAATATGGTAGTAAAAAGTTCACAGAAGAGACAAGGTTTTTCATGTTATAAACATAGTAATAGAAAGGAATTTTTCTCTAAACTTTTTCCAAGTTATTTTAAAGGTCTGTTTACTGTGATTTTTATAGAATTTATGAAGTTTTACCACAAAATGCAAAGCATTGAAAAGGTCATTCACTACTATGTTCAAAGGAGTTGGAAAAAATAACATTTGTGAATTGCCCATCTTCTTTTTAGAGAGAAGAAACATACATTAATTCCTTTAAAAAGTGTCATGATTAAAGTGCTTGTGGTAAGACCTTTCTGAAATTTAGATATAGGTCTACATTCATGACTCATTCTACTGGACTTTTCCATATTCCCACAGTGTTGCCCTAATGTAGAACCTCATACACTACAGTTCTGTTCAACAGCAATGACAGAGCCAAATTCATGCTTCTTATTTTGAAAGTCCTGTGTTTCTTAAGTGTAGGATCCATGTCTTCTACCCATTAAGTAAGCAAGGAGTATTTTACTGAAGCCAGTTAAAGGAATGAGGTAAAGGGAGGCCAAGAAAGTGTAGGAATGTCCAAATGGGGGAAACAAGTGAGAAAGAGCTCCCAGGGTTTACGGACTTCTACTAGAGGGTGAGGAATACGTGGAAACACATGCACTGTTAGGTTCAGTTAAGATAAAACAGTCAGAGATACAAAGACACATAAAAGTACAAAGTGTACTTTTATTGTCTAGAATTTTGTAGATCCTTGTCAAGCTCACTTCTTAATTACACAAACACACACGTACAATCATCATATGATGGTCAGTTCACTTACATGCTAATTGGTAAGGTTTCTTAAGGATGGTTCTAGTCACCTTTGAAATTAGCTTTAAATTGATGCCAAGGTATGAAACATTAGTTTTGATAATGGCCTATTCTAAGGATGCTTTGCTATTGCTTATTTTGAACTGTGCCTTTATGCTTCATCCCAGGTACAAGTGCCTTTCTTTAAGAAGTATTCAACTTAAACTCATGCGTGCACACAGGCTTCAGGATATTCTTAAGTAGGTAGATTCCTTCCTTTTTAATTAAAATGAGATAGTATCTTTTAGATCCCCTGATACTTAACTGTACATCTTTTTCATATGTATAGGTAAACATTGCTCCAGAAAGTTTGAAATACATTTTATTATATAAAGTTTGCAGATAATAGTGGGCTATTCATTTGAAAAGCACATAACACATTTCTGGAGAGAAATGCTGGCAGTTATTTGAGAGCCATTTTTCAATTGCCTGGCACCATTGCTGATCTTGTTCTGATGTCTCTTCTGGGTCTGCAAGCCCAAGATATTAAAAATTTTAGATGTTATATACCTTTAAAATATATCATTTTAAAAATCAGATAATGAAAAAGTCAACTATTTTAATACCTGAAAATTTGATTAAAAAAAAAAAAAACCACAGTACAACCAATCTTTGTTTTGTTTTATTTTGTTTTGTTTTATTTGGAGGGAGAAACCTACAGGAGATTTTGCCAGTCATAGAGCTAGTAGAGGATGGAAAAATTGGATCAAGAGTAAATGTAACAATTTATAGAATATGCAAAATTTCTAATAGAGTCCGTACATGCCATAGACTCTCAATACGTTTAAAACACTCCCAGGATCTCAGTTTAAAACACTGCCTATCCTTGCCAACGACTCTGTGCCTATTTACTCTCACTGTATAATCCTCACACTGTGAGAAAACTTAGGATATCATTATTCCCATTTTCCAGCTAGGAAACTGAAGTTAGGCAGCTTTCCTAAGGACAAAGAGGTGACAAATAATAAAGGGGCTTTTTAATCTGGCAGTCTGGCTCCAGAGTCCAGGCTTTTCACCACTGAATTGCACTGCTGTTGCAATTGTTGTCATTAATACAGTTGCTTACAGTGGGAAATTCCTTAAATATTCATTATAGTGACAAATGAAGTAAAGAAAAAGTGGAGATGCATAAAATCAAGATATGCCATGTAAGCATATATAATTTTCCTTGTTTGACTTATATTTTAAAAAGCTATATGGTAATAGTACCTTTGAGGTTTGACACTTAGGTTTGAATTCTGACTTTCCTATTTACTAGTTTAAGTTATTGCATCAATATGAGATTTGTTTACTCACATTTGAAACCACTTACAAGTAAGCGTCATTACAAGGATTAAATTAGTTATTAATGCACAAAAAATGCCTACTAGAAAATACACACTCAGTAAATGGTTGCTGTTGTAGCAGTCATAGGACTTTTTCTGTTCTTTCTGCTCTATTTTTTTTACTCCCTCTTCTCAATGGAGAAAAGAAGAGGCACATAGAAAGATCCTGGAATGACCCAGTGGCCTTGGGCTATGAAGTATTCAACTGTCTGCAGTGGGAAGACAGGCAGAAACTACATGTGCAAGGCCCTGTGGCCAGAGGAATGATTACTAAAAGCAATGGATTGAAAAGGTAGATGATCTCAACTTTAGAAAGTGAAGAAGCAGATGAGGCTGGAGAGGTGTCAAGGTACCAGATTACAGGGGCCTGAGGACACTGGGAAGTCACTGAGAGATTTTTATGCAATAAGGTACATGAACAAATATGCCAGATTATTATTTGACTGCAGTGTGGAAATCAGAAATAAGAGCAAAAGTGGCAATTAAACAAGATACGGTTTGGGGTTTTTTGTTTATTTTTGCAATGTCTAGTCTAAAGAAAAATGATCTGGGTCTAGAAAGGTGCTGTGGGAGATAAGGTGCTTTGGTGATCTGCTTCACACTACCTAATGAATTATTACACTAGGAAATGAATTCCGTGGTAAGCATTGTTTTTTTTCATGGCGGCATCATTTCTATCTAAATCAATTATCCCCAATTGTCATCACCCCCACATTCTCTTTTCTCAAGCAATATACTTGCACACTTTTACAAAAGACTTTATATTTCATTGGACTTAATAAAATAAAAAATTCTCATAAAGAAAAGTCTTTAAAAGAGAGATTTAAAATTATTAATTATAGAATGAACCATAGAGAAAAATCTTGTGTCTGTATGTACTCGTTCCATGCAAACAATTACAAACATTTGGTGAAAGAAGTCCAATGGCTTTCCACCTACTTGGCCTTTTTTTTTTTTTTTTTTTTTTTTTGAGACGGAGTCTCGCTCTGTCGCCCAGGCTGGAGTGCAGTGGCTGGATCTCAGCTCACTGCAAGCTCCGCCTCCCGGGTTTACGCCATTCTCCCGCCTCAGCCTCCCGAGTAGCTGGGACTACAGGCGCCCGCCACCACGCCCGGCTAGTTTTTTGTATTTTTTAGTAGAGACGGGGTTTCACCATGTTGGCCAGGATAGTCTCAATCTCATGACCTCGTGATCCGCCCTTCTCGGCCTTCCAAAGTGCTGGGATTACAGGCTTGAGCCACCGCGCCGGGCCTACTTGGCCTATTTTTAAAGTCAACAGGTATTTTTACTTGTTGTATAACAATTTATTGAATTTATGAAGTGCCTGTTTGGTGCAAATTTCTATAAGTGACACTATAAAAACTAAAATTTTTTTTTTCAAAATAAGATTATTTTTGAGAAGATGCAATTCATTTGAAAGTTTATTTAAATAAGTTATGTATTATAATGACTCTAGGAAAACATATAGCCACCTCTAGAAGTCCTACCCTTCATGGATTTTACCATTTGCAAAGCAACAATTCCATCACAATAAGTAAAAACTAAAGATTCAAGGAAGAACAAACCAGATTTTCTAACCTAGAATGACTACAGAAGTTAATATTAACTTAAAATTAAAAGCAACATTTTGTCTTACTAGAGACCATGTTATATAGCATATAAAGGACTTATTTTGAATTGTAGCAAATGTAAGCTGTAATGCCATCCTTATTATTTAAGGGGTCTCAATTTACTTATCTGTAAATGAGGATAAGCATATTCACTTGGAATTGTGGGGACTGGAGGAAATAATATGTGCTAAATGTCTAGCTTGGTGCCTAACACATAAAAGAAATTAACCATAATTAACACACTGACAGGCAGATCCCAAACTAAATCTGCATTTGAGACCAATACCTTCTCTATCTCAAATATGGAGTCATTAGAATAAGCAATGTAGCACATTATTGAATGCAGGATTTGGGGTAGATATGCCAGAAATGATAAGGAAGCAGGGATGGATTGTTGCGGGGATAGGAATGGGCAGCATTTCTGAGTAGTGTGTTTCCAGACCTGAGATTTTTTTTCCCTGGTTAGGAAGAAAAAAATACAGAAAATTTACACATTTAAGATTTTGCATGAATTTAAAATTGTTACAACCTGGAGAATTAGACTAATCTCACCTATGAAAAACCTCATCTTTAAAATAAGAATTTCAATGTAGCATGATTTAATCAAAATGTTAAAATAATAGCAAAGGATTCATACAATCCTTCATAGAACAGTACACTCTGTTTTAAAAGTGTGCTATAGTTGTTTTGGATTTTCCTCACATTTAGGGTCAGAATTTGAGGCTAGACAAAAGGGTAAAGATGATTCAAAACCACTAGATTAATTTACTTTTAACTAATTATAATTAATATCACTTCAAGACTGTTTACATTTCTGCTGTCATCCATATGCATTAGCACCAGGTTAATGTGATAACCATGAACCAAATAATAGCTTGCATAAATCTCCACTGTATTCAGATAGTAAAGTCCATTGCCCTGTCCTTACTTCCTGGAAACAACCTTTGATCTTCAGATCAACAGTAAAAATAATTACTGGCATTGGCCAAACCAGGATTAGTCATTTCTGTGCTGAGTAGCTGCACAGCTGGAGACAGATGTGCAGGTCTCTTTGCACAGATCCGAAAGGATCATCTCCAAGCGTTTATATCATGCTTGTCATTCGTTTATCAGAGGCCAAATGTTTTTCTTTGTAAACGTGTGTAAAACATTCTCAGAATTTTAAACAATAACAAATCAGGGCTGAATGTGGCCAACATGCAAAAAGGAAATCTCCCATCTGTCCAAATCAAACAGTTGTATTATTAGAAACTGGGGGCTAAAAACTGTGCACATACACAGACACACATATTATTTTAATATAGATTTTTCAATAATTGGTCTAGGATAAGGGTAATATACAGAGAACATGAGAAAAGTTTAAGAAGAAAACAGACTGTTACTATGGAAAATGAAAATAGATTTTAAAACATGTTAATTCGTGAAATTAATTTTTGTTAATAAATTTATTTTTCTTCTTTCACTTCTTACCTGTCAACGTTATTAATATTTTTAGGAACAATAAATCCCATTAATTCCTTATGTGAAATTTCATATTTGTGATTGATACATTTAAATATCATCTGTTGAAGGAAGATTATTCATTTGTTCATTCAATAAATATTGTTTAGAATAATAAGTCCCAGGCACAAGACTAGTATTATGTTCTCGGCATTGGGGATATCATGTTCACAAGACAGACTATGATTTACAGGATCAGATGTGGAATCTCAAATTCAACTGAGAATAAAACAGACACTCAGCAAGTAAATAAAGTTAATTTCAAGTTGTAATTGATGCTAGAAAGACAATGAAACAGAGTCATGTGATCACTGAGAGAGATGAAGGGGGTGGCTGCCTGTTTGAGATAAGGTACCTGATTGGTGGGATTGGAGAAAACCTCTCTGAGATTAGTGTCTTTAGCTATGACTTAATGATATGAAAGAACCAATCATGGGAAGGCCTAATATTAAAAACTGTCTAGGCAGAATAAGCAGCAAGTGCAAGGGTCCTGGATGGGAATGAGCTGGATGTACTCAAGGAAGAAAGAGAAAACCAGCATAACGAGCAAATTAGCTCAGGAAAATTTGGCAGGCACTGATTTTCACTGGGCCTTGGAGGCTATGGTTAGCAGCACCAATTTTATTTTAAAGATGATTTGGTGTTTCTAAGCATATTTTGAATCTTTTCCCCTAAAGAGCATTGACAGCATGGAAAAGCTAGGACTCCCTGTTTAATAAGTTAACGAATAGGAAAGAAAAGTAGATACAATCAGACCTATTCTAACATTAAAAAATCAGAGACTCCTCTTGTTTTGAAAAGATATATATATAATCCAGCCAAATTGTTTTCTGCTCGTCTCTTTAGGCTATTGTTAAACCCATGATGAAAAGGGAAATTTCGGGTTAGATTTCACACCCCTGGGGGCTGATTTTTACATTTCATTGAGTTTGGCTCCTGGATCATATGATTTGAAAGAGCTAATTTTACTCGGGTATCACACAGACACAGACTAAATAAATTTGCAGCATTTCAGGAAATCCATTGTTTTTATTCTAGTTGTTCACCAGGGTTGAGCCCCTTTCTTGCTCTCTTGAGAAATCACCATTCAGAGGCCTTACCACACTTGAAATTAGCTCATGATTGACATTCTCAAAGCTAAGCAGTAAGTTCCCAAAGAAATTAATGGCACTTTAACTAAAGGATCATTAACTAAATAGTATTTTAATTTCCCTTCCTAAAGTCAATAATTTTATTCTGATTAAAATAAGATGCATGATTTGAGAAATAACCAGAAAAATCTGACATGAATCCTACCACCTAGAGATAGTCACAGTTAATATTTTGGTTCCCCCTTCCAACTATTACAATAAGCCTTTGTAGAATCAGCCTACCTACTATTTTATCACCTATTTGCTTTTTTGAGAACTTAATTTGCTGTGTACAAAGTTTGTATTCTTCTAAGACATGGGATTATAACCTATTGATGAACCACAATTTATGTAACTAATATCCTACTACCAGACCTTAAAATTGTTCGGCATTTTTTCTTTTTTTGAATGGTTTCACAAACCTCTTGGTACATATATGTTGGGGTACATTAGGCACAATTTAAGCAGGCTTTAAATGAAAAAAAAAATGCCTAGGTTAACAGGAGCTAAAGAAGTCTACTAGTGTTAATGGCCATTTGCATTTTTGTTAAATAACTGGGTCGTAGAGTTGGAACCCTTTTCACCTTTTTCTTCTCCCTGGCCAAGTTAACTGTGTAAACATAAGAGCACTTAGGTTTAATAAGTGATGGAGTAACTTTAAAACAGGGATTACGGTAACCTCCTCACCTTTGGGAAATCTGAGTAGCGCCCCCATGGACAGGGTAGGCATTATACATTCAATTTTCACTGGAGATAATCGTGTGGATCACCAAGTGTAATAGCTCCTCAGGATGTCAAATTTCATAGCTGCATGGGCAAACACAATGCTTGCTGATTCTTTTCTTAGTTCCAAGAACGTAAAGCAAACTTAAGTTCAGTTATTAGCCATTAGTTGTTTTTGTTTTGTTTTTAAGTGGATCTAGATATACCTTTTTTTATTATTTCCCTGAAACTTCATCTGCCAGGAAAACTAAGAAGGCTATTTAAACACCTTAAGATAATTTCATTTTAATAAGCCCAGCTAGCAGAAAGTAATATAAGAGGGAAAATCTGACCAGTTTGACACTCTTTCAGATTATAAAGTTTTTTAAACTACTGTCGAGATCAATTAGTCAGTGGTCCTCCTCTATTGGAAAGTATTAGCAAATCCTACATTGGACAATTCTTCAGTTTTCTGCTTATATCTTTCTCATGGAGCTTCCTTCATTTTCCTTTAATGAGTACTGGTAACAACTTGTAACTGTTTAGGAAAATGTAGAGTTTTGTGAGATGGAGTCAAAATTTCTAATTTTCTTTGAATCAAAAGAAAGGATATATTAAATATTGATTAAGGCAGCTTTTTATTTTATTTAAATAACTCAGATCCTTATTTACTATAAGCATCCTAAAAACAGAAGTATTTTTAAACATCCTATGCTACTATCACTATTAAATATTGATCAATTTATAGCACAGATGGTTGATTCACTTAAATATTGTGTTGCAGAATTTTTTTCTGCATAGCCTATAAAATATTTGAAAAAACCATTGCATATTATAAAATTAACATCTTTTTGTCAGTAGTTTTTTGGTTGCAAAGGAGGTTATAATTGGTGCTTGCAAATACTGATATTATAGAACTAAATTATCAAATCGTTCAATTAAAACTATTCAAATGTAAATATCATAGCTATTTGGTATATGTAAATTTTAAAAATATATGAGAAAATAATCAGAAATTTTGCATTACCTATTTTATTTTTTAAATTATACTTCCAATCTAATTCTACCCAAAAATATTATTAATATATTATAATCTTACCTAAATAGGTTACATATGGAACATCTTGTCATAACTATAACAATAGTGTGTGTGTGTGTGTGTGTGTGTGTATATATATGGAATTAACATTATTTTCTGTAACTCTAACTGTAAAATTTTTCAAGATTCACTTATTCAGATTATTGAATAAATATGTTTAATATGTTAAACATAAAAAAATTTCTTTGAAAGTGGCTTAATAAATTTGGTGTGATTCTAAAATTAGTTGGTGTGTACGTAGATGAATATTTCTATTGCTGGAATGAGACAGGACTCAACATAAATTTTATAGTTAGTTTTCACATTTGGGGAAATAAACTGTATGTAACCACTTCAGTTACCTATAAATAGTTACAAAGGAAAAAAAGAAGTCTAATTCTAGATTTATCACTTAATTTTTTAAATACCCCTTCAAAGTTTTATATTAAAGTTAAAATGAAAATTATATTATCTATATATATGTGTGTGTGTGTGTGTGTGTGTGTGTGTGAGAGAGAGAGTGTGTGTGCACATGTGTGTTACCCATACTGGAGTGCAGTGGTACAATTATGACTCACTGCAGCCTTGACCTCTTGGGCTCAAGCAGTCCTCCTGCCTCAGCCTCCCACGTAGCTGAAATCACAGGCACATGCCCATGCCATCATGCGCAGATAATTTTTCTATTTTTTTTTCTTTTTTTTTTTTTTAAGAGATGAAGTCTCACTTTGTTGACCACCTTATTTTGCACCCCTGAGCTCAAGTGATCCTTGCACCTTGGCCCACAAAGGGCTGAGATGACAAGTGTGAGCCACTGCACCTGGCCAAAAATATTTTAAATAATATACCAGATTATATCTTATTTAAATTATTTCTAATTTTGTTGCATGAAAACAAGTTGTGTGAATTGCAAAAAGTTTTATTATATAGTCATAAGAGTAATGATCTTTTTAGTTACCCCAAGAACAACTGTCCCTCAGTTTTGTGCCTGGAGGGAGATTTTTACCCTTAAAAGAAATATGCCCTAGTAAGAATCAGGATGGATGAGTGAGATGTGATTATTTTACAACTTGGATAAAGAAAGGGCAATAGTGAAAGGGGTATTTGGAAAGGAATAGCAGCAAACTCTGTTCTCCAGGTAGATCAGTTTTACAATAGTACAGATGGAAGTTGAGGATATGGATACTGATTCCTTTAAAAATTCTGGGTCTGCTTAAGTCCAGACCCAAAGGTCTGAGTGCCTCAGTTTTAAGACAGCTTGTCTTGAATGGTGGTCTCCAAATGAGGTGCATGAATCCAAAAGGATGCATAAGACCATCCACAATAATGCACGGGAATAAACCAGTGCTATATTTATATTTTGACCCAATTTTTAAAAAATAATATTTTTTACATTATAAAATAGATGCATTCACACTGATATCCCTTTTTCTAGCATTACAGTGAGTCCTGGGGAGAATGAGTACCACATGATCACTCATTTCTTTTCAGTATATTGCCACAGATTGAACGCCATTGTTTGCTTATGTGAATTTTGGGCTTTTATCATTATAAATAACAGAATCTTTATAACTGATATGAAATGGAAAATGATCATGAAAAATTTTCTGTATCCCACATAGACTCACCTGTTACTGCATGACAAAATATTTAAAGAAGTTGTTGAATAGAAAACTTGACCCAAAAAAGAATTTAAGAAGCATAAAATACCATAATATATTTTACTATGTGAAAAATTAAGAAGGTATACTCATCAAAAATACCATAAAAAGTGTATAAAAGCAAGCAACAATTCAAGAACAGACATTTCAAACTCATATTGCGTATTCTGAACGTACATTTAACTTCTACAAATCAGTAAGAAAGCATAAAATACACTGCTACCACCATTTTACATAAAAGGAATTAATAGGAATTTCACAGAGTAGGATACAAAATGGCTCTAATCTTAAAAGATGTCCAATCCTAGTAGTAATTAGGAAAATGAGAATTAAAACCAAAATGAAATACCCTTTCATATCCACAATTTGTCAGTACTATGTGCCCATGAGAATGTAAAACAACAAGAATCATGTTACTATTACTGGTATAAGTAAAAAAGTGGGCAATATATTTGGAATATGGTATGTATCACATAGTAAGGTTGAATATGCATGTATCATATATCCAAGAAAGCCTACTTCTCAAGAGTTATTTTAGGTGCTAGGAGCTTTTACATATGTTTTCCCAAAGGTATGCATAATAATGTTCATAACAACCTTGTTAATAATAGCAAAACAAACAACATCCGACCAGTCAAACAAACAAAATACCTTTGAACAATCCTAAAGTCCATCAGCAGTTGAAATAGACAAGTGGTGGTGTATTTATACAATGGAATATGATTTGGTAGTGAAAATGGGTTAATTAGAATCATAGGCATCAGTACATTAAAATCACAGAGATGTACTACTGGGCAAAAGAAGTCATAAATAAATATATGGTATGATTCTATTTATATAAAGTTCAAAGCCAAATAAGCTACTGTTTATGATTTTCTACATATATGTACATATAAAATCTGTGGAAAGCCAGTAAATTCAATATTATGGTTAACTGATTGCAGGAGGAGGTACTGGAAGTGGGCAAGTAAAGTCATAGACAAGGAGCTTTTAGAGTACAAGCTTCTGTTTATTCACTTGGTAGTGGCCATATGGATATACACATTTTTTATTGTTTTAAAATTATACATGCAAATTTTCATTCACTTTTGCATATGTGGTTTATTTTACAATTCCAAAAATTATTATTGCCCTCAAAGAGGGAGAGAAAGAATATGAGTTATGGATATTTCTTTTACAAAAAACAAGTGTTTCATATGTGCTGCCCTTTTCTGCAAAAGATAACTGTCCAATATTTATATGTTGCCAAAGACATACTTGGGGATGGGGAGTGAGAAACACGTTTTGTGTAACCTTCAGAGTAAAATTAGTGTTTGTAAAAAGGACATAGGAGAGAATTTTTCAAATTATTTTGGAAAATTTGTATTACAAGATTTGTGGTAAAAAATGTGCCTCATCTATGAAAATTATATGTGTATGCATAAAATTAATTTGAGAAAAGTTGTTAACTACTTTTCAAACATTCCACATGAAAAGTTTCAACAGGTTTTAAAGAAGTTTATTAACATTATTAAAATAGTACAACTTCCAGGTGATAGGTGCACCAAAATCTCACAAATCACCGCTAAAGAACTTACTCATGTAACCCAAAAACCTATGAATATAGAAAATAAAAATAAATAAAAATAAAATAGTGCAACTTCAAAAGAATATTCAGGAAAAATCAACTGAAATCAAGGAAGATGAAAATTTACTACCCAAATTGCAAAAATTTTAGGTCTATGTATCATTGTGAGTTGTCTAGTTATGATGATATCAAAACCAAGCTTGAAAGCCAAAAAAAAAAAAAAAACCCTTAAAATCATAAAATACTCCCTCTGAAGTAGAAAAAAAAATCATAAGATATGTTTAAATTGATGTATCATACATTACTAAACAAATATTCTAAAATTCACAAGGCAAATTTAGTTACGTTGCACTTACTACAATACTGGTATTTAAAATGGTTTCTACCATTAAAAGATAAATTAAAAATTCCTTAAATATTATATTTCAAATATGCTTATTTCAATTTTATCAATTTATTTCAAAATCTTATTTTAAATTTAACAATTTATCTCTCCTTTTAAGTGTATATTTAGGGTATAACATAATGAACAATAATTTTCTGCCGTTCCATTGATTTATGCATGCAATTTATATATAAATAAATATACACATATTGTATGTTCATGCTACAAAACTGTAGTGATAAGAATGCATCATTCTAAAATGTCTGGAGACCAATGGTCTAAAAATATTTCAGCAAAGAAATATTAAATTTGGGTTTCCTGCCCTTCACCATAGACATGTGGCCAGAGGACCAGTATTAGCCATCAGATTAAACAAGTATTAAAATTCCAAATCCTTTGCCATACAAATCTGTATTCTTATACAGGTATCAACTTTGCAAGGTAATGGTTTTAAATATTCTTATAGTTTGTTTCATTCTTTAGCATGAGTTACTAATGAGTTGCATAGAGTTTGCAAATATTTTCCGGTTTTTCAATATCCAACATACCAGTAGTTAAATGGTATGTTACATAGACTATATGAGTGGTTGAATTTCTAAACAAACAGGACATGAATTCAAAGGATGAATAATTTCTAACACATGAACTGTGTAACTATGGTTTTAGGTCTTTGTAGTTCCAAACCTTACAAAAACATTTTATATTCCCCTATGTGAAATGTCTTCTCTATTTCTTCTGGAAAACACTTTGAAAGTCAGCAGCAGTGGCTCACGCCTGTAATCCCAGCACTTTAGGAGGCCGAGGCAGGTGGATCACCTGAGGTCGGGAGTTTGAGACCAGCCTGGCCAACATGGTGAAAACCCATCTCTACTAAAAATCCAAAAATTAGCTGAATGTGGTGATGCACGTCTGTGATCCCAGCTGCTCGGGAGGCTGAGGCAGGATTATCACCTGAACCCGCGAGGCGGAGGTTGCGGTGAGCCACGATCGCGCCATTGCACTCCAGCCTGGGCAACAGATTGAGACTGCGTCTCAAAAAAAAAAAAAAAAAAAAAAAGAAAGCAGATGCACCAACGAATGGAGGAAATTTCCCGATTTCCTCAGCCAGATTCAGTCCTTTTTTCTTCCCTTTTCTCCCTCCTTCTTGTATGTTTCATTAGATTTTTAATTATTCTTATTACTTTTACCATAATGAATTATAATTGTATGTAACCAGTTGTTGTCATTTGTGTGTGTTTGGTTCATTTATGAATTGTAAATTCTTTGAGGACGGACTTTGTCTTATTAAATTTGTAAGAGATGATTCAAGAATTATTTCTGAATAAGTAAAATAGGCATACATTCAGTATTCCTTAAATCAGTGTTTCATAAAAAAAGATTCAGAAGAACAGTACTATCTTGATAGTCTCTAGGTAAAAGAGTTCCATTGTCAAATCTTGTTTGGTACATAATAAATATTACACTTCCCTTCCAAAAATCAAAAATATACATTAGTCAGAATTCCTACCATAAATAAACCTGTTTAAATTTGTTAATTCAGTATTTTTCAAATATATATTGCAAATCTCCTTTTTTTTTTTTTTTTTCCTGGAACACACATTAATGTCCTGTGGAAGTGGTTTTCTACGTAATAATACTCTAGGAAATGCAAAAATGCTACATTTCAACATTTATATTGTTAAATGTGCATGCAGAGAAAGTAATTAAGGGGAAGAACTATAATTTTATTATTCAGGGGGCCATGCTGCAGCTAAAGGAAAGGAAATTAATTCTAAATAGTTAAATTATTTATCCATGTAGAACTATGTCATTGTTTATATTAAAAACATATGTTGTAAATTGAGAGATAAATTTTATTCCATGTATATTTTTAAGGGAGAAAGATTTGACTTTGTCTAAGAATTACTATCATATGAAAATGAAAAAATTAAGCTTTAAATTAAACCAACAGAACTCATAAAATCGGCACAACAAATTTATGCTGCCCTCCATAGTGTTAGCCATCAGAATTGCCATATTTAAAACCATGATGTTAAATATCTCTGAGGAAAGTTCACCAATCACAAAAGAAAATCATTCTCATCTATTAATTTTTGGCATCAAAGAGTGTTATGAATTTGATCACCAACTTTATTCTTCAAATTTAGATTTTAATTCTTAGCCTATTTTTCTTAAAGAAATTCTTAAACTGTGTAAATTGTTACTGCTGAAGTTTCTCGAAAGGACTTTATTGAGCATATGAAAGTAATTATAGTTGATAAGATTGATTCCAAAATAAAAATTGACATTTAAATATCAGTTTCATTCCTTCAAATAGCTGCCATGGTAGGAGTGCTTCCAAATGAATTTAGTAATGAACATGTTAAACAATTTGAGATACTCTTAGGATTGCATATTTTATTAACCAAGAGACTATTTAAAGGAAATATCTTTTAGACAATTGAAATGCTAAAAATTGCAAATGTAGGCTGGTGCGGTGGCTCACCCCTGTAATCCCAACACTTTCGGAGGCCGAGTCGGGCAGATCACGAGGTCAGGAGATCGAGACCATACTGGCTAACAAGGTGAAACCCCGTGTCTACTACAAATACAAAAAAAAGTTAGCCGGGCGTGGTGGCAGGCGCCTGTAGTCCCAGCTACTCAGGAGGCTGAGACGGGAGAATGGCGTGAACTCGGGAGGCGGAGCTTGCCTTGAGCCCAGATCGCGCCACTGCACTCCAGCCTGGGCAACAGAGTGAGACTCCGTCTCAAAAAAAAAAAAAAAAAAAAGCAAATTTAGATCATCTTTATTCATCCTTTCAAAAAGTATTAGTTACCTATATAACTAAAATGAGTTAATACCATTGAAAGATTAATTTTAGAATATCTGTGTGGATAGCAAACCAGCATAATGTTTGACTTTTTTTTAGTACCAGAAAATGTTAATTGATGGATGTTTTTTTCACATGGAAAAACAATGAGTTGTTTTATTCAATCTCAAACATGTGATTTACAAGGCAAAAGGGCTGGAATAAACATAAAAACATAAGAATCTGACCCATAAGGCTTTGAAGCTCTTTATACTACTGATTGGGATCCAGTCCTAGTGTATTAATATACATTCTGCAAACTCTTACTCTTTACATTTATAGAAATCTTCAACATTAATGAAAGAAGGAAGTAATTTTCAATGTCCTATATATATTATTGTGTTTTTTGGGAGAAGAGATCAAAGGATAGAAGTCTACTTTCTTCCAAAGAAGCATCAGAATTAAGGGGAATGTCTCTTAATAATGAGGAAGCATAACATTTTCTACCCTTTTATATTATTAAATTGCCTAAAGTCAGTACAGGTGTACCATATGAAGGACTATGAAGTCACCAAGATTTAGGAGAAAGTTCTGGGCTATTTTTTACTCTTGAATCAAATATCTCTAAGGGATTCTCTGTCATAGAAGAAAAAGAAGGAGAAAAAAAGAAAGATGGGACAAAGAGAAAACTAACTTTGTACAGACTTTTGGAACACATACTTTTGCTTTTTAGAAACTTCTTTGCATGGAGTTCTCTTTCCTGTGCAAATGTTATTAATAACACATACATATTATTAATATAAATATAGACTGGGACTGAGAAGGATATTTAACAAAGAAAAGCTTATGAGTAGTGAGAGGAAGGGATGAAGTTGTTTATAAAAGCTGGGAGATGCAATGTTCTTTCCATACATAGTGGAGTCTTGCATGTTTATTTTAATACTTGAGTTTGTTAGCTTTTTTGAAGTATTTATTAATGGTGCTTACTCTGGTTTTCAATAAAATCCATAGCTGCTTCCTATTTCTATATATACAGCACTCTCATTGTGTGAATTTTCAACAATTTACATATTTTTTGCTTAAGTCAAACAGTTTCATATTTTTAAATTTAAAAGACTGATGACTTGAAATTACACATTCATTTCTACACATTTACATACACAGTCACAGTACTAATATGTAGACATGACTATAAATCATGCAAAAATAGAATGCACTGAAGCATATATACTGCAGTGTCTGCAGTCTATACAGTGTGACCCTGGTTTAAAAATGCCAGTTTCACAAAGGAAAATGTTAACTTGTCTGAGAAATGTTCTATTGACGTAAAATTTAGTTCTGTAATCTAGCCTTTCTTGCTTTTGAGAATATCAGCCATAATTGTTAAAAATGAAGTTTTTTGTTTTTTTGGGTTTTTTTTCATCCCTTCTTTTTTTTTTTTTTTAATATATTATTATTATTAAAAACCCTACAGGAAAACCTAGGTAGTACCATTCAGGACATAGGCATGGGCAAAGACTTCATGTCTAAAACACCAAAAGCAATGGCAGCAAAAGCCAAAATTGACAAATGGGATCTCATTAAACTAAAGAGCTTCTGCACAGCAAAAGAAACTACCATCAGAGTGAACAGGCAACCTACAGAATGGGAGAAAATTTTTGCAATCTACTCATCTGACAAAGGGCTAATATCCAGAACCTACAAAGAACTC